>NW_028301547.1:11395000-11770000 GCF_042242905.1 Orbicella faveolata | reverse complement strand
GTTAAAGAGTGTTAGCCGAGGACAAGAAAGAGTTTGATAAATCAAAGAAGAGCAATAGAACGTGTGACTGAAGAAGCCTGATGAGCGAAACATATCTTACGATCAGATTGCCGTATTTTTAATGTTTTCACCGACGTTTTACGGTGTGTCGATGGAGTAAATAGGACGTAATGTTTTAGTAGTATTCTTATTTGAGAAACGGAGTTTTCGTAACTAGAATCCTTCCTATATAATCTACTTGTTATTAATTCAGTTATTTAAACACGATGTTTAGCGATTCATACTTAGTGACTTACCTCCTCGCAGATAATTCGCTAACTCTCTAAACTGAGTAAAGGAGCTGTAATGAAACGCGTGGCTGTTGTCTGTGGCAAGCTGCCGCATTACGTTCATGTTGACACCATTCGTCACTCCAATTGAGAAGATCTCAATGTTGCCATCTTTCAGCTTTTTCGCAACCGGATAAGGATCTCCACCTCGGTTCCACATTCCGTCCGTGAGAACAAAAACGGCTGTTTTGGCCAACTGGTTTGGCCTTTTCTGGGCACTCAACGTGCCGAAGATAATATCATAAGCGTACTGGAATGCATCGTGCATATTGGTAAGTCCCGAGCGAAACTTCAAAGCCTGAAAGCTCTTCTTAAAGTTACACTTGTGATTGTTCGCTTTCAAATTGCTGACGTAGTTGATATCAAGCGTAGCGTCAGTGCCAAATAAAGCTACGGAGACTCGAGTTGACGGTAAACTGATCCGAATATGGCTTAATAAAGAATTAACGAAAACCTTTTCATCGTCAAAGCCAATTTTTGACGACTTGCTCGCGTAGTCATAGTACCATAAGCTTCCAGAAGTATCCAACAGGAAAATAAGATCTGATATTGAATCGTTGTGGGATCTCTGGAAATTCTCCAGCTCTAGTTTACCCTGAATGTCCGCCGGGATAACTTCTGGAAATAAGAAAGCCAAGAGGAATAACACAACGGAAAAAACTCTTACGGAGCGCATGTTGAGACGCGTTTACCCATAAGAGTCGTTGATCCTGATTATCAAAAATAATTATGGCGTTTTGTGCTTGAGCTGCCAGATGGAGATTTCTCACGCTCATAACAGGTGGGTAAACAGTTGAAATGCTTATAGCTGTTCTTAGCAAACTGAGCTCAGCAGTAATAATGTTTAAATCGTAAATATGGTCGAGAAGTAATATCAGCTGTATTATTAACATCACGCTGATAGCGATTTGAGTGTTTTTTAACAGGAGAATACCTTGTAAAACATGAGCTAAAGATCTGAGATGTTTTTCAGCCATTATTGAACTGTAACTAAATTAAAAGTGAATGTATGAGAATTTTTTTCTCTGTTTGTTTATTTATTTATTTAAGTTACCCCCAATCGCCAACTCATTCAGAGCTCTGTAAATACTATCTGTTTGTCTTCGGAGGGCAATTTTCGTTGGCAAAAGGAAGGAAAAAAAATGTCAAAAAATTACAAATTAAAAACATCCTAAATCAGGTATTGAAGCTACCAAACAGTTATTTCTTTTTCCAGAAGGCAAAAATTAAATTTGATATTGATTTTTTACCTTCTTCAAAAAAAAAAGAAATTGTATTTACCCTTATGGCGGCGTGATCGTTAGATAGTTTGCCGCGGATTTCAATGTTTACAAGAAAGATTGTATTTTTAGATCATAAGGGTGACGCTACTGGCAGGATATTGTTGATGTAAGAACTCATAGAAAACCGCGCAAATGAATTAGGAGAAAAGTATCATCAAGGACACACAAATGTTTTCACCGTATGTGTTTTTTAACGCCTGATAAAACACAAGGCGCGATGGGTGTTCCAATAGAGAAAATTAGCTTGAGCGTGAGCACGGAGAGAACGAAGTAACAAAAACAGCAAACGATGAGTTCACATTGTTCTTCAGTTAGTGTGCCCTTCCATCTTACAATATTTTTTTCTCTACAGCAAAGCTCGTGAACAAACCCCTTAGCGGCATTAGTTATAAAGAGCAAGGAGTATCGGCGTGCAGCCCGAGCTGAACGCGGCCTGGGGAGGAATATCTAGTGTCCAATTGTACGTTTCCTTCTTTTGTGTCCTACTGACGTCACTCAACCAATGAAATCGAGGGTGATTACAGATTATATAATAACCCAAATTATTCTCGCATTTTGATTGGTTCTCGCCTATGATCTATTAAAACGTGTCGGTACAAAACGTGGACCTCTCAATCTGGACCCCCTGCTGTTCCTGGTCCTAAATATAATGACTGCGGCTGCACTATGAAAGTTAGCCGGGTTATTTCTAATTAATCAATTACGATTAACCGGGTTACCGTAAAGTCGTGGCCGCTATTTTTTGGCAGTTCATTGAACTTAAACCGGGTTACCAGGAGTTACGGTTACCATGGAAATTAATTGAAAAACAATAGAATTTTAAACCGACTTAGGTTAATTTTAAACTACCTTTCTGCGTGGTGTAACCCAGGTTAGTGGTCTCTTATCAGTGCCGTGCATTGGCTTTTTCGTGAAATGTGTCAGTCATCACGGTCTGTATGTGAGATGTTGTTCACTGTGGCACAAACAAGTGCACAATCTTGTACCGAACATGGCGAGTGGTAACAACAGTTTGAAACAGTTGTATTACTAGAGCGGATTTCTAGTTTTTTCCTAAGTGTCGGCTATACCATATCAGTCAAGTTTGCAAGGAACCTTCACACTTAAACCATGGCCTGAACAGGAAGTGCATTTTCCAAACAGAACAGCTGTGGACCGAGAGCGTTTCACAGTTTCTAGATGCCATAATTCACGCTTCTCTATCGATAAAGATGCTCCGAAGCGAGTGTTTCTTTTTGTCATAAATGAAAGAATATGCAAAGTTCTCGATGTTCATTCGGAGGTGCTCTCTACAAAAGCCCGGGTATAAATGTCATGCATGGTAGGATTCCAGTCAAATTCGAGGACCATTCATTCGACGCCATTCATTCTGACGTCCACACAAAATCAACACCTTGTTCGAAAGAACTGCCTTGGAAATTCGTGTATAGTGCGCATGAGAAGGAAGAGAGACTGGCTTAGCCGTGAATGTAAAGAAATTGAAGGACACGAAAAGAAAGAAAAATAATCAAGAAAATGAAAGACTGTAGTTCTCAAAGTCTGTCGTTTTGTTGGTTTATCCACGTCACGACTTGAATTGAGTTCATCCACTTCATAACCTATTTCAATGCGGCCACTCATAAAATATAACCCCGTTGTTTCGTCATAACCAACCTTTCACCGAGTTAAGTTATTTAGGAATTTTAACCAGGTTTCTAAAAAATAAACTCAGTTAACTACGGCTGCAGCCATAATAGGGAGTTTACGAAACCACGGCGGCAACGGCAACGGCAACGGGAACGTCACTGAACAAAAGAATTAATGAGCAGAACAATGGCTGTGCACGTGCTTTATAATTCTTGGTACATTTCTTTGCCGTTCTCTGCAAGACAACAACGTGAAATGACCAAATTTTGGGTTGTCTAGAGAACGTGAACCACGACGGCTAATTTTTTAAATTTTTATTTCAAATTTATCGCTGTGTTCCGGATTTAGTCTTGCGGTAGTTTTGACAGTGATAAACAAAGCGAATGACTTTAGAGTATCACGAGATTGGTAGGTAAAATATAAATTCATTTTTTAATCGACGTTGTCCTCAACGTCGCCGTCGTGTTTTCGTAAACTCCCTAATATCATTCACAACGCCGCGTGAATTCATTATGTTTCATATTTTGCCCACTGATTGAATAGAGCCCGTATTTTTGGGAAGAAAAATATAGGGGGTTCAGAAGGGGGTGCAGAAGGGAATCCAGAAGGGGGTCCAGAAGGGGGTTCAGATGGGGTCCAGTAGGGGGTCCAGATTGAGGGGTGCACGTTTTGTACCGACCCGTAAGAAACCACTACTTTGTCTCGAATTTAACAAACCCAATAAACAAAATGTTTTTGAAATTAATCTATTTAAGAAATTCACCTTTTCTCAGTTTCAAAATAATTGTTGACACAGATTGATGTCAGGAATGAAACATCAAACTATCACTTTTTAAAATCAGTTGAAATAAACACATAACCTTGCTTTCCGAAGCAAATATTCCAGTCCGTTTAAGTATAGCTCACTATAGCTCACGGCCAACTATATCGCAGCTATAAGGTGTCTCCGGCACTATATCAAATTGATTTGAGAATCACCAACCACAGAGGACGAAAATTTCCACCGTCACTAGCGCTCCTCTCATTCAAAACTCGAATCGAATGGCCTCCAGTGTTGACCGTAACCGCAAGTTTTCCGAGCGTATTTCTCAACTCCAGCAATATTCAAGGCAACGTCAAAGCTTTTCGGCTCACAGGGGTGCTCTAATGACGAAAACCGACTCGACATTTTCATCATTTTTTTAAAGATTTGTAGATTTCGCAGTTCAATTCGCTTTCGCTGTAAGTTTTCGTTCCACGAGGAAGCGACGCTCGAGTCAAGTTTGATAGTGGCGTGATTTTCCTGGACCGATCACAATTCTTAGCTACGCATAGCAACCAATGAGATTGCTTCATTTTGTATAGACAATAGATTACGTCAAGTTGGTATTTTCGTGTTTGCCAAGCAAAGGCCGGCTTTCGAGTTACGGTGAAAGATTTTGATGTAAAAAAGCTTTTTCTGGAGTAGTTTGTTTCTTTATTATATAAAACAAATAGATTCCATGTTGCCGTGCGTAGAACTCTTCGAAAGATTAAGGTGGCTAAAAACAGTTTCCAGCAGTTAGATTTTGATGGGTCATTATAACCACTCTTTATCACTTGATGCTCCAATCATGATATCAAAAAGTGCCCAATCATTGGTGAACACGTTGTTAACATTTTCGTGACACAATAGGCTACCATAGCAACAGTATGACCTGCTTAAAACATCCTTAATTACAGCTTTAGGAGCTTATAATTCAATAACGGCACGGTGAAATTTTTTATATTATCAAATTTTAATCAGCATGATAAGGCGCAACTTTTGGCAAAGTCTTTTAAAAAAACTGTACAGAGGGTTCAGAGCAACCTTAAAGTTTTCAAAATTGGAAAATGCGAAAAATGGAACACGAAAGAACAATGGAGAAGCTCGGCGTGGGAAGGCGAGAGAATGCCTGTTGCCAAACTTAATTAACAAAAGACCAACTACAGGGGCCTGTAACAGGACCGCCGATTTTAGGGGGCTCGTCGTTTTCAGAGTGAAAGACATGACCCTTGCGACTCCTACGGTTCGGGACATTTGTTCGTCAACTGAAGCCAACTGGAAGCGAAAAACCTAGCCAGGAAAAAGCTAGCCTCTTCTCTGCCTATTTTTCGCACTATGCCCTAACTACCTGAAATGCCTGGAAGAGACTAGGAATAAACCTCTTCTCCGTGGTATACAATATAGGTACACGGCGTCACCCTCACTCAAGCTGAATATCTACAGCATAGGAAAGACGACACGATCAAGCCTATCTTTTTCAAGCGACATTGTCCCAGAGATCGTCTTCGTGCTTGGTTGAAATTTCTAATAGGCAACCACGACGTCGACATCGTGGCTACTGGCTGGGTACTAGCCTCAGAAGACCCCTTGTTTGTAAGAGCAAACCACCGAAAAAAAAAGCAAAACTATCTTTCGTGGGCTTAATTCAATGCGAAACAGACATTTTCTGTCTTTCTATCGTGTTTTAGTATAAATTTACTAGGGTTCTATCACGAATCCGTTCTCTGATTGGTTACGCTACTCAGTTTCTATTCTATTGTAGATAGTGGGAAGCGTAGCAGTGTGCGCTTGTTAATAAACTGGCGGCCGCTTCATTGCGTTTTTAAAGTGTCTGTGAAGAGGATTTAGATAAAGTTTTGAACGGCTAATAGCGTTATATTACAAAAATTACATTATTCGCCTGAGATTTCTATGCGTGATAGTTGACTCGGGCTGGGCCTTCGTCAACTATCGCGCGATAGAAATCTCAAGCTCATAATCTAATTGTTTAATAGAAACCCGAGTGAAAGTTTGGGAGAACTCTAAGTACAATATCATCTCAGTGACTTGAACGTGTTGAATCGCCGGGGCACAGCCTATGTTCTTTGCTAATCTAGAGCAGTTTTAACTAACATTTTGAGGGAAAATATTCCATTACTACATAGCAACAATTCAATTTCTGACTGTGATCTGAAAAACCGATAAGCTGTAAAGCGAAATAGAAGGCCTAAACTTCCTTCAACATTCAGTGACGTATTCACAACTGAGATTTTTTGACGCACATGATTTATTTCGCCGCTAGTAAACAGCATTACCTTCAAACACTTGAATAAAGTTACCGCCAAATCAAGAAAATCCGTGTTGCCTGGAGACCTGGGAAAACATTTAACTGTCGACAGCTGCATTTCGAGTTCGCGGAAATAAATTGCATTCATACTGACAACAAGCAATTTTTAAATTGCTATTTGACAGGCACAAGAGAATTAAAATTCTCTTGTGCCTGTCAAATAGCCTTTTAGTGCTTTTTGCATTAAGTCATATTCAGTTTATTGTAAACAGCTCAGTAGTGCAGTTCTGTGGGCTGAATTTAAACGGAAACGATTAAGTCAATAGAGGCCAATCTAAATCATTCTATTTAAAAACAGTTCTGTTTTATTTTAGCTTTCGAAATTATTAAACAAAGGACAATACAAAGGACGATTCAAACGTACTTTACTTACAAAGTGACGCTTTGAGGTGATGCAAGGCCATCATGCAAATACCCTGAATCTGACTTGGGTCTGTGCGAGTCGGGTTCCGCCGTGGTTTCGATGATCGCCACTACTTTGAAATTGTAGCGTTTAGTTCAAAGAAAGAAACTTTCCCTCAGTGTACAAAGCTCCTTCACTCTGCCAAAACAGAATTAGAAATATTTTACTCGTTCGAAACCTCATCACCAAACGCAAGAACAGTTTCGTATTTCTCATTCCAATTTTTGAAAAGATTCTCAATTCAAAAAGCAGCCTGCTGTTCAAGAGCACCGTTCACCTATTAGAAGTGCGACCCAAGAAAATAAATAATCACTTTGTCGCTTAAAAATGAGTCCTGTGAAGTTTAAAAGCAGAAAGACCGTATTTCTTGTTCAGCAAGACGTTTGTTTCTGCCAAGTATGTAAGAAGATATCTTTGCCTATTAGCAGATAAAGTTCCCCAAAATTGTGTAATTTTGCGCCCTTGTACGGTTGTCAACCAACAAACATTGCTTTTCCTGTCATCTCACAAATCCGGGCCGTTGCAAGCACTTGCCGTCGTTAGAACCGCAAATAACCGTCTTTCCGATTTAATATGACTTTCTACACAGCAGAGGGCCGTAACGTCTCGGAGCTGCAATAATATAAACATTAAAAGTACAACGCAGAATTTTCTAGTCAGGCTAAAACGGTGAGGTCTAACGTTATCGATTGAAAATCGATTTACCGCGGAATTAGAACTCACTTCTTAATGGAACAAAGACGACATATTAATGAAGTGAAACAAAAAAAGAATTCAGGCAAACAAAACATCTGTTCGTATTAAATGACAATGCAGCCACTCAATTTACATGTTAAAAATCCAAAGGACGAAAGACATTGGTTCGCTCTCCATCATCCACAGCAGTCGCCAACACTAGAAACTTCAATCGCTGGAAGTAACCAAAAGTAGATCACATTCTCACAGCTGTTCCACCGAGCTGCATTTCAGAGTCTGTCAGCGAATTTGAAGAACTTCGCTTTATGAGAACTTACTAACTTAAGTAAGCTCTGTAACACTCGATCACAAGTCTAAACATGTCACAAAAACAGCGTCCAAAACGAAGATTATCAAACACACCGAAGTTTGTGGAGGAGACCAGCTATTTCAAAATGCTACGGGAAACGAAAGACAAGGCTGCTAAGCAGGTTAGAATCAATATTTTTCCAAAAGTATACTTTGAACGCGCGTCAGTTGAATTAGCGAAAACGAGGCAATGTTTGCTTGCTATAAATTTCCGATGGTAGAAGTTTAAAAGCAACATTTTTCAAATGCGAGACATTATATCCTGCTTTTGATAATAAACAACCAAATATTCGCAAATGCTTTGAGCGTTTATCGAGTATCATCTGTAACATTTGACTTCCCTCATCAGCGACTGGTTACAGGATCGGCGGCAGAGCGACAACTGAAGTGTTAATACAGTGTTCTGATATTTTTAAATACGTTCATTTACTGACTCAATAAATACTTGAGAATTCGAGCACTGATAAACTGGGTAACTTTTAAAGCTGATGCTCTACGATTATTCCTGCTCGAGGAATGAATCAGTATTTAACAAATGGAAGTTTTGTTTTAATTAACAGAAAGCGGATCAGCTTAAAGAGGCAGAGCAACTTGTAGGCAAGGAATCGCCAACCTCGCAACGCCGGGGAAAAATGCTTCAGAGAACAGCTGAAAATATCGAGAAAGAAGCGCTAGAGGAGTTTCAATCCACATTTAATGCACATTTAACACACCAAGCGGAAGTTACTTGTTATGGATATGCAGCGAGCTCAGATATACGGTTTACTCTGAAATCGTGAAACACGCTTAAAACGTTTTGATACCTGCGAGCAACTTAACCGAGGCTTCGGGCAATGGATGCTTTTGTCAACTGTCAACCAAAACCATGTTTGATAACAACAGCCCTTGTCATGCTTCAAATAACAACGAAGTGAGAACAAAGTTAACTCCACCGATACTGGCAGATGACAATTCGTTCTACTGATGATGTATTATTTAATACAGATTTTATCCAGGTTTGTGTAGCTAAATAAACAACTGAACTTATTTAGAGCTTGGAAACAGGTTATTGAACGACTAAATAGAGTTTTACAATTGTCAGCGAAACAGCAGAAGAAACATTATATTCTGAACGATCGATCGTTTTATGGCGCATTTTTGAAAGCAGTAACGCACGTAGATTTACAAAGTACATAGGATAGAGATGGCAACTAGTTTCTGGGGCATATGAAGCGTAATCATTTTTTGTCTAAAACGCACAGAATCAATTGAAGAAATAGTCTTTTATATTATCTACTTCAGTCAAGGTAGTTACAAAGAATTAAGAAATACATCAGTTGTGGGGAAAACAACATCATAGCAATTAATTATTAAATACGACTGATGACAGCTCTTGATTTCACGAAAACAGGAAGTTGAATTGAACAATACTCAAGATTTAGTTTGCATAATCAAGGCTGTACTCAGAAAGGGTTTTGAATTGAATCGGCTCAAGCCAGTACCTTCAAGCGGGCAATTCGTTTAAAGAAAAGGGAAACAAAACCGTCAAAACAGACAACAAAGAAATCGCCTGTTGTAAATATAACATTTTCTTCTCTTTACTACTTCAACGTAAACCAACTTCAAATGATATTTGATCCAGTTTGCCAAACACGGGTAAAAACAAGTGTGTTTTTTCAAACCTGACAATACAGGGTCTTCGCCCACACTAAAGTGAATTACCATTCCAACTTTCCGTCTGCCGACTATTAGCGATATTTTTCGCACGCAGTTGAACAGAACCTGTAAATATACACTTAATAGATAAGTCTGTATGTACAGTAACAATTTGATGTTAGAGGTTTTCACTTTAGTAGTTAAAAGTATAAATTGGTGATAAAATACCAAACTTGTGTATTTTTTGAGTTTCTCTTTTTTTTTTTTTTTTACCTCTCTTGGTATCACTATACCAAGGAAAAAATCATACATTTGATTTCTGCCGACCTTGTTCGCGCCATGGTCACGTGGCCTGTATTGAGTAAACAATTTGAAAAACATTGCGACGAACGGCCAATGGAAAGAGAACAACGTTAGAATTCAGAGAAAATCTTCGCATCTGAACGGTTGGGGACAAAAAAAGATTGCCTCCAAACAATATAATTTTCTCTGAAAATTCATAACGTTAGGCAAGAATATAAATTCTCAATTACGTGGCTTGCAACACGATAAAAATGTTGTCTTTCAGAAGTCAGACCTTCACTGAATTGTGATTCTCTCGGTTTAAAATCTCTTTTATATGCACATTCCAAGCCTTGGAGTAAAAAAGAAAGCTTAGAATATTAACTTGTCGGCTTATATTAAATTTGCTATAAGTACATATATCATAGTCAACACAACACAAATGAACTGTCGAGGGAAGCAAGCAATGGCGTTTTCAAACGCACATGGGAACAAGATTAAAAGATCAAGGTCATTTTCGATTGGTCAATTCGTCCTTGAGATTACGATCGACTTCGTAGAGGAAGAAGAAGAAAAAAAACAGTCCCTGGAGAGAGAGAACTGAAAACTTTCGCGTTAAGTAACAGCTCGCCAAACCTGATTTAAAGATTACCGCGGCGTCTGCTTCGGAAATTGTTCTCCCCGCTAACAAGTGCAGAAGATCCGGGATCTGTCTTTTCCACCGCTATGTCCGACTCTATCTAAAGAGTCATCTACTTATTAACTCGTTACAAATGTCGCCTTTTTTCCTGTTAAATGTAATAAATTTCTAGTATAAAAAGACAATTTTAAATTTTACAAACTGAAATGAAACGCGCATTGAATGTATACATCGCCAGACACAAATACGACAGAAGGTTGGGAAAATAGGCCATGTTCATAAAATCGTGATCTTTCTGAAACCAGCTTGCAATGGAGTCTAGTGCGGGGTAATTTTCCAAAAGGACGTGGAAGAAATGCACCTGTCGTTAACGACAAGAAAGAACCCGTGTTCAATGTGTAGGCTGAAAAACTGGCATTTTAACCCTCCTGAAATAACACCTTGCAAAGCCTGTAAATTGAAACAGGGTCTTATTTGGAAAATACGTTTGCACCGTATTGAGCATAAAGAACCTGGAATAAATCAGGAGATTTAGGGCAGGGTGTGAACTGTATTCCCTTAAAATGTTGTCTTAATTCAGTTTTCAGACATAATAAGTTTTTTATAAATAAAGACGGAGCACATCCATTTGGACAAGCAGTAAGCACCTTTTCCATTTAGAGACAACAGATATGGAAGAACATTTCTAGGCTGATCTTGCAAATCTAGCTACCTCTAAGAGGGTGTTTAATGTATTCCCCCACAACAGCTTCCGGTTCAAGCCAGTTCCAGGCTATTTCCAGGTATCGAAAATTAATCTGAACCCGAACAGCATGGTTGACACGTGTGAGGGGGATTTACACGCAGAAATCTCAAACCTTGTTCAACAGGCCACTTTCGATATATTAAAATTCAACTTGATAGTTAGGACTAGAAGACACAAACAAAAGAAATGAACAAACATGGTCATTCAATCTCCTTTGTGTCCTTTAAACCTCAGTGTCAAGCTGAATTTTAATATATCGTTAACGGTCTATTCTGAGCCAAGTGTATCAGGGTTTCAAATTTATTTTTTGAGCGCGCTATCTTTTTTCGTGTGTACGCACTGAGTACGAAACGACCCTGGACAAATTGGGCTTCTATTATCACAATGGCAAAATTATTTTAGCAAAGAAACAAATACAAAATAACAAAATTAATGATACAAAATAACACCATTTTATTTAATACGAGACGGAGTATTTCTTTAATTCATGACAATTTTAAGGATCAGAAGTATAATTTGAGGGAATACACACTTTTTGAAAGTAAGGGAGGAAACTGGAAA
Source organism: Orbicella faveolata (assembly GCF_042242905.1). NCBI lineage: Eukaryota > Metazoa > Cnidaria > Anthozoa > Scleractinia > Merulinidae > Orbicella > Orbicella faveolata. Next base: position 11,758,342 of record NW_028301547.1, on the reverse strand, counting down.
ACCTGTTGTGCGGCTCAAACCACAGCGAGCGATCAGACTAATTAACACACTTAAGATAGCAAAAGTTCTTTCCACTCAGAGAGCATGTTAGTGTTCAAATCAAATAACTCTCTACCTAAATATTAACTACAGATACAACAGAACCTCCACTAACAGCGACCTCTCTACAACGGCCACTTTTTTTCGTCCCCGCGGACGGTCCATACATTCGCTCTTATTCGTACCTCTCTAACACGACCACCTCTCCACAACGGCAACGGTCACTAAAGCGCGCCCCAAACTACCAAAATGGGAACTTTAAGATACGCTACGGCGAGGTGCTACCACGGCTACTTTGGCCGTGAGGGACTAGGCTGACAACGGTGTTTAACCCGCCAAACTCAAATGATTAAGATTTTACTGTACGGCAACGGTATGTGAAGTCTCTACGTGTCTTAACAAAAATGACTACTTTCAAGGAAAACAGAGATTATTCTACTTTCAGAAGGAATGGGCTTGATTAATGACAATGATTTCCTTCTCCTGTATCCGTCTTACATCTCCCAGATCTCAGATTTGTCTTTTAGAACGTCATAGAACGGCTTGTAATTCCAATCACAAAACCAAATATAAACTCTGATATAAAAAAAGCTCGATTTCAACACGGATAGGTTGTTCGTGCAACGATTATGTGATAAACCCGAAAATACAAAACTTTTAATTATAATAAAATACATTTTGAACAGTAATAAAAAATTACAGCTCAGATTAGTACATACGAAGCTTTCTTATCTGCGGCTGTTCGGCCCGATACTAATATGACTGAATTGATCATCACGCGGCAGGTGTTAAAATCGTTCAAATTTTCTGTACAAATGACAAACAAACAATGATCTAGGAACTGATTTTTGTGATTGACAACTTTATTTTCAAACTAGGCTGTTCAAACAGTGAAAAAAGCGTTAAATTGAGAAGTAAACAGCAGGCTTACACTCACGTAGTGAAGAGTGCGTGAAACCAGGCACTTCCCCGTAGTAGAAAGCATGGCTACGGCGGGAACGCCGTACCGGTACGCGCGTCATGACGTCACCGGAAGCGATCTTCACTATCTGCCGTCGTACTACGGCCTAGCCGTACCGTATCTTAAAGTCCTTAATAACCTCTCCACAACGGCCAGTTAATCAACGACTAACGATGGTGTTCACTAAACTTGATCCATACCGCGCGTCGTTAGTCTCAGTTTCTGTTTGGTTTCTGTTTTATTCGTATATTTTGATTGTGTTAGGTATTTCTCTGCTACAATCAGCAGTTTTTTACTATAAAAATGTAGTACCCCCGAAAAAACAGGTGTCATATTACACCCCTACCTCTCCATAACGGCCACTTGTCCCCAAGGTGGCCGTTTTAGAGAGGTTTGACTGTAGCAGTTTCCCTTGTTTAAAAACGAAAATAGTACGCCTTCTTTTTATTTATCGTGTACACGTAGATAAGTTGATGTAACGAAAAGTTTCTATTGAAAGAGTATCCATTTCGTAAAGCGATAAAAATGCAACCTTCTAACTGCTGCGATTATGATCTATAACATGAAGAAATTTAGCCAGGCGTCTTACCAGGCCTGCTTATCTTTCAAGACCTTACTATATTTACAGTAGAAAAAGATAAGACATATTTCAATTTTTCTTTATAATTATTATTATTTATTTTGATCTACCCAGGCTTAATGGCTTTTTGATTACGTACTTGAACGAAAGCAGTGTCACTCGACGGCTCGTACCTCAGACATGCGCACTGATGGTTTTCTCGTACAAGTCTTTCTGTGCTTTGGCGAACTGCTGTGCTTTTTCATCGTCACGTGACTCAAGAACTAAAGGAAACAAAGCACATTTGATAGAAACGAAAACTTAATTTACTGAAAGAAGTTTGTAGTATACTAACTACATGAATGCGAGCTGCGGTGGCCCAGTCATGTGCTGGCTCGGGATCGAGTGATCTGGGTTTGGGCCTGGGTCAGGTTCATTGTGTTGTGTTCTTGGTTAAGAGACTAAACTCTTACTAGACTTAATGTCACCAAGGATTGTTAGGCTAACATGACAAATGCTAGGAGTAACCTGCCATAGACTAGCATCCCATCCACGGGGTGTACCAATACTCCAAGCTGCGTCATGGTGACAGAAATCGGTGGAGTTAAGGGCCAAGAGCTTTGAGCCAGCTGGGCTTAGGAGGCTTTACTTGAACTGTACATGACTCGAAATCTACCAGTCACCGTCAGCGCAACACTTCTTACTTGGACACCACTGATTTCAATTAGTCAGGTGGTAGGCTGTTATTCGTGGAGGGATATTTGGGGCTACGTAGTGGACAAATTTCGAAAATAATGGAATGAAATAACTTTCACTCCAAGCCAAGTCAACCAGAACTCTTAATTGCATTCTTTTTGAAAAATAAATCACGGTTTTCACATTGGTATTTAAAAATGTAGCTTTACAAAGAAAAACGAATACGTTAGAGTACAAACATGCCGAAAGAGGAGAACGTTTTCAATCCTTTTAGGTTAAACAGATTTGCTAGCATTACAAACTTTAGGTTTTAAACAAGTACAATTTACACGACACGATACTCTATATATTATATATAAAGTCATACGTGAACAACAGAGAGTATGCACTATGTACGAGTACTGTGCGGTACGATATCAAAACGCTGTCGCGTTGTGAATGACTACGTTGATTTCAAGTTCACTTATTGTTTCATATAATGCTGTAACTAAAATGGTTGCCGGCTCGGATAAATTTAGTCCAAACCAAACCTGAAATAATGATTTTTCTTCACCATCTACACATGGTTTTAAGAAACTTACGAGGCGGAAAGAGTTTGTACAACAAGGTGAGTAATTTCTATCAATAGCACGCGGTTTTAATGTGCTCGCACCCTCGACGGCGTTAAGGAAGAAACAGGTGTGTGTGAATTTTTATAAAGAGAGCTTCATTCTTACCTTCAAAGTAGTGGCCTTCAGGTTTGGGGTGAAAGATATTTCTTATCTCCTGAGGTACGTTTGCAAATCCTCCAGCTGCGACTTCTCGCAAACCGAGGATATTGTTCAAGTTGAAAAACACGTGACCAGCGAAATCGTCATTTGAAAACACGTCATAATCCATGACAGTCATATGCAAGCAGGCACCAGTCTCTTTCAACAGCTCCGGCTCAACATCACTGGAATAAAGGAAGAAATTGATTATAGGACACTTAAATGAAACGAACACAAAAAGAAATACAATCAGCTCAGTCACTCACAAATCAAACTGCTCGTCAAAAAGAGGGTACAGAGTATTCTTGATGATCTCTGTTTTCTTGACTTCATTGCCAAAGAACTCTTCTGGTAAAAGCTCCACAGTCACATACGGATCACACAATCCTGTAACACAACAGGAATAAACATACCTTAGCTATCTTAGGTAAACAGCTCTTCATGATGCATTTGGTCAATTTAAGGCGATTCCTTCTTGCGAGAAACAAGTGAACATCCGCGCCTTGAAAAATGCTTAGTTAATTATCACTTTGAGGTTGATAACGGCAAATGTACTGCCGAATTGAAATTTTAAAAAGCTGACGTTTGACGTTTCATGTTTTAGTTGCTAGTTAACTAAGCGTTTGATCTGCCACCGCCGCAGCATAACAGCTTCTTTGAAAACTAACCACCTTGTTCATTTGAGAAAGAGAATTATTATTCTGCAATATTTGAGACAACTAACAATACTCCTAGCAGTATTGCGATCGATTGTAGACATTTTGAAGAAATTTGAGACAATATTTGAGAAGTTACAGACAAAATATTCTTGACTCTGCATGGCAAGACGACGTAATGGCTGGACCATTATTATAATAAATAACACTTTTTTGAATTCACAACCACACTACTAATGCAATTCTTACATGACTGCTTACAAGACGTTACTTACGATACGAATTCTTGCCCCACGAACAAAATATATATCTAGAATACATAATTTACTCAGTGTCAGTCTTATGGTATGTGTATTTATGATTTCTACTCACCGTTTGTGTCCAGCGGTGGAAGATTCTTTGCATTCAACACTGTAAAAGAGCAACTATTTTTACTTTTTTCCTTACACAATTAACTCCCAAATATAATTACACTGCATAAATACCGTTCACATAGCACATTCCTCAACAAAAACTACTTCTTACAAACAAAAGATCATTATTCTTTAATTCGTATTCTTATTCTTAAAGCGGTTTTCAATTGAGTGCCGTAAAACCAAAGCCATACCAGTAACTTACCAATTAGACTACACAGCCAATCTAAAACCGCAGTAAAACGAAAACCAAAGTAATTGCTTGATTACTTTCGACGCTTAATTGAAAACCGTTCCATTCTTAGCATTACCTTCCACTTGAAGCTTCTGATTGTTAAAATCGTAGAAAACTTTGAATGTCACAGCTCCGTATTTCTCTTCGACAGTTTCCTTGCAAAGTTAAAAGAGAAAGCAACTTCAGAATCTCATAAATGCAAGGCATGTGCCAGTTGTGCCAAAGAAAATTTTAAAATTGATTCAGTACAATTTCCACAGGTGGCATTCTGATTGGTCGAGAAACTCGGATCATTTCCGCTATAATCAACCTTACGAGAGTTGATTATGGCACTTCAAGGCGCGGTTGCTAAGCAAGGGAAATTTCCGTTTATTGCTAAGACATCACCTCAAAATCTGGCACCTTCGTAGCACTGGGAATTAAGAACAGCCCTCAACCAAAATCTTTCAAGAAAAGGCTCTCAAGTGAACTACAACTGGCGAGTAATGATTATGTATTTACCCAACCGTCGAGCGATCGAACGCTTACTTCTCGGCTTCAGACCGTAACTAAGAATTCCAGACGACAATCACAATTGCCATAAAGTCAGCAAAGATGAAACAGAATAACTTGATGATTGTGTTGTTTTACAGTCGGTGTATCTTTTATGTATTTTGCAGCTTTAGAGTGGTTGATAGATTCGTTTGCAGTTGATGTAACTAAATACAGTACTACAGACGTGTAAAATCGTCTAGGTTTTTCCATGCTTTACCTCGTTGTTCTTGAGTACCTGATATTCACCTCTGCAAATTATACTAAGACATTATTCGCCACAGGCTCAGTGCATCTCGGCGAATGTTCCTCTCGACTTAGTCTTCCGCGAGGAATACAGTTGCGGAGAGTCACTTCGCCTTCAGCGAATAATCCAGTGATAAATATTAAGAAACTAGATCTGTGGGATTTAACTAAACATGCACGGTCACACGATCATACTACATCGAGATCGAACGACTAGGTGAAAATTAGGTATATGAAGAGATCATTACTAAAGGAAGAATGAATGCATTTGCTAATTCTGATTAAATAACATCATCATGGACATTGTAGCTAATCATATCATCCATCTAGGCAAGGCCACATATATTCATTAACATGTACCTGTTCCTCGCACTTCTCAGCTAAGTAGAGCTGGATTAATTCTGTTGTAGACAACTTGCGCATGTTGAGAGTCTCAACCAAAGTCTAGGAAATAACAACCAATCGATCAGGATAAGTCGAATTAGTTTGGTAGCGTCGAGATGTATAGTATTTGTCAGTTATCGTTTTCACTGAAACTTTTCAAAATAAAATAAATAAACATCGCCCACTTGTTTCCGTTTTCAGAGTTCATAAAATACCTTATTACATGAAATTTTCGCGACACGTTAATTTCGAGATTTAAAAAAAATCGCGAAATTAAAGTGACGCGAACAAGTGTCGCGAACATAACATGATGCAAAAATTAAGTGACTTACATTATGTTACTGTTGACTTATCGTTCCGCCGTTGTGTTTTTGTTAATTTTGACGTTATTGTACCTTTGATAATGTCAGTTTACTAAATTCAAGGACACGTTGAAGTAACATTGCCAAGGAAATAATTTTTGTGGCACTCAAAACGCGAAGTTAAAGTGATTCAAAATACAAAATACGCGCACCTCAAAATCGCGAAATAAACGTGTCGCGAAAATTTCATGTAATAAGGTACCTGATTCAATAAAGTGGAACCCCGCTCTACGGACACCCCCAAAATCTTGTAGTCATGAGATCGACACCAGAATTATGAAAACAAAATCTTTCTACACGCTAATGCGATGTTGTTTAAGTCACGGACTTCAGTATATTTTGCCGCTTGTGAAACTGACAAGGGAACATAAATTTTGGTGCGAAACCTTTCACTTTTTGTAAACCACTTTTGGTGAAGTTGGCTTCCTTAATAAAGGTTTTGTCTGCCTGCTGTCGGTGTTGGGTTTTAAATAAAAAAAATGAGAAAATAATTCTGGGAGGCCGTTTGACACGGACACCCGGACAATATAGATACTTTTGCTGTCTCCTTAACCGGGTTCCACTTTAACTTTTCCTCTTTAATTTAACGGACATAAAACGTCAAAGAGTCTGATATAATGTCTGGTGAAGTTACTGTAATCACTAGTCCAAAGCTCTTTTCCCAAAATATCTTTAAAACAACCATGTTACGCGTTCGGTTACTTGTTTTCATTCTTAAAGAAGCCGCTAGATCTTGTTGCCAAAGACGCAGCCTAGTTCGCGTTCAGTCTTTCGAAAACTGATTTTTCATTCTCGGAAGTTTTAATGACAAAGAAAATGGTTATACGTGATTGATCGCTGTACGCTGAGCAACCTGACTTTCAAATGTCCTACGAACCTTGTAATGTCCCACTTGAAGACGTTCCAAAGGCAACCCAACTCCATCGCCGTGAAAGAAACTCTGCACTATCTACAAACCAAAACAAAACGCTGCAATCAGTAACGTTGGACAAAGAAAGATTGTTATTTTTTATCCTTCACTCCAAAATTTATATTGAATTTGCACAGGACTCAACTAGAAGCACAGGGGTTGAATGCATTGCTGCTCACTAGAGAGGTTTAGTCTTATACTTAAGAAAGCCCAGTTGTCGTGACTTCACAAAGCTCTGAAGTAGCTGAGGCGTTTTCTTGCAATCGAACCACTCTTTGCCTAACGGTAAATGTTCTGTTCAAATGTCTTGTCACGATAAGAACAAACTAACTACATGTAACCTCAAGTGCTTCGAATTGTCTTTGGTAGAAGGCTGCGGTTCTCTGAAAGAAGAAAGAGAAAAAGCGGTTGTAACAATATGTAGGAATTTAAGAACAAAAGAACAACACAAAAAGTAAAATAAAATAATTAAACGAATAATTGAAAACTGTACCCCTGTGTTGGTTTTTAGTCCATTTGTGAAGTTCTCCATCACTATTTCCCAAATGTAAAGAAGAATTCTGTGAATGAAGAACACGAATCATTACTACAATTTTTGTTACAGATGAAAGATGAGTTTTAAAGTTAAGAACGCGTTCTGTTTAATTTTACAACGAGCACGCATTCTGTTTGATATAAAGTCTTCCCTCCTCTGGCCGGATATATTGTGATTACAGGTTGTAAGACGCAGCCCTACGCAGTCTTGACTACATGGGCTGTGCAGGACCAGTTGTTCGAAGACTGGATCACGCTATCCACCGGATGAATCGTTATCCCGTGGATAAGTGTTAACAACCCTATCCGCTGGATAGTGATTTGTCGGTGGATATCGTAATCCACCTTTCAAATCCATGCTCTGGCCGGACATCAACCTTCCATACGATTTATTGCTGAAAAAATAACTTACACATGTCAACTTTCAATTTGTACAATGGCGGTTGATTTATGTAAGCAGTTCTGATCAACGTACCTTTGAAATACAGATTTGACAACACTTGTGTTGAGTACCATTAAGTCATCATCCAGGTACTGAAGCAAGCCACCCACCACCTGACAAGAATCACATCAAAATCTGTAAAAGTTATTAACGATGCCATGTCACAATTCAGTTATTACTGTATTAACTACCTTAAAATGAAAGTAAACCTCAAAATTGTAATTTACCGAAGCAGAAAAATAAAAGAGATACCAATAAACTAAGAAGAACTACAACAATGGCTACAAATGAGGGGGAATAAAATGGATTGCAGAAGACAAACTTGAAAACTTAGACTAAATTTTAAAGATGTGTCATCCACGACATAGACCTGTAACTAAGGTCTAGTGACAAAAGAGACAAGAACCCGAGCAAAACGGATTGTTGTGGACACATTTTGAAGTGCAATGTGATGACGCGTATCGCTGTCGATAAGAGTACAGACCACGCTAAACCACATTCGATTTGTTAATTAGATGACAGAAGCTTGGTATTGTTTAACTTATTGACCGTTTTAGAAGACGAACTGGATTGCTTAGCTTTCGTTTCATCGCGGTCATTATAAATCTCCAAAATCAAATTCTTTCTTGCCCAAGCAGCTCTGAATGACTAAAACAGTTTAGCTTGGTTTTAGTTTCGTGGCACAATATTTCAAGAGTAAGACTTACATCTTCAGCTGGTATGTTGTCCGAGGCACAGGAAATTTGAAAAAAAAACCTCTTGATGTCAACACCCATCTGAAGAGACGAAAATAGAAATTTGGTTGAAGAAAGAGCTTTACATATTCTAAACGCACTCTTAATTCACTCAAAATGGCAAAGTCTGCAGCGAGGAACAGAAGATTTAAAGTTGTAATTACCACTAAATAAAAGAAACACATGTCGAGGAGAAGAAAGGCAATACTGCATGACACTGACTTGAACAAAACGACGAAAGTACGAAAAACATAACCCATGGTGAGTTTGAAAGATGTTCACTAATGGCAAAATCTTTATAAAGGATGTAACCTAACTGGCATATGAACTAAAACTCAAACTAGTCACTGCTCCTTCATAACACAAATACACTAAAAGTCAGAGTAAAACAAACCCGCTGTCCAATGTGCTCGATGGCGTCCGCTATCTTGTTGAGCATGTCCTCGTCTGAACTGGACAGCATGTTTTCAAGCGCGGTGCGCGCATGTTTCCCGCCTCTTTCACCGTGTGCCGCCATCATGGCATTAATGACGTCTTCCCAGCCCAGATTCTCCGGAAGTTTCGACAACCACAGCCTCATGTATTCAATGTCATTCAGCGTAACACATAACTAGTTGAAGAAGGTCATGGAAAACAGTAAAAAAGCGTCAGTTACACACAAAAACACATGTAAACAAAGCAATCTACGCAAAGGGTTTCTGTAGGACTAGTTTTCTCGAGATGTTTTGCCTGTAGGAATTACGAAATTAGAAATTTAATAGGCTCAATTGAAATCCTCGCATTGTCCAAAAGGGGATTGATCTAGTTTGACTTGTGAAGTCAACTGACACCTAGAACAGTTTTAAGCCAGTAACCATTATAACGAGCTCTGAATTAGAAAACATGATATATGGTCTATTAACCAAGCGAAAGGTCAAGATCTTTATTTTAGCAGTCGAGGTCCAAAAACGATCGAGGGCAATATCTAACCATTTTAGTCGAACGAACTCGTCAATAAAGGATTTATCATAAGGCATACAGGACAACATTTTCTTGCAAGAAACAGCTCACAAAGTCTGAGCGAGCAAGACAGCCCTATCTTGCTGACTCGGGTATCCAATCACAGTGCCAGCGGATTTGGTTAATCGTGACCACGACAAGCGAGTGATTACACAGGACCAAGTGAATCTTGTTGACAGAGTGAGGGAATTCTGAGACATAATAAACGGAAACAAAGTTTATCAAAAAACGTTTGATCGTTTTCTCGTAGTTACCTGTTCACTGACGTCAAACTGAGATGGAGCCTGGTCGTAATAGTTATTTTTAATCATCTTTTCGAACAGAAGATCAGCGTAATACGACGCACTGCTGCAAATTTCCTATAAAAGAAGACAAAACAATACCAGGTATGATGCGTACTGATGAAAAACTAACACTTTGTGCATCATTTTAATGGAGAACTCACGAAAAAAAAAAACCCACGGCTTTCCTTGATCATTAAAAAAAGGCTTGAATATATTGAAGTGTTTAGTTGACTTAAATATATCCGATCTGTAGATTTTTTGTTTACTGAATTTTCGGTGGCCTCTGTCCACCTTCATCAGACTGATTGAAGGTGGACAGGTGAAGGTACACAGATAAAGGTGGACAGATACCACCGAAAATTCAGTGAACAAAAAAACCCATGGATCGGATATATTTAAGTCAAATAATCAAAGTCTACCGATCGCAACAATCAAAGTATCTTGAAATGTGAACATATCTAACTGACCTGCTGTAAGCACTGTACTTTTTCCCTGAATCTTTTAATAGTATTTTCTTGGTTATTTTGGTAATATCACATAACAATGAAAGAGAGATCTTAAGTGGCAGGCTTTGTACGTACATCGGTAATTTGCATGACAAACACATATGATCCAGATGGGTCAGGCCAGTCTATCTTCTTCCAGAATTCTCTGATCTAATTAGACAGAAAAAAAAGTTATAAAAGTGTTGCAATATCTAGCCAGTCTTTTATAATGTGTGTCCATCTATCAGTCAATCATTCAGTCCGCCCGTCCGTCTGTCCCGCCAGTCCATCCGTCCGTCAGTTAGACAAAGATCCTAGGCTTATTATACCTACCTGGTGAAAACAACCCACTGCATCAATGGCTGACGTGGAGTGGCTCACACTTGCATCAATCCTCAAAATCTGCAACAGCAAAAAAGCCAGTTCTATAATCGTTTTAACGTAGAAGCCCAGTTAGTGATGTCATACCAAGTTTAACAACTCACTTCATCGAATGCGTCTTGACAAAAAAATGAAAACAAAAAAATGACAATTAAGGATGAAACCCAACAAGTGTTATAAATTTGTACGATATAACTCTACAAAGCTACGTTGCACTACCTTGTCAATTTCAACTGCTTTTCGTATTCGCTCTTTGGCTTTGACTTGTGCAATATCGAGCCACCGTATAACGGACTGTTTGAACCAGGTGTGATAGTCATCAAGAGCATACACACGATCGGGCCTAAAACGCAGATGAAACTATCACTAAATAGAAAAAGCTTTCACACGCGAACGCACTTACAATGGAGGCTGAACAAATACATTAAATCAGATAAAATGGATTTTTCAATTAGTTGAACTTAAGCATTTCACTTCAGTCATTTGGTTGGTTTTTCTTTGTAGGATATAAACTTTGAAGGTTCTTTTCCACATTTCAATGGTTCTTACTTTGCTTCACCGATGCTCCGATAGCTAATAACTTCCTTAACAGCCAAGTACAATGAAAATAGCTTTTCCCCAACGATATCAGCTCCACCTTCTTGTTTAAGACGCTTGTTTATATTCCTCATGGTGTTGTGGACATCAGACGCAAGCTGCACACAACAGAAAGTAGATAAGTTATAAGTTATCTACTTCAAAACATCAACAACGTTCTACAGAAACACACTGACGTTTGCTTTCAACTGATGTGTTAGAACAACTATGGAGAGATCCGAAAAGCAGGAAATATGTTTACTATGGCTCCGGGAACTATAGGAAAGATACCGAAGTGCTCATTATAAACAGTGAATGTCAGGAACCCATGTTTACTGGTTGATTAAGCTTGCAGAACTTACCATTAGTTCCAGCTGATTGTAAACCGTAGTAAAATACTTCACGTCCGTTCTGAAAAACAACAGGCAACCAAACGTTACCTCCTCTCAAATGTTTTGAGTTTCTTACATTCTGAGCCTTACCCGACTGAAAAATAAATTCAGTCTCTCCATATTTTGATTGCTGGAATATTGTGTACAGGGAAATGAGAGAAGCCTTCAAATACTCACACTGAGAAGATCTTTCTATAACAGGTTTTCGCTTGAAACATGTCGGTAACCAACGCGTCAGCAACTTCCACCATAGCTGATAACATGGCTTCTTCACTCTGTGGCACACACACAAATAAGAGCAAGGAAATAACACATCTAATCGAGTGACAATGAATAAATAAACACAATAAAGGAATGACAGAAAGAAGGAGGGAATGAAGGAAGTTAGGAAGGAACATTTAAACTATTCCCGTTGCCCAATAAACAACATGGCAACGCAAAAGGCAAAAAAAAAAAACAAACAAACACTGGAATGAGATTGGATAAAAGTGTAAGAGCATTCTATGAAACAAACCTTTGTTTGAGGCTCCTTCCAAGCAAATACCTTCTTGTACCAAGCGAGGGCTGACTCCTTTGCAATAAAACACGAACCTTTGGTTACCACGAGTAACCCAATTCAGTGTAAATTGGTTAAAACACTTCAGCGTTACTAAACTACAAGCAGGATCTCGGCGGGTAGAGGGTGCGGACAAATGCAAGATCTCTTCGAACTTTACCGCGTTCGGAGAAACGTCTAAGGAGACCACATCAATTTGAAAGATGGAAAGCGATCAGGACTGCTGCATGTACTGGTTCATGTACTGGTTCATGTACTGGTTCATGTACTGGTTCGCTTCAGAAACAACTGAACGACTCATTCAGGGAGTAGCTTTCAAAACATACCTTGAGAAGATTTGACATTTGAATATTCAAAGGTTCTTTTATTGAATCGCTGAACACTTCAAGCTTGTACACATTTGCCAGACACCTTGAAAACACGAGTTTCTAATTAACAATGACCGCATGGCTGCTATTGATTTGAGTCAGTATAATAACTATCCACACACCCACCCTGTTAGGATCATTTATCATTCGCTTGAAACCAAACTAAAGAAGTGCAATTACTGAGAATTATACAATCTAGTAGCCTGTGTTTCCCTTACAAAGGAAATAGCCGACGTGTGTGCTAGCTAACAATATCTAAATGCATTAGTCGAATTCCCTCTCATACATCATATCAAATAGAATTTTAGGGATGCAGAAGCTAAGTCAGTACGTAATAAATCAGCCATCGGTTAAGTAACATTGTCAAAAAAAAAAATTAGACAGACTAAGTTGAGAACAGACCTTACATTTTGTCACAGGCTCTTAGACTTCTTAAAATAAAAACAAAATAAAACAATCACACAAACAACTAAACAGGGAGAAAACTAGGTTGGTATGGTAAAGGTATAACTCACTCTAGAAGGTTAATGAGTCGACCAAGCTTTCCTTTATCTGTGGCAGGGAATATGTCTCGATATTTGATCATTAATCTCCAGCAGTTATCAGTGAATTTCTTCAAGGACCTAACTAGCGCGTGTTCCTGAAAATAAACAGACCAAACTCAGTCATACAAAATCATAAATTCAAGCACATGTACCATGCTGTGAAAAAAGCAATTTTAAAAATAATCCAGATTTAATAGTTACCAGATATTTAACAGAACCAATTGGTTGAAGTTCACAATGACGGTAGAATAATCCCTATCCAGGGACGCTTTTCAATTAGTCCAAAATTTCGGAGATTTCGGTTCAGAGGAAAAAGGTAAAGGTGTTTTCAATTCGCCCCACTGGAAAATTCCTGGTAAAAGCGGAACTTTTAAGTCTGTCAAAGTCAAAAGTTCCTCTTTTTCAAGAAATCTCGAGTGGGACGAACCATGTAGTCTTAATTTTACGCAGGGCCCCTTTAGATACCAGCCTATGGCTGATGGGGCTACCCTGCCTAAATAAAGATGACTTGACTTGACTTGACTTGACTTGAGGGGCTGAGCATTTTCCCCTGAACCGAAATTTCTGGAATTCTTGGCGAAACGGAAAAAAGCCAAGCTTTCAGCAGCGTGCATGTAGTCTATTTAAAGAATGGGAATGTTTAGATGCTTGTCTTTGCAGGTGTGTTAATCATCAACGTGTTTGATAGTGTATTGTTGTACCTCTCTTTGGCTGAGAGCTCCAGTTTTCCACTTTTGTTCAAGGGTCCATAGCAGTAGGTTTAACGAGCTGTATTTCATTGGCTCCAGCCAGTGGTGGTGACTGAACAGCATCCAGCGACTGAAAAAGAAAATCACATTAGAGTCCATATGCAAAACAAACGCAGTTCAAAGGCTGTGTTTCGGGATAGCAAATAGTTTTCAGTAAACAATTTACTCCGTGGAAAAAATTGTTTAGTATTATGGGCATTGTACTCATCTGTTTCGTTTTCTCGTAAGACTCGATCGAATATTACAACAATAGAAGGTATTTTGAATTATGTTTAGAGCTTCCAGCGTCCCAGGAAGAGATAACGCATGATTCTTTACACGTAGCGATAATCCAATAACCGATCGCAGTAATGCATACGGTACTAACACTACAGCAGAATAAAAACTGATAAGTAAAATAACAATCTTGCCAACCTTCGCTCTGGCGCACACTCTCCCCTCCCCCTCTCCCGCACCCCCTCCTGGTCGCTACCCTCTCCTCGACCTGGTTTAGTCAGCAGAATTAAAAATCTACTTACATACTAGCCTGCTGAAGATCGTTCAGTTCATTCTGTAAAGCATGCTGATGAAGAATGAATTCAGCTTGAGGACACAGCTCGCTTGAACTTCTTTTAGTGTCACTTTCCTGAAAAAAAAAAAGGCGACAATTTGCATTTTACAGGGTCAGAACAAAGCGGAACACCCCTCCCCCCTCCCCATGCAGTGCAGGCACGTTACACCACACCAATTCACAGAACAAATAGTACATGTAAAACACAAAACACCAGCAACGCATACCTGACAATGTTCGGTTCCATATTTGATAAATTCTCTTAAAAACGCACCATGCATATCTAAGGCTGTTGGATATAAATGCTGTATCTCATATGGAATTTCTGGCTTCTGGAAAAAAAAGAAAAGAAGAAACTTTGAATTCTTTTGTAATTGCTTCCCGGCCCCTGAGTAACAGAATAGCTAATTAGAGAATTCGTTCATGCTTTTAGCTGTGCGTATATCGAGTTATGGATGCATGCGGGAAGTTTGGAGAGCACGATCTTCTCTCCAAACTTCCCAAGTACATCCATAACTCGATATACGCACAGCTAAAAGCATGAACGAATTCTTTTATAACATAGCGACAACAACTTGGACGCTAAAACATGTCTCATTTGTTAATGTCTACAAAGTTCTCACAATGCACGGTGAAGGAAAACAACGGATCCTATTGCCAGGTTAAAAACACGTCACAATCAGTTGAGCGACAGTTGAACGAAAGTGCTTCGTCTGGTTTCTAAAATTGTCAATGAAAATTCGCTTACGTAAGCAAACAAAGTTAAAAATACTCAAGTGAAAAATATAGGCAAAAGCCAAAATACTCAAGGTTTAGTAAACGTTATAAGCCCCGGCCAAACGATCGCAACATTTCAACGCAACATATCGCAACATTGTTGGGTGCAACATGCTGCGCGCGTTTGGCCACCCTTTTGTGACATGTTGAGTGTTGCAAATCGAACTGGTGCGCATGTTCTAGCGCAACATTGTTGCACGAACCTGGTCAAACGAGTACAACATCATGCAACATCCACAAGTTTGACCATTTCAAACTTGAGCCAACAACACCCAACATGTCGCAACACATCGCAACATGGTGGCCAAACGCGCGCAACATGTTGCGCCCAACAATGTGGCGATATGCTGCGTTGAAATGTTGCGATCGTTTGGCCTGGGCTTTAGCTTGGCAAAAGTCAAAGGCTCGAAGGTTGGTTTGGATTGTTCAGAATGCTGTTCACATTGCCAAAACTTTAACAAAAGGAACTCGCAGCTAAACTCAACGGAAATCTTGCAGCTAAAATCTAACTACACGCACGGCATGTTATTTACGCACGGCCGTGCGTATAGAGAGATTTTTACCTCGATGGCTATATAGGAATTAGGTAGGACTAGGGCGCGCGCAATGTTATATAACACGGTACTGACCATAATCCAACGGTACATCCATAATATTTTGTTTTATAAGGTACGCACTTAACGCAATTTTTCACTATGTTGTTGTAAATGCCTGGTCATATCAGCGAACTCCTAATGCGCAAAATTATTAAACAACGCTTTTTTTGTAAATATAACAATTGAGAGCGGAGACTGAACCAAAACCATAAGAAATCTTCAGATTGGTCAATCACAACGGACGCAGAAAAGCCAGTGAACCAATCAAAACTCGAACCAAAAACAGTCAGCCGACTGTAGCCGACATGAAGCACGGGAAAAAGTGTAGGAGTATGAGAGAGTCGCGATCGATTTGGATTTTACTTCTTATTGGATGAGAAATTAAACGAATCACAAAGGGTAGTAAATAAATAAATAAATAAATGAATAAAAAAAAATAAATAAATAAATAAATCACTTTATTTACGTTAAATGCAAATCCAGAGCAAAAGTGAATTTATTTCGACAGTCAAAAGAAAAGCGTTCTTAACCACGTTCCCGTAAGATTACCTTTCCAGTTGTTAGGGTAATCTTAAGGTGACAGTCACCATCTACTCGTGATTTTGAAGAGCGTCCTTCAAGTTTAAACCACTTGTCAATGCCACCGGATGGAATATCCTGAAAGAAAAAAAACCGGAAGCACTTATAAGCTCCGTTTTCGAGCCAACGCCTAAACGAAGGTAGACGAATATTAAAGCTGTGTAAAAGGTGCAAGTTAGAAAAGCAGGGTGAAGAACTGAGCACATTTGAATTTAGTCAACAACCACAGACTGGCCCTCAGGGCGACAACTTAGTCTCTTTAAAAGCGAGAAATGCCTTATTTTCATTATACAAGGCAGAAAGTGAAGTGTGAATTTTGCAGGACTTGCAGCGAGCGCCACGAAGTTGACTGAACACAGTGTGTGCCGACCTTTGTTTCCATCAATGAACTTTCCAAAAACTAAACTTCTGTTGGAAAACTATCACATTAAGAGAAATTGAAAGAGACTGCACATTTAGGTCCTTGTACAATATGAATATTGAATAATATATTTGCCATACTAAAACATCAAATAACCAAGAATTGTTTCGCAACACACAGTGGGCTTGAACACTAGTCGCTGATCGGGAAGCGAGCCCGCGCTCTTCTCCCCAGTCTCCTCTCGAGGAGGAACGTGGACCGGACTCGAGAGAGAGGCGGAAATAGAGCCTTACCACACAGTCATGGAGAAAGATCTCTGCACATGACGCAGCAATAAAAATGTTTTTAAGACATTTTCGTCCAGTTTTTCAATAGCTGTGCTTGGTGCGTAACTTCATTAAAGATCAAGTGCTTTACTGGGTACCTTAACCGGTATTTCGATGTATCCAAGAAAATCATCAATATTATCATCCGGACTTGATTTTCTTGCAGACTGCATAACATCTTTGAAAAATCTAAACAACCAAGTAGATAAAAACAACCAATAATTAGATTATGAGGTCACGTTTTATCGCATGATAGTTGATGAGGCAAAAAAAGAAGAGTCAAAAGCGGAAACGACATTTCTATATTTACAGTCCGATTAGTATAAACAAGACGGCCTGCCAATTTCCGTACAAATTAATGAATGAAAACCTCAGATATCAACTGTAGATTTTCGACAACATATAAGTAAAAACCAATAATGTTGTGACCATTTTTACCGTTTTAATCCTCAAACACAGTTGGCCAATTTACAAAGAATTTGGTTGCAGTAATTACAGCGCGCGTTGTAACTGAGAAATAAAACAGAGTGCAGTCATTGGGTGATTTTAGTTGCTGGCCCTCTCAGCTGTCCTAGTCATATACTGGCAAATACTATGTACCTTCCCATTCCAGAGATTCCTTTTATTTTGGAAATTTTTCTGTCTTCTTCCTTAAGTAACGCCTTGTCATCACAGTCCCTTAAATTAACAAGTGAAGTTGTTAACCCTAACTATCAAACTTGCATGCGAGTGTAAAGAACGAATAATAGTCAATTTATCTTTTCCATTGTCATTATTCCCTATTAATAATTTCAGAAGTGTAACATAGCTCACAGGTAAAATAGTTCATAAATGGTTTGTTCTGATACAGACTGTCTGCCAGTCAGAACTATGACTATTTGTGTGTTCATTCTTAAAACATGAAACATGTGTCCCATCGTACAATTTCCTAAAAGCATTTTAAAGGCAACGTTGTCATATCAGTGACAACAAATCAAACTCCTTAATACAGCTTTGTTTGTTTTACATTGGTATACCTTTCAAGCAACAAGAATGGTGGAACCCAAAACGTTTCACCACTTAAACATACTATTAACGCTCGTATTTCCTTTTGTCCCATCAGAGTCAGAAGAAACAGTATAGCAAGATTTATCTGTTCTTATTTGCAAATTAGTCGATGAACGTGGCAAAACAAAGTACAAAATGTCTGTAATACTGACCAGATGTCGAGGTGAAATCTTTCTGTTTGAAAGTTACTAACATTCCTGAAATAAAGAAAAAGAGTAATATACATTTGAAAGAGGACGTTTAAAAGTGATGGACATTATAAAGACTACAAATGACAAATAGTCATTAGTCATAATATGATTATTTCTCATCCCTAAAATGCATTGTGCACACCTCTTAAGGCGGGGTCACCCGGGACAACTTGCAATGACAACTTCTCAAACTCATTAATAATTCATCAAGTTTAAACAAAGGAAATCATGACCGTGACGGTGTTTGGATATCTGATCTTAATTAGCATAGATTTTTACGATTTTAATTCTCCGTTTTCTCCTTAGTTTTAGTCTCGATTGAGAAGATATATCAAACACTCAAGACAGTGTTTGACCACATTTCCAAACACCTCGAAGTTCGTCAAAAATACTCCGCTGCGCGTCGTATTTTCAACTCTCTTCTCGGAGTTTGGAAATGTGGTCAAACATGGTCTTTCGTGTTTGATATATTACTTCTCAATGTTGCGCGTTGATGTTACACGAGAGGATTTTTGAAGCAACATTGTAAATCCGGGCGACAATGTTGCAGGTTTCTGGATCGCTTTCAAAAACCTGCAACATGTTGCTGCAACGAAATGTTGCGTTAAAAGTCGCTCAGTGCGCCACGTAATGTTGCCTTGAAAAAAAAAATCGGTGTTAAAGATCGTCTCGTGTAAAATTACCTTACATATATCCAACATGAACTACAATGTACATGCACCTATATAGGCCAAACTAATGTGAGAATATACTTTACTCATTAAGACACGGATCCACTTGGAACTTTATTACTTTGCTATGCACTGTAACGACAATTCATTGGCTTACATTGTGAATGTTTCATTCCAAACCGGGTCAAGAGTGTCTTCCTTTACTTGTGTCATGTGAATTGACTCTCCGTCAAGAACATCTCTGACTGTGCTTCTAGATTTCTTGCGACAAACCTTGATTTTTTTCGTCTTTTCATCTTCATTTTCCTCTGTCATTAATCCCAACATGCAGTAGGGATCACTCAATCCTGAAAGAAAGGAAGATTGAATCAAATTACACAGTGTAGCAATATTTGCTCCATGCCATGAACAGTGTGCAATTTACAATGTTCAAGTTCTGATTTCCACTACTCGTCTCCCACTTACTGTACCTATGATGCTCCTAGGCTTTCATTAAATAATTATTGTTTTATTGCCACAGTAATTAAGACAAACACTAAAGCAAATTTTACAATAACTGTCTAATTTCTCGCGCGCTGATTGGCTCATTCTTATCATCAATAAGAGTACAGACGGATAAAATTTTAATTTATGCAAGCTTTCAAGTTCAACTCTCAGCTGTCAAACTGTCAACTTTTTAACCAATAAGATTTACATCTTAACCAATACGTTTTACATAATTACCATTTGCATCTTTTGCCTCCAGATGTCTGGCTTCAATAACTAAAAAATAACCAAATAAATTGGGTTGAATATTTGACCTCTCAAATGTAAAAACTAACACTCTAAAATCTTACCTGTCCAGCAATATCTAATTCTGAAATGCTTCAATAAAAAAAGAAAACTTTTTGGCGATTGTGTACAGAAATAAAAATACATCACAAGTAGAATATCAACGATGTTCTGAAGTACAATGACAGAGTCTTTTGTAACCTATGTGAATAATAAGATTAATAATCGTTCCATACTTAACTAGTAGTAATCGTAGATTAAAGAGAGCGTTCGAGTTTCAATAGGTTTGGTATGTTAAAAAAGCAAAAATTCTAGGGACAGCATTTTGTGCCTAAGCTGTTAGGTAGGCGTGAAATTGGTCTCCCTTCAGCAGGGGCAAAAACAAATGAATTGATCGCAAAGCACGTGCATACGAGAGGGTTTGTTCTCGTTTACACGTGTATTATGTAATATTAGTTACAACCGGTCAGTAAAAACCACGGACTACAGTCGGTAGGCCGCATTTAGTCCGCAGTCCGCGTTTTATACCTAAGTCCGTGTTTTATACTCAGTCCCTAGTCCGCAGTCCATGTTGTCAGATACTGACCATGTATTAAAATCGACACAAACGTTGCTTGTTCCGTCCGTATGCGAGACGACGTGCTTTTATTACCAAAACTAGGACAATTATTTTGTTTACGAACACGACTTTGAATCGCCTTGGCTTTGGGGTAACAGCTACAGGGCGTTTTCACTTCCGAAACAATGAAACGGAGAACATTTTGGTGTACCAAAGCAATCCCGTGGGATCGTTTCATATGCTAACACTTTCGTTGGGTTTATGCTACATATTTTGTGCACAGAAATCTGGGCCAGCGAAGTGAAACGACACATTTCTTCCTTTGATTTTGGTCGAAGAGAAGAGGGTACACAACACGCAGCCAAACTACGGCTTTCTGTTCGTACAAAAAGTCGTAGACATTTCGTGAAGACATGCCTGCAAGGTTTTTAAATGCCATTAACACTGACTTCGAACTTTAAATAAACAACTTATCCGCTACAGTCTACAATAAGCTGCCTCGACACTCGTAAGTCCGCAATATTGCACAACACTCGAAAGAAAGCACATGGACGAACATGGAGATGACGTCATTCGCCCCTGAAGAATTTTTTTGGGGGGTCAAACTGGTGTCAACAGAAAGATACATACACAGATCTCGAATTTTTCATTACCCGATTAGGACTGCGTTCTCTCGAACGCAATGAAGATTGAAAAACAAAGATTTCCAACTTGTTTCAGAAGAAAATCTATAGACAATGTTATGGTTTCCAAACAATTTTCAACATTTCAAATCATTACTGAAGACTTCAAAAGGTTTCTAAAGACCATTATCGTATGCAAAACTGTGCATTCCAATATACTTAAACTAGTAATAGTTATCACTAAAGCTGCCCCCGCTTTCTTTTATTTCTGCTGATTGAAAACAATAACAAATGTTATTTTTTTTGTAAGCTATATCACTCATACTGTTCTAGTAACCTAACTAAACCAACACATGTTTAACTCATTCTATCACATGATATTCTTTACATAATACTGTCACGAAGCATTGGTCACAAAAAGTACTTTCTGGAAAAAAAAAACAGGTTGCCTTCATGGAAACTAATTTTTCTTTGACAAAACTTTCACTCAGTGGAACTTAATAGGGGAAAAAGGTTGAAAAATTATAGCAAAACAAAACATTATGTCAAACTACCCTGCTGTTCCAATTTGATGCTGAAACAAACCATTTGTCTTGATATACGAGCAAACGTATCTCGAAAGCAGAACAGAAGTCAAGATTTTTTCCGAGACGTAAACAGAACGAGGTATCGCGTTACAGCCACCAT
This sequence comes from Orbicella faveolata, assembly GCF_042242905.1. Classification (NCBI taxonomy): domain Eukaryota; kingdom Metazoa; phylum Cnidaria; class Anthozoa; order Scleractinia; family Merulinidae; genus Orbicella; species Orbicella faveolata. The sequence continues at coordinate 11,736,818 of NW_028301547.1, read as the reverse complement.
ATATGCAAACGAAAACGCTGCAAAACATTTACATTTGGATCCCTGCAAAGTCACCAAGCCGTCACATGAGTTCTTATGACGCCACGTAAGATTGCTCAATACAAATAAGCGATCCGAATAAACGAGATGCCAAAGGTAAAACTTGCGATCAGTAGGGTATTTAGCTATTTAGTTGCAATATTGAACCACACCGGCCTCGAATTTCTAGTATACTTCAGAATTTCTTACGATACCTTCTGACTTGTTTTTCTCCCAAAATCCATCTTCAGGATCTTTGAAACCGTTTTCAATTTGTTCTGGATCAGAATCTCGGTCATTTCGAAGCGTCTTCATTTGATCGCGCTAAAATCGTCATGCAGGCCATATTGTAATTGGAGTGTCTTTTTGGTCTTTTTGACCTTGAAATGCTGCTCGAAGATGGCGAAACGCGAACTCGAGGTTGGATGACCTTGAAATGCTGCTCGAAGGTGGCGAAGGTTGTAAGAACCTTGAAATACTGCTAAAAGATGGCAAAACGCGAACTCGTGGTTGCAAGAACCTTAAGGTCAAAAACGAAACGGTGAGATTTTTTACATTATCAACTTTTGATAAACACTATAAGATGCAACTTTTGGCAAAGTTTAAAAAAATTCTGTAGGTAGGGTTCAGCTTCAATTTTCGAAAATTTAAGGTGGCTCTGAACCCTACCAACAGAATTTTTTTAAACTTTGCCAAAAGTTGCGCCTTATCATGTTTATCAAAAGTTGATGTTAAATATAAAAAAAATTCACCGTGCCGTTTTTGAATTATAAGCCCCTAAAGCTGTAATTAAGGGTGGTTTTAGGAGGTCATAGTGTTACTATGGTAACCTATTGTGTCACGAAAATGATAACAACGTGTTCACCAGTGATTGGGCAGGTTTTTGATACCATGATTGTAGCATCAAGCGAAAAAGAGTGGTTATAACGACCCATCAAAATCCAAGTTTTTGAAACTGTTTTGAGCCACCTTAAAGCTGTTAGAAGATGGCGAAACTTGAGCTTGATAAAATATTGTCTGAGACCATCATGCGCCTAGTTTCATCAGATCGGGAACGCTTTGCATACTACCAACACATTTCTCACTTTTTTGAAATTCCTTGTATGTTATACACTCAGGGAATCCTAGGGTGCCTCCTCGGGTTTTGGCCTCTGGGCCAAAACCCTGTGGGGGCAAAAATTATGTGAATATCCTCACTTAAGCCACGGACCACATGGATTACATGTGTGAATGTAAACACCAAGTATGTAGCCTGAGCTGTCAGTACTCACCGATTTGATTTTATTCAAAAAGTCTATATTCTAAATATGGCTTTTTTATGTCTTAAGGAATTAGATATACATGTAAGTAACTCCTTACTCCAACAAAACCATGCAATGTGATAAAATCAATACATGTACACTACATGCTGAAAAAATATTTTAAGGGCACCAGCACAAACACCAAAAAAGAATGCATTTGCATTACTCATGACAAGTGGGTGTTGGTGAGAAGTTATTAATAACTAATCATTGCAGCATGTGAAAATCCAGTTACCTTCCACTTTCATCACACATGTTGGAGGCTACAAAGAAAATATAATGGCCTTGTAAGTGACACTGAAAAAGAGACATGCCTATAGCTTGTAGAACTCCTGGCTGGCTTCTTAATGTTGGTTTTTGACCTATTCGCATGCACATTCAGCATGAAGTCACTCAAGGTGTTGAGTAGCAAAGACTCCAAATTGTATTTAGCAAATAAAGAAGCCTAAGCCATGTATTACACTGTGGTAAAACACAATGGGCATTTGAGAACACGAGGGAAATGTAGAAGACACGAGCCACAGGCGAGTGTTTTCTACATTTCTTGAGTGTTCTCAAATGTCCGGAGTGTTTTATCACAGTTTAATACGTGGCTTAGGCTTCTTAATTTGCTTTATGATATAGTGGTAATGTGGCGAAAAACAGTAAAACACTCTATTTTTATGTTTTATCCTCTGATAAAACATGGGTTTTAGACCAATCAGAACATGTGCAGGGTCCTACAGTGCATCTATATTATAATGCTAGATAATACAGTGCTTTCATTGAAAAGTCTTGTTCATTTGTGATAAAATGTGAAGCACAAATAACCCAAAAATGTTTTCCCAGCGCTTGAAGCACAGTCAAGTCTCTTGAATGCTTTCAGCCCAGTTGCTGTGATGACATCACTTGCAGTCAGGCTGCACATTGCATGCACGGTTGTGAACGTAAAATTTACAAGTTTAAATGTCTGTAGAAACACAGAGATTTATCAATCAACATAATTTTTTCTCTGAAGTACAGTATTTGGAAAACTATAGCTGCAATAGATTTTATTACAGGGAAAAAATATTTTGGGTTAGTGGCAGTCAAGTATTATATAGAATTATTACTTTCACAGTAAATTTAAACATGCTCACACGACATGAATCTTCTTTGCACAGTTCCTGATGATCTCTTACTTGGAATTTACAAAAAATCCAAATAACACTCACTTCCCTTTCTTTTGTCTTTGCATAGAGAGTTCTGTGTGTCTCCTCTGATATGTTGAGGGCCTGCCAAAACATTCAAAAATGATAAGTAAAAAATTAGCTTTTAAGTTACTAAAACTTTTGGGGCCAAACATCTGGCCTCACAAAGAAAATATGGTCATAAGCAGTCACCTTTATTTTTTTTTTTTAGTTTTAAGGGCAGTAATTATGTATTGAATATCCCTAAAAAACATAGGCAAAGTGAGCTTTGAACAGTTAACTGTTAAGCATTATGTACATGTAAGTCGACAGGTGTGTAAAAACTAAATGTACTAACACTGAACACAATGCTCACCTCCTGAGCGTACACAAATAAATCTCCTGGGGAGAGGTCCACTGTCTTGTCTTGTGCTCCAAGCTGGTGTATCACAGTGTATAGCAGTTCACAATACAGTGCAGCCCGCTAAAACAAGACAAAAGAATGCTTGAATTAAAACAAAGTCCATGCCTGTAAAGGGAGCCTACAATGAAGAAGTGGAGGAGGGGTGGGTAGGATTCAGGGTCTGTAAATTAAACATAGTAAGAACGATATGTGCAGGGGTTTCATTAAGGGCTGGGCACCAGGCAAATTGACCGGCTACGAGGACAATTTTGCCCTGCTGGTTTGACCATCTAGCAGAACATTTTTCTTACAAAGAAGTTCAGTTCTAATTGTTTTGCCCACCTATTAAAACCAGTCACCCTCCTGCAGGAAACGTTAATGAAACGCCTGATGATATACAATGTAGCCAATATGACCTGCCGAAATACATGTACCTGTTTGTCATTCAATGTTGGTTCAGTTTCAACTGATGACAACACCTCTGCATCACATCCTTCATCTTCTTCTCTATGGTTTAAGTTTTCGTCAATGACAACATCCTAAAAGACAGGACCTTATGAGCATTTTAAACCCTTTTAATTCTTCATATACCCGAGAATAATAAACAACTAATAATACCAAGTATTCTTGATTCTCAATTTCAGTAACACTGAATAACATAGATGATCACAGAATCACAAGACAAAAATGCATGATCAAAATGAGAGTTAATAAAAAAATTGTTTAAAAACAATTATAAAACAATAGTTTAAATCACAGAGGAATAGAAGTTCAGTGGAACCCAATAATCTGGTCACCATCGGGCCACAAAAATCTGGCCATATTAACAGGGTGGCTGAATTAAAGGGGTTCTTTAAACAAGTGAATGACTGAGAGCTTTTTTGCAGGCCAGAATAAAGTAGCTGTAATAGCAAGGTGGCGCTATTAACGGGGTAGCCATAAGGCGGGTTTCCAATTTAGCAATAAATGTTCTTTCAGAAAAAGAGCTTTGCAGAACTGGAGTCGGCCTTTGTGTTTAAACTTGGATAATGTTCTTTTATGAGTAGCATCGCATACATGTATACAAGGATGTACAAAAAATGTTGTAATATTCCTAGAAGCCATTAAGGTCAGTAACTTGTCTAAGCAACACAAAATTGTGCTCAAAACACATGCTTGAACCAACATGCACACACTCTAGCTTTGTCATGTGACCATTGTTTATAATCCTGGATGTCCACAACACACCACAAATGTTATCCAAGTTTACACACACAGCCAGTCACAATAATAATCAATAAATAAATACATTTATTACATGGCTGTGTCTCACAAGGACTGGGAACTACCGAATTCACGAATTTGATTGGCTGAGATCGATATTGACCATGGTCTAGATTTTCCCATCTAGACCGGCATCTCGACCGATTTCATTTTGCTGAGAAAAAGTTGCAAACTAAATACAAAAATATTGACTATTGCCAGTTTTCACATGACATCACTAAAATTCAAACTACAAAACTATTGATCTTCCTGAGATTTTACTTTAATGATGTATAAGAGCAGCTGAAAACTAATATTCATAGAAATTTTTGCACCGAATGGGTTCTTGGTTTTGTGATAGACTACGCTTGAATTTCTAAACTTTTGCGTGACGCGGCATTTACATGACAGCGAAGAGAGCTGTAATGTTGGTTAAAAAAGTGACTTATTGCGAGGAATTTGGCTATCTGAACAATTCTTGTATCAGAAGAAGTATTATTTTAATGTTTTTGAGTTCCTCGAGGGACAAATGCACACTTTTGTAGCAAAACTCAAATGTGGCTAAATATCATTTAGGCAAGGTTAAACTCGAGCAAATGCAGCCAGCTAGCGTGCCCATCCAGCTAATATCATTTAGGCAAGTTAAATATGAGCTTATGCAGCCAGCGGTTTCCCCGTTTGGGAGTATGTGACCTGTGGGGCAGCCTTCAGGAGTTTTGCAGGGGTTTATGGTTCATTGCATAATTGTTGTAGTGTATTCTGCTGATTGTTGTGGATCAGTTGCACTGCTTTGCTCGCGAATCATTGCGGATTCTTGCACCCGCTCCTCCTTCCGTTTTGTTCTTGGTCAGGGTAAGTATTCTTCAGGTAAGTAGTTTCCACTGAATTTCTTTCAGTGTGACGGTGCTGGTTAGCGGACGCTCATTGGGTGGTTCCTGCTTTCCAGGGTTGCCATGGATACCTCCTAGCGGCTTATGGCTTTGGCACCCCACTAACCTTTAAGGCACCAGCTCCCAAGCTCATCTATTTGTGATGAGTTTAATGACAGATGTTTCTGTTGGTTTCTGGCCGCCATGTTGGTGCCCATCCGGATGGGCACCAGCATGGCGTCTCCACACAAATCTCTATAAATTTAAGTAAAAAGTTTTTCTGCATATCATGGATAAGAAAAATTGTTGTGACCTGAATCTTGGCGAGAGTCTTGGCATATTTACCTTCTTTCTTTTCTCAGATTCTGGACTTTATCTGTTGAATGGTTTTGATTTTTATTTTGATCAATTTTTTATGGCGTGACACTGAAAACCACCAATTTTCTTCCAAAATGTTAGTTCCAGAAAATATCCATATTAAGGAAGTGTGAAGCCTGATGAGGAAAAAAAGTAAAGAGGACGAGTTTGGCAGAATTAAGTTCAGCTCATCGCAGTTCGCAAGCAAAATGTCAACTAGTACAAACCAGTTACATTAAAGGAATTAATTTTTTCTTGTTTGCCATATACAGTCAAATCTGTATATAACGGTCACCCTTGGGAAATGGCCAGGTGACCGTTATATACAGGGTGACCTCTGTACACAGGTTTCCTTTAAACTCCCCTGGAGGTCAATAAATAGCATTTTTATGTGCAAATAATCACTCAGTTTATGTTTTGTTGACAATAATGAGTAACAGCAACGTAATAAACACGATAAAAAATTCCCATAAAATATCCGTGGTGTACTTTTAGGGAGGTGTAGTAAAAGTCTATTGGAAGGTAATAAAGACTCAATGAACAACGTTTTTAAGTGGAAAATCACTCAATTTACATTTATTGACAGCAATTGTAAACAGAAACACAATAAACACAACAAAAATACCCATAAAATGTCTGTGGTGTACTTTAAGGGAGGTGCAGTATACTTTGATCTAAGTTTCCTTGTAGGAAAAGCTTTTAAAGTAACAATATGGATTTCAAGAAGAAAAGAAAGCGGTTATAGTTTTCTGATATTTCGGAGCTTGAAGCTTGATTTCATGTACATGTAGTATGTCTTTGACTTTACTCAGTGCAAAAGCAAGTTCTTCATGTCCATAGTCTTTCAGGCGAGCTGATGTCGAGCACTGTCTTGGTCCAATGTTGTGTTGTTACAGTTACAGTAACTATTGTTTGAAAGTGTCGGCACTTTAATGTTACGTGCCGCAAGCAGGTGACAGACATGGGCCATGACCTGTATTAGTAGTTGTGTTTGGTACTAATATTTGTATTTTGTGAGACCCCTGCCTTGGTGGCTGCTATTTAACAAGCTGATGAATAAAGCTTATCATTATTTGTTAATCGTAACCCAATTTCGTGACCATTATATACAGGTAAAAGATAATGAAATTGTGGATTCAGGAAGCCTAAAGGGTTACCAGGTCCGTTATATACAGGTGACCGCTATACATGTATGCAGGTCATCTTAACAGTAGATATAAGGGACGATTTTTGGGAAGTTGTTTAGTGACCGATATACACAGGGTGACCGCTATATACAGAGCCGTTATATACAGGTTTGACTGTAATAAACATCTTATTAACATCGCTTAGTCGATCTGTATGTGAGAATCTTGACCTCGGTCGTGTGTACAGACCTCACTGCGTTTGGTCTGTACTCCCGACCTCGGTCAAGATTCTCCCATACAGATCTCCTGCTAGGTTAATAAGAGCTAATTATTATATGGCTGTGTCTCACAAGGACTGAGAACTACCGAATTCATGAATTTGATTGGCTGAAATCGATATTGACCGCGGTCTAGATTTTCCCATCTAGACCGGCATCTGTAGACCAGTTTCATTTTGCGTTGAAAAAGTAGCAAACTAAAATACAAAAATGTTCACCATTTTCTTTTATTTTCTTCTCAATCATTTATGGAAGTGCCAAAAAGCCTGATGACAAAAAAAGAAGTAAAGAGGACGAGCAAATTTCGGAAGGTTTAAGTTAAGCTCATCGCCATTCACTAGCAAAATGTCAGCAAACCAGTTACATGAAATGAATTAAAGTTTTCTTCTTTGCCATATAATAAACATCTTATTAACTGAGCTAAGTCGGTCTGTATAATTATGTCATCATTGCAGAGGGTGACTCAGTTTGGACCAGTGATCTCCTCACCTGAATCTTTTGGCTTTCTGTCAACTTTTCAGCCTGCTCCAGTGAAGTAAACTTCTCAAAAAAGTTGCCATCAAAGTTTTGAGCTCTAATAAATGACAGAGGTACATGGCAAAATTATCCAGAATGTTCCATACAAAACTGAAACAACGTACATGTACAGGTATATATATGCATGTCGTGATTTAAGTTTGCTTTTCAGCAGTTTCTCTACAGGACATGCCCCACAGTCTAAGACCATAATAAACTGCTGTTCAATACATGCCAGCTTTGCTTCATCTAAAGCCTATGAAAACAATATTATTTATTTACTATAATTGGTTAAAAATCTCAGCAAATGCCAAGTACCAAAAGCGGCAGTTGGAAATATTTCCTAAATAGCATTAAGATCTCGCCTCTTGTTAGAAAAATAAGAAACAATGGCCCACACATGCAAATAGAACATTTCAGGAACTACTGTTAATTAAATGTGAATTATTATTATTTTTTAAACTTTGAAATTTCTTGCATTTTCTTGTCATATAGATATTGTTGAAAGATGTGTTATTCTCATATGCACTGTACTGTGAGTACCCCATTTCCGAGCTGTTTCTTGTTCCTGTGTGAAAATGAGTTTTTTTAAAAAACAATTCATACGAAAATCTCTGTCACCTGTCCATTGTGCAGTTCCAGAAAATATCCATACTCTCCCTGACAGAAGGGATTGGAATTTCCTGAGGGGGTGAGGGTTCTGGAAGACCAAAAAATGTAAAGAAATATATGAAGTTTAATTGGAATTTCCAGAGGGGTGAGGGGTCTTAAAAAAATCCCTTCTGTGGGGGAGGTATGGATATATTCTGGAACTACACATTGATTTGAAAATATACAAACAAAAATTAATTTTCAAATGAAAAGTTGTGCACAAGTACTTGTTTTGAAACAGAGGGAAAAGGAGACAAATGGAAATGGCTATTTACTTCTTTCCTTCACAAAAGACAGAAATCCAAAGGGCATCAAGCAAAAATATTGATAAATTAAGGTAAAGCACTAAATTTGTTTCTTTTCACATTTAAATGGTCCAAAAATGAAATGATATATCAATTCAACGCTGACAATATATCATAGATACAAAGGGATATGTATGGTAAAATATATCGAAATAACAACAATAACAATAAATAAACAATAATAAAAATCAAAGTGGCTATGCCAATTCAACCTGAACCGGGAAAATGATGTAAGCGGAAAATTAAGGACTCTACAGTTCCCTTAGTAATTGAGCGTAAGTTTAAACTTTAGTCAATAAATGTACTTGCTGCAATCCAAGAAGTAATATAAGTTCAGTCGATACTCGAATCAAAAATCACAAATGTAATACTCCATGTCAAGTGTGAGCCTTGTACACCATACAGGGACATTAATCAATTATTCTTGATCTTAAAAGTTGTGGTCTTACAAGCTGTAGATAAGGTTCAAATGATTTGTTCAAAGCTAACATTAATCCTGAAAGGCCAAAACATAAGCCATTTAATTCATGACATTTGGTGCTATCTTTTAACCTTATCACAAAGCTTAAGAATATAAAAAATCGTTGTTATTATCCATGATTTTGTCTTACCGTTCATACGGTGTTTGACCATCCAAATAACAAGCTCGATACTGTGTAGACAGTTTTTGACAGAGACCGAGTTTTCGTGATTTTCGCAGACGCTCTCGTTGTTGACGATTTTCGCCCGCGTCTTCGGAAGACATTTTATAACTGGGTCTGGTTACAATTAATTATTTGAAGTCGCTGAACTTCCCACATGCCATATTCTTCTCTGCAATAACGAGGCGTAGAACATCACAGGCTCACCCAGGCTCACAGATATCTTAATTTTGATTGCATACATGTAGCTAATTTGCATTCCAATGAGCGCGTTGTCGGTTGATCTTTTAACCCAGAGCGTTTTAAGAAAATGCAAATAATGCAGACAGCTGTGTTTTTTCAGAGCGTCATTTTCACGAACAATTTACATTAGTGACGTGCAATACAATATTTACAGTGTTAAAAGCTCACAGCTTCCACAATTTCTCGAAATTATTCAGGTCACTCGGGCGTCACGTGCAAGACAATGGACGTTCGTTAACTTGGTTGATTTGTAGCAAACACTGAACCAAAACTGTCAGGTCAGAAAACAAAATTAAAATAAAAACTATGGCTAAAGCTATAAATGTAGATAACTGCAACGCACTAAAGAAAGAGATACTGACCTTTCGCTGGAACTTAACTTCTCCGCAGTTCCCTGGGCCGTTTCTATGAATTGCGCGTTCGTCTCGGCACTCGACTCCTTTCTCCCGCGTTTTTTACTCCATTTCCCTTTAACGAACTTCAAACGTGCAGCCATCGGTTATGAGACTAGACGCGACCTTTCTTGCCTAATTTCTAGTTCTGATCATGAATGTTGAGCCAGAGTGCGAATAACTGGTCAAACATTCTCGATTATATTAAAGTCCAATAGTTCGTACGTGACACAAATAATGTTGTCACGCTTTATCACACCACGCTGACTATAATCTCTGCATTGTAAGTGTGGTTCAATCAAAATGATTTTGACTAATTTCTTCCAACCATCTAGCAGCAGTAGTTTGACCGCTAAGCGCAGTAAGGTGAGCTTGACATGCTTTTAGAGCTTTCCAAAATTGATTCTGACAGATGCGTCAGAGCGCGTATCAGTTGACTACTACTAGCGAATCCAACGGTGTGATCCCATTTCTTGAGTACTTACAATTTCAGAGAAAAAGACAAAATCATACCGAGGCCTAAACTGTGAACTGCATGCGAGGCATTACCAGGAATTCTGGCGCATTTTTGCGTTCGCAGAACGAAGTTCATAATCTTGCGTTTCCTGTGGCTTCAAGGGTACTCTTTTGAGACTTTCTCGTCGAACGTCTGCATTCTGCGCCAATGAATGGCGTCATATGTCATACGTCATATGCGCAAAGACTGTCGCGCATCTTATGGTTGACCAAAATATTTGGTTTGAGGCCGCTTATGGCAAGCCGTTTGTAGCAAAATTCAATCCTTGCAATATATGTTTAATCCTTTAAATAATGGTTTTATTTAAACATATAAAAAGGCATTCAATCCAATGGCTAATAAAATTTTTGGTTCAATTCAATCTTTTAATTATCATGATTCAATCCAATACCTGGAATATTGATTCAATCCAATACCTAAAATATTGATTCAATCCAATACCTGGAACATTGATTCAATCCAATACCTCGAATATTGATGCAATCCAATACCTCGAATATTGATTCAATCCAATACCTCGAATATTGATGCAATCCAATACCTGGAATATTGATTCAATCCAATACCTCAAATATTGATTCAATCCAATACCTCAAATATTGATGCAATCTTCCTGGGCCGAGCGCGGCCAACAAGAACGAGAGTAACTGAGCACTAGAGAGCACTGAAAACATGGCGGGCGAAGGAGAACTAGATTTAGAAGTTGAGTTTCCTAAGTTTGTTGCAGACATCTTGGAGAAAACGGAAATAATTTTTCAGAATTTGACTCAGAAGTTGCAGAAGTGCACGCCGACGTTCTTGATCAAACCATTAGTCTGCTTAGGTAAATGAGGCAGTGCTACAACCGAGACATAAGGGACACGGAAAATTTAGATTCCATTACTGCCGCTTTTGTAGATGTAAGTTAACCAATTTTTATGTGACAAACATATTTGTTTATTAAAAGCTGTGTGTGCTAGCTTTTTCTGGCAAATAACATAAACTGTGGCAAATTTTGCTACCACATTGGTCTTCGGTATTGTGCATATTTCTGCTGTCCAATCATTACTGGCACACTAAACTTTGAACTGTAAACAAAATTTTTGCTGTGCCGTGTGCACAGTCAAACACGTTTCTCACAAAAACTGCTTGTGTAAACCTGGCTTTAAGTTATTTTTGAAATAAGAACCTTTACATTTTACAAGACAGCAATCATTGAACATTGGGATGTGTTTTACGTTTTGCAATGTTGTTGTCTCATGTTTTGCATTATTTAACCCACATGTGGTACTTCTTTCCTAAAAACGATGTTTTTCTTGATATTCTATGATAAACATGGCACCAATTTGTTGTGAATATTATCGGGTACCCAGGGCTCAAGGCTAACACTACTGCCAACTAGCCACACATTTCAATTTTGAATAGTAGATTTTTTGCACTTTCACTAGCCATTGTGACAATCATGATGGAATGGAGTACTGGTCTACTGGATGAAAACAAAATTGAGAATTATCCTGACAAAGTAAAACTGATTGAAGAGAATAGAAACTAATGAAAACAGGGAAACTATGAGTGGATTTCATGGAAATAATTGCCTTAATAAGCATATGATAAATATTTAACTATTAAAGGGAGATAAAAGAAAATGACAACACTGATAAAAGTACATCAGAGATTGAACATAAGCATATTCAAGAAAAGCAGGATTCATGTTTGTGGGAGTGAAATTTTCTTAGTGATTATTATTAACATTTTAGGTGCAACAAGAAATGTCCAAGATTGACCACCACTCTTGCAAAAAAGTCAGTGAAGCTGTGTATGAAAAAGGCTGGCTGGTGCAAAGTTAGTTTTGGCTAGTGACATGAGTCCTGTTAGTAGCCATTACGCCAGTGCACCAAGAAGTTAGTCTTGTGTCCTGGGTACTTTTGAAAATAAGATAACAAATTAACCTTGCAACATTTTAACATCTGTTTTGATAAGTACCTGAAAAATCTACAAGGCGGAGTAGTGCACATGGCAGTTATCAAATGCCCTGATTTCTCTTCAGTTTAGTTGTGTTGCTAGAAGTTAGGCATTCTGTAATTCAAGCAGTTTCTGAGTTTTGTATATCAATGAAAAGGAAGATGAGAAAATAATTTACTTGACACAGGGTGAGGTTTTCTGTTGTGAATTGAGTTGCAAAAATACTTTAAGGGCCATAATCTCCTTTACCCAGCCCACACACATGTAGTATTATGCAATTGTCAGTTGCCAAGTTTAACTGTCGCTAGTTCTAGAGCCTCTTGGAAGATGTCTACTTCCATTTGACTTGATTATCTTAAGGGATCTAGCCTTTCCAATACAAATGACTGCACTGAATCAAGTTGTCCCAGGTCAATTTCTTCAACTACAACATTGTTATCACTGTCCAATGGAGTTGGACCATCAGGATCATCACCATAGTATTCAAAATCATATGACTTTCCATTTGAAAGGGGGTTTTCAGGCTGCATCATGTGATTAAGCCACGTTTGGTATGGCAACCAGTTTTTTTTTTCTCTTCTTACATTTTGGTGGTTGAAAGCTTCAGTGAACTGCAAAGAGCAAGGTTTATCCTTGGTTGAAAAATAAATGTAAGGTGGAAAGATGCACTGAATTATCAGTGTCCAGGATGCCTGACAATTCCATACTACAAAAAGTGTAAAAGTACAAGTGGGAAGCACAACGGAAACATCCCTCCATAATCTTTCAATTCGTTGGTTGTGTTCATGGCCCTGCAGTGAAGCTGCCCCTCTCCTCTCTTCTAACCTGCTCCATTGTATCGCACACACCAACGTTTTCAACACCATGATCTACTCGTACTCGAAGGCCAAAATTCTCCGTCTCTCTTAACGGCACCCAGAAACAATTCAAGAACTGTTTCTGCTTTATTGTTGGCACTACATTTCAAAAACGTTATTCTCCGAGAAAATCCGTCTATACAGCCGTGAATTAGTATTTTCCATCGGATCAGAGAGTGATGTCCATCCAGATGTCAAAGCGAATTTACGCACCCCATCTCAAGACAGTATTTTGGGGATCAAATTTTGCTAACCTTTCTCTTATTCTTCTCTGTTGAACCCGTAACCCAATGGTGTTGTAATCGGTTGACGGTAACAATCGTAAAATAACGAAACAAACAACGAAGTAACTTAAACGGTTCCAAGTTGTACGTTTATTCTCCTCTCGATGACGGTATGCGAATATATGCTTACAACACGATCTCGATAATACGACAGAACAAAACAAAAGGCTCAAAATACAAAATCTCGTATTACATGTCAATTGTTAACTCTGGTAACACAACATGTCACGGTCATGCAACTATTAGTCTCTTAACAAATGGACTTAAAGAAACCTGCAATGAAATTATATCCATACTCTTGAATGATTTCGGTTCCTTATCAGGTAAGCTGTCGAAACCCCTCATATCTTCTAAGCCATACTCTGTCAATCTTCTGTGAATTGTCCATCTCCACACTCCAATCATCTTTGTTATCGTTGTCCAGATGAATCCTAGTCCTCAAAGTTCCTCGAGCACCTCAACAGGAATTTTAAGAAATGGTCTTCCATGATTTCGTCCTTTTTCGCTTTCTATCGTAATGGAATCCGCAGTAGAACTTCGGCGTGCGCTTCTGCAACTTCTGAGTCAAAATTCTGAAAAATTATTTCCGTTTTATCCAAGATGTCTGCAAGAAACTTAAGAAACTCAACTTCTAAATCTAGTTCTCCTTCGCCCGCCATGTTTTCAGTGCTCTCTAGTGCTCAGTTACTCTCGTTCTTGTTGGCCGCGCTCGGCCCAGGAAGATTGCATCAATATTTGAGGTATTGGATTGAATCAATATTTGAGGTATTGGATTGAATCAATATTCCAGGTATTGGATTGAATCAATATTTTAGGTATTGGATTGAATCAATATTCCAGGTATTGGATTGAATCATGATAATTAAAAGATTGAATTGAACCAAAAATTTTATTTGCCATTGGATTGAATGCCTTTTTATATGTTTAAATAAAACCATTATTTAAAGGATTAAACATATATTGCAAGGATTGAATTTTGCTACAAACGGCTTGCCATAGCCGCTCGAGGTCCGTACGTCCTGACCGAGGAGCCGAATATAGGGACTTTAAGCAACGACAACGCGGACGGCAACGGGAGCGCCATAAGATCAGGGAAAAGTCAAAAGGTCCACTGCGCATGACTGGCGGGAAACAAGTTGACGTTCTGCGTTCGGGCCCGACGTGAGTGAAGCTCATTTCGCGTTGTCTGAAAACGTGAGTTTTCGCTTTCGTTTCCTCTGCTGTGTCAACGCTAAATAACCCGTCTTACTAATTTCGAGGAACTTTAATGCCTGTCTTCTCTTGTTATGTGAGATATTTCATTTTAAAGAAACGTCGAGAAATCTGAAGCGAACTCAAGCCAGTCGGCGAACATGTGAGTACCGTGAAATATCTTTTTGAAAGCTTATGTAAATAAAGACAACTTACACGAATTTCAATCGAAATTTTTCCTTTCAAGAAGTACTCAAATGTCAAATGGCTCATTATGGGGAAATTCTAACACATTTAGAAGGGTAGACACCATTAAAACTTGCGTAGCTGTTTCCATTTTCAGTCGTGAGATCAGTGGTTTACGTAGATCTTTATCAATCGGCACACGGATTTGTCGCGCCGGTCTGATTAAACATCTGCTGATAATAAGTTCATTTACTTCATTGTACAGCTCAGCGAGAAGGGGCAAGTTGCGTTTGTGGAAGCGAAATTCAGACCGGCACTCGTCGTCTGCAACCATAAGGTTGGTCGAGATCATTCGACCGGTTTAAATCGTACAAGAGGAGAAGTTCGTCATCGTTTAACACACCTTCATCGTGATTATCAAGAGTTGATTGCGAACTTCTTTCAATGAAGTCATCCTAGTTCATCCTGATAAACAGAGGACGAATAATGTCAATAAGCTTGACAGAGCGGAAACCGCGGTTTCCGACGGTGCTGCTTAATGTTTGTGAATTCCCGCCACAACGGCCTTCTCTCCCCAGCCTTCTCACAGGTTTCGGCGTCCCCGTCGCCGTCCGCGTTCCCGCTGCTTAAAGTCCCTATTTCCTCGAGGTCCGTACGTCCTGACCGTGGGCCAAATATTTTCCCGTTCGGCCCTCCCATTCAGTCAATACGTACATATTATGTGCGTTGGCTCTTGGGCTGGCGTTATAAATAAATAAAACACTTTAATAGCTGACACAAGTACTGGTAACCCAGTAGTTTACATTGTGGGCTATATATATCTTCGCTACACAGTGCTGACGAGTCCCAAGAAGGACGAAACAGCTGTCCACTGTTGCGATTCTGCTTTATCGGTTCTTGTCATGTTGGTGTCTCGAAAACGTCTTTCACGTAGTTTCAGCCTTGCAGTCTGTTGTTTGAAAATTTGAAGCACGAAATAATGTAAATATTTTTGTTGAGTCTACGGAAACTGGCGCCATCATGCAACGTATAAACAAATCGTGGTTTATACAAGAGACCTCTTCATTGGCATGGACTTTGACACTGTGATATATCTGTCTGTAAAACCTCGGTTGTTGATGAAAAATGTTAATATTAGCAATAGACAGAGGTTTAAAGTCAGTTAATGAAATCATTAAGGCATAAATATTAAAGTGAATCTTTCATTGATTACTACTAGCAATATGAACTAGTCCGTGGAAAACGAAGCGTGTTAGTCACGAGATTTTTCCTTTAGTACTGATGCCCAGGTGGGGATACTCCCAGAAAAGTTGGGTGGGGGTGCCGGTGTGCGGCCCACTTCCCAAAACACTTACCCTATTTACGACCAAAATCTGCGAATTTTGCTACCCTATTTATGACCTGGCCAAAAATTCGATACCCTATTTAAGACCGTTGCGGCTGACACAGTTGCCCTAACCATAAGTTATGAAGGGCTTTTGTTGATGCGGGTTGAAAAACCCTACCCTTTGGGGCCGCACATACCTATGTAGCCCCTATAAGTGAGTGCATCCCCCCCCGCGAGTACTGACAGTTTAGATACTTTTAAATTTTCTTATTAGCTACACGCTCTTTGTGGAAATATGTTTGCTTTCTTTTTATTGCATAGCTGACGGGGAAAGTGTGTTTAAAGACTCTTTAGATAAAGTTTACCGAGTACCTGCATACTTCAGTTGGTCACGAGACTCCCCCAAAATACTTTACTATATCTTTGTTGATTTCTACAAGCAAGTAAAAGTTCTTCTCGAGTTTCGCTTGTAGATGAGGGCGTAGGGGATTATTCAGCCTGCGAGCAGGCTCACATTGGAGCACAAACGCGCGCAGCGTAGCCGCGAGCACGAAATTTAGCGGCGAAGCCGCGAGGCGAGAAAGTGGGCTCACTTTCTTGGTGCATCTTCACCAGACTCCTTCCCACCGGATCGCTCTGCTCTTCGCCGCTCGCGCGCGTGACTCAAAAGTGAGTCTGTTCGCAGGCTAGGGCTTATTAGAAACCGAAAAACCGCGCAAAGAATCGCCCAAAACCGCAAAACCGCAATAAATTTCTTCCAAAACCGAAATAAAATCTCTCACTGACAAAGTTTTGGTAGGCTTCAGAATCTCTCTTTCTGTTATTTAAGACGGGTCCTTCTTAACTATAGATATAGAGAAGTTGCTAAGGGATTGCTGAAGACGATATTTAGAGGGCAGCTATTTTGGAGCGTTTTGCAGTGCTAAATGGTGAATTTTATACGAGGGAAATTTTGCTTTGAAAAAAAAATTTAGTTCCACCTGCGTAACTAGTGCCAGTCCCAAACCGCGCGTTAAATTTCAATTCCCTAAGACTTGGAAAAAAAGAGGAATAGTTCCGATATTTCTGATGAATCAGAAATAACTTAGCCTTCTTTAAAACCGTAGTATGGAATTACTGCTTACGGGTAAAAAAGGAAAGCTACCGTAGAAAGTCTGTTAATACGGGTGTTTATTACCTAATAACTTTTGTGATAATGCGAGTTTCATAAACCCATACGTAGCATTAAGCGCGTGGACGTTCTTAATCTATTGACACTAATTTAAAGTTTCGGAATTAGATGCCTTTCACGTTGTAGGCTTTTTTCTATTGTGGTCACGTAACTGGTCAAATATGGCCATTGAAATTTTTGCAGGACTCTTTAATGAAACAAACCTGTGTAAAAAGCTTATCCTTCGGAGTTCTGGTTTTCAAAATATGACAGTTGGAAACCTTCCTTAGCAACAAATTCCTGACTAAATGGTAGTTAAGAAGAACCCCCCTTAAGACAGGGGTCTACACGAAGGCCGTATATGGTTTTAATGCAAATATCTCGTTGACGTTTCAAGCAGTCAAGAATCTCTCTGCTCATCCCACATATCTATGTTTTGGGCTGTTTTGTGAATGTTTTGGTGATTTTTAGGTATATTTGGAGATGAATAGTTTTTCTCAAAGGATTAGTAAAATTTATGGAAATAGGAAATTTGAGGATTTGGTGTTGTTTTAAATCAGAATTTGAAGTTAAAAATTGGTAGACGTACACCAAACAGTTGTCCACCAACCTGGGGTGCCCTTTCGGTGGCGTTCAACTGTCTGGTGGTGTTCCATAACCTTTTTTTTCCTTTTAATCCCTCTTTAAACTTCCTAAAATTTCACTTAAATTCAGGAAGACCTCCGCCTAAAGTTTTATACGTCTAAACTTGCTTTACTTTCCGAAGTTCTTTCTACGCATTCCCTCGTTAGTGCAGAAGTCATCGTAGTCTAAAAATTTGCTTATGTTTTTGTAAATCGGCTCCACAGACGGTCGTCGATAAAACCGGGAAGATGGAACATTCTGAAACATTCCGGAACATTCCGGAACATCCCGGAACGTCGAATAATTATGATAATTATGAAAAAAATAACAATATAACACAAAAAAAGAAGGAAAACGAAAATGATTTTGTGATTTTAGATAATTTTTGGTTAAAAGAAACACCACATTCTAAAGTTGCTTTTTGGTTGCCAATGTCAGAATTTTCATTTATGCAGGCACAATGGCAGCCGTACTTTACAACCAAACTACTTAGTTTACAACCAAGCAAACAGTCTCTCCTTTGCTGTTATTCCACGTGAACGGAGTTAGTGAGCGCAATGTTAAATGGCAATAGAGCCATAGAAACCCGATGGCCCACAGTCTAAGGTCAAAGTTCACAAGATCTTATCCCAACCGCGTGATATTTGAGAAATAGTATTTTGCTTTGATGTGATCTTTAGCTTTTCATAGTCTGCTTGGCAGCCGCTTCGACCCAAATAACGGCTGCTAAAGAGACTACGCTTCTCATGCATTCCTGTAAAAGAAAGTATGGGTAGAAAGCTATATAAGAGGTCCCTTGGAATTGCAGCGTAACTGTAGGGTGTAGCTTCCTTGGCAAAACTAGAAAAACCGTAAAATGCATTACGGTAAAAATCCGAAAAACCGCCATTTTTTTTTTTTTTGACAAATTCGAAAACCAAAGAATGAATTGGAGAGAAGCCGCAAACCGCACAAGACACCAAAACCGAAAAACCACAGTTTTTAAGTGCGAAAACCGAAAAACCAAACAAAAAATTGGCCAAATCCGCAAAACCGAAATCCCGACGACCCTTTCTTGTACTACACTTGCAGATGAAACTGGATGAAAAGGCACAAACTTCAGAGGATGAACCTTCTCACCAGGAATCGAAACAAACGATTTCAAATTGACTCGTTTTGCATTCGAGGTGCATCAGAAATTTAGGGGTGGCGAATGGTAAATGCGAGACTTTGCGAGACGGCGAGACACGCGTTTTTGTTTGCGAGCCCGAGACATTTTGACCATTTAGATTGCGAGACCGAGACTTCAAAGTGTTTTGAGTGCGAGCGCGAGACGTTCAGACTCTGAAAATTCGAGCCCCAGGTTTAGTTGAGAGGTAGATTGAGCGTGTACAGCCTTAGGTCAGCTTCTTGGAACTGACTGGAACTGGAAATCCGATTATAACACACTACGTTATGATATCCTAGAGAAAAATGACTGTTTTTCTGGCGCCAAAGCGGACGTTGCGGTAGGTTTTGTACCTTTTTCTGGAATTAAGACAGGTAGGAGAAGTTAGGTTTAACTTTTTCTCGGAAAATTTGTAAGTTGCTTCATTGAAATTCCATATCAATTGAAGAGAAGACGTCACTTACAAAAACAGATAAAGGAACGAATTAGGACTTCGAGACCATTAACCTTGCGAAAAATCGAGACTCCGAGACAGCTTCTTAAAAAAAATCGAGACTGCGAGACGCACAGAACCGCTAAAAAACGAGACTGCGAGACCCGTGAAATTCGACTAAAATTTTATGAGACCCAGAGCTTTTGAAGGACCATTCGCCACCCCTAAATTTGAAGCCGTTCCGCGTGAATAGAAATCGTTCCCGAACCTGTCAGGCACACAGAAGAGGTAAAATAAATATCTTAGGCCCGGTTCAAACGTCGAACTTTACATGTGCCGAACCTAATACCAATTTGGGTCGACCCAAATAATTAAGTTCGGCAGTTGATTCAAACGTCGAACCTAATTTAATCGAACTTAATTGCAAAAATAAAAGAGACACTACTGGAAACGACGGTTATTGCTGACCAAAATGGCGGGAAAATGTGGGAAAGACAAACTGTGAAAATGAAGAGCTTGCTTTTCTTGCAAGTGCGATAAAGAAGGGTAGAACTAGTCGAAGAAGGCGACTCAGATGCAATCAGCATTAAACAACCGAAGACGATTTTTGAATTTGGTTTGCCTGATATTATCGCTTATTCCCAAAGGAACATCGCAATTCCTCGTCCAGTTCTTTCCTGTCGTCGGTTTCTTCAAGATTCATTTGTTTTGTCATTTTCTCTCAAAAACACGACTCGCAGTACGCCACCGAACTGGCTGCTTTCCAACCCGCTACAGTCTCATCGTTTTCAAATACGGAACACCTCATGCAGAAGTGGTTTATGCAAATTAGGCAAGTATGTTTCGTGCTCTTGAAGCAATAAGAACACAAATCGTCCCGCTCTTCCCGCTATTTTGTTCCAAATGATCAAAACAAGGTGTGTGCGCATGACAAAAATAGGAAACGTGCAGATCTCTGGGTAAAAATTCATTCATTTAATGTATTTGTAATGTATGCATTAGGTTCGGTACATGAAAAGTTCGACGTTTGAATCGGAGTCGCTCCGCAGTCGAACTGACCGACCGGCCATGTCGAACTTAATTCCCGGGTCGACCCAAATAACATCTGTCAAACTTAATTGATTCAAACGTCGATCTCGTCATGTACTTAATTGGGGCTATTAGGTTCAGCACATGTAAAGTTCGACGTTTGAACCGGGCCTTAGTACTGATCTCGTCTTCTCGGTCTGTACTGTAAGTTACGGATCCTCGTTTTTTTCCCCGGCCTTCGATTTACCGGCCGCGCGCTTCGCGCTTGGTCCATAACTGAATCGAAAGGGCAAAAACTCGGTCCGTAACTTACAGTACAGACCCCGAACTCGGTTAGTAAGAGGTATTAATAGAACGGTTTTATCAGACAAACTAAGGATACTTTCCAGAAGGCCGGACCTGGGTTAAATGAGTGAAAATTGGCCCAAAAGTATCTAGCCAATCAAATCATGTCGTTCCAGAGCCAACTTTTCCTAGTGGCAGGACCCCACCGACTAAGAGAGATACGTAGTTCTGCAGAAGAACTTGCAGAGCCGGCTTTGCGACATACGCGCGAGTTTCGCGTTCCCACTAGTCGCACATCGATCAGTCTCTCGGAGAAAGAAAAGCCGCTCTGAATAGTGCTTGAGGGAACGTTCAGATTTCTAAGTTTCCAAGAACCCAACACGAGTGTATCACCTGTTGACACAATAGCAGGTGGTCACAGTCAGGGCCGTGCCTATTACCAATCAATCGTCGAGTTCAAAACATGTGCTGTGTCCTCTTATTTAATACACAATCACTGTGAAACGCTTCTTGGTTTCCAACTCGCAGAATGTTCGAAATCGATTTGCCCTTAAAACTGGTCGTAAATATGTTTGTGGTTTATAGGATTACATGAATTCGTATTATAGTAATATCATTGGAAATGGTTTTGCGCATGACGTGATCATGGTTTGTTCACCTTGTCAGTGCATAATATGGCTGAAGAAGATTCTCACTGTTTAACTGCCTAA
Organism: Orbicella faveolata; assembly: GCF_042242905.1. Taxonomy (NCBI): domain Eukaryota; kingdom Metazoa; phylum Cnidaria; class Anthozoa; order Scleractinia; family Merulinidae; genus Orbicella; species Orbicella faveolata. Next base: position 11,715,646 of record NW_028301547.1, on the reverse strand, counting down.
ATAGCCGGTCCTTACAAAATTGCTTAACCAATTAGCATGTGAATTAGATATAGGAAGACTAAACCGACAGAAACAGGCATTGGCTTAAATCTTCCGTGGAAACTTCAGTTTTACCCTGCAGACAATTTTCTCATTCAAGGGAAATAATTAGAACTATCTGGATCTATTTATTATAATTGTACGCAGATTGCTGGGAGTGGGAACGGACAGAAGCAGAGTGGTTGCACAGGAGAAATGGACTTGAACAAGCCTGTCCATGAGATGTATACAGACTTAGCTTTTCAAGACAACAAAGGAGGCACAATTTATGATTATGGATACACCGTCTTCTGCACAGTCCTGGTTGGATCTGGGGCTATTTTCGTTGATATTACTTTCTATTTTATGTTGGCGCTGGTGAAAAAGCTTATTCAGAGGTATTTAATAACTGAGGAGATGCACTTTGTTATTGACTTGTTATTCGGTGTTATAAATCTAAGCGCCACAGCATGGTTGGCATACTTTGTGGATGGACGATTAAGAATCTTCTGGGCAAAGAGGAAATACGGCTTGAATAATTAATTCAGCTTCACAGACAACGAATTTCAATAACTGAAGTAGAAACGGAACACAACAATTTCAGTTGTTATGCGCTTCAACTTCAAGCCATATCTGATATCTTTTATCTTATAGCGGTTTAATTTTAAGCTTTATATGTATAATATTTTTGCTATAACTGTTCAAAAGGAAAGCTTTCTAAGGTGGTGTTAGTGTTTTGAATATTTATTAAAAACAAAGCCAAATACTGACATGTTGTTTTCTATATTTAGCTTCTTGCGATTCAGTTGAGACGGAAAACAACTGTTAACAACTGTAGAGGCAGTTGATGACTTGATGGAGTATGAGTTTCTTTTCTCTAGCAAGTTTCTATTCAAACGAGTGTAAAGCTATCGCCATAACTAAATCGCACCCACAAAGAAATACATTATAAGGAGCATTTTATATTTTATCAGTCATCAGCCGTTTGGTCGAAAGCCCTGCCTAGTAAAACTGATTTACAAGTAGTATAAAAACGGATGTTATTGGTGATAAAGATTTGTCTACGTTGCCAGTGGAGTGACAAAGTTTGGTAAGGTATGAAACTATTAATTGTAGAATCAAATGAGAGTAGCAAGATGGCAAATGCAAATTTATCAAATTTTCATTTTATTTGCAAACATTCCATGGTCAAATAAAAACAACTGAATTGTCTGTAATTCTTGGGTCTAAGAATTGGTCAATTATTCTTACCAAAAGTAATTTAAATGAAAATTATTTTAGTGACATGAAATCATTGACAGTCTTTCCTTTTTGTATTTAAAAGTACCGTGCCTTATTCTACGCAGGATTCTTTAAGTAAACGCATAAAAGCACCGTTTAATCTTCGCGGAACTGTTTTTCCCTTAAACCCCTTCAAAGAAGGGTTGATCATGAACAAGGAGATTGGTTCGTAAAAGAAAAGGTTTTAAATAGTATTAACTGCTACAATGTAAATGGTTCTTGTTCTGTTCATGACGCATCTTCACGAAATTATGACAATAAAAAGTAAACATGGTCGACAAATAACTCGAAATAAATAGCTCACGTAGTTACTTCCAAAACAACATTAGAAAGAGATCAAGAGTAATAGGGACAAGACCTCCTGAAAGTGGTGAAGTGCTCGAGGGAGGGAGGGGTGGAGGCTCGCCAGGGGACTGAAACTTAACAGAGTTTTTTACGTCAATAGTGATACGTGCACGTGTTTTCTCTTCATTCTAAATATTACAAGATAGAATTAAGTTACAGTGTAATCCTTTTTTGATCAGCTCACTCTGGTCCAAAACATATGTTAGCAGGTGTCGGTGGCAAATTAAATAAGGACACTCTGCCGCTAAGCTGGCAACTCTGTCGGCCGCTGCAATAGTATCCTGCGAGCCGGCTCACATTTGGGAGCACACGCGCGAGCGGCAAAGAGCGAATATCAAAAGGGAGGCGATCCGGCGGGGAGGAGTCAGGAGGCGCGAATAAAGTGCTCGCGGCTTCACCACTCACGCGTGCGCCCGCACCACTCGCGCTCAATCCCCAAACGTGAGTCTGCTCGTAGGCTACTGCAATAGACTTGCAATGCTCCAGCCTCTTCTACTGTCCTCCTCCGCGTTGAACAAGACTTCGTTATTTACATGACACAATCCATCAAGAACGTTATCATAAATGACCAATTCCACTAGATTTATTTCCTTATCACATTCGTTAACACCGGGTGGTATGTACTAAACCTTATGCTAAAAACTGTCGTCTCCCTAAGCATGACTGAAAATCCCGTATAAATTGAAATAGGTAGCTTATTGTCGTGTTCGGTCCTATGTTTTTTCAACATCTCTCTTTTAAAGGGTTATCATCGTATGTGAAAGCAATCTATAATGGCCTTACTGTTGTCTTCGTCGTTGTTCAGCCGGCTTGGTATTAGGCCACGTTCGATATCCCAATATTCTAACATGGCTCCGAGGCTTTCAGGACAAACTTCTATATTTGGTGTTGTTTTCTTTGTATCCAAGTCTCTTTTGGGAATTGGGAGACAAAAGAAACTTTAAAAATTTACAATTTTGACCCGAAAGCTTCGGAGCCACGTTAGATTATTGATATATCGAACGCGGCCTATTTGGCTTGAAAAGTTTGTAAATTCAGAAGAGGGGAGGAGCCTAGTAACAGTTCACCTAACAACAGCTAGGTACCATTTGAATTCTGACGCAGACAAGAGATTTTGTCGACCGTTATCTCATAATTATCAACACTAGCATGGACAATGTAGAAATTATTGAATGTTTCAAAGCTCACAACACGGACGATGATTGTCTTTAATTTGCTATCCAATAGGAATTCACAAAAATTAACCAAACAATGTCTCAATTAACAATAATATCGTAGGTCTTCTCAGTATTCTGTTGCAATAGCTGTGTACTCCTGTCGAACTTTAACCAGGAGCCATAATCGGGAACGGGTCCCCGATTATGTCTCCTGCTTTAACCTAATGCATGATTGCGGTTTAGTCAAACTTGAATTTGGTTTGTCTTGGGTCTCCTCTCTTTCTTAAATTTTCGTCTGTGGCCTTTCCTTCAGTTTAGGGAATCTGCTATGTGAAAATAATACAAAAATCGAAAGAGGACAGAGCAGAGCAATGTGAAATTCCGTCCTTCAACCTACGAAGAGAGAGAAATCTTTTTACCACGAGCACAACACGTGGAAAATAAACAACAACAAAAAGAGTCTTTCTCGAAATGAGTAGGACGTTTCTTTAAGGGATGGTATCTTTCTTTTCCTCATCGTTTTGATGATTCTGCGAAGAAGTACTTCTCTTTTTGACGCGACCTAGAGTGCGTCCTGCACCGCGGCGCCATTTTGCCTGTCTGTGGAGCCTAGACACCAATCTGATAGCAAGCCTTGTGTGCTGTACAGAGTTAATGGCCGTCTGTACGTTACACAGCCTGTGTGAAGGATCGCTCTCAGGGAAAAACTCGTCAATGTCTTCTTCTGGTGGCTTGTAGTACAAAACGAAAATGCGGTAGACTTGCAGCATCACAACTAGAGCGTTCTTAACGGTAAGAAAGTACAAAGTATCGTGGTAAACTTGATAATAGGCGATGACGATTAAGCGAATGATAAGAAACGGTCCGTCTTGCATGAACATGGGTATAAGCAAACTCACAAGTTCGGTGTAATCCTGCATCTTAGTGGTAGCATTGTCGAGTGCTTTGGTAACTTTGTGCCAACAGCGGCTACATGCTCCCTGAGAAACGTGCACTGTAGCTTCCTCCTCGTCCATGCTTGTAACTGACGTCATTTCCGGTTTAATCTCGAGTCCAAATTTGGTCTGAATATATCTAACACGTATTTCATCTTGTTCCTTACTGTCCTGACTGTGGTTCTTTTTATACGTGTACAATGCCGGTGAAGGCGCGACTTGATTTCTCCGTCTTCGAACATCTTTCTCTCCTTTGATTTTCTTTAGCTGCTCTTCTAGCTCAGCCTTCTCTTTTTCCAGCCTCTGAGCAGTTCTTTCCATGGCGTAAATCGTCAGTGGAAATTGAAAGAGGCTCACGCTCCAAAAAAGAATCACGGCGTTGACAAAGTGATTGTTCTGAAGCATTTTCGGGTTTGTTCTTCTGATGTCATCTTCCTTGATTATCTCCGTGAACTCCATAATGTCTGCCGCTGTGCCAATGTAGATTAGCAGCAACTGGGACAATTGATCACGTGATATACCTCCTTTTGGGAGGAGCCACCTGCCAATGACCAAGATAAGAACCAGAGCCTGCTCCATAGTGTACAGCAGTCTTTCGTCGTCAGTGATTTGTAGTCCTTGGAGAAACTAAAACAGAGAAAAGAAAAAAATTAATTCCTAAAGACGATGCATTCAGTTTTCTCAATTGATTTCTCCGGAACTGAGCAGAGTATTGGCCTTATACGTTTGCAACCCCCCCCCCCCCCCCCCGCCGCCCCCGCCTCGATTAGTTCTGGAACTAGTCGCGCGGGCAAGCAATTGTAACTGTATGAAAGAAAGCAAAATAGAATTAAAGTCCAAAGTTTGGTGTCGCTAAAATATGCATATAAATTTTGTTTCAATCATATAATTCTATGGTAATAAGAGCTACCAGTGTAGTCACGAGTTCTAAGCCCGACTTATTGCACGCCACAAATATCTCTTGACAGGCGACTCGAATAAATATTCGACTCTTGTCGCCTTTAAGGAAGACAAACGAGTTAGGGCAAGTGATAATTTGAGGTGTGGTTTGAAATGACAAACGGCTAGATATTTTGACTAATAAAAACGAGGTATGGTTGTGTGTCAGTCTCAGTATGCTTACTGCCATTGATCTTGGTTACTTTTGGTATAAACCACTGTTGTTTTTAAGCACTAGCTACCCAACCAGGCTCCTCTCTCGCTCCAGGAGGGGGTAAGATGAGAGACCCTAGGAATGAAGTTGTCGGTCACCCAGTCCTTGTTACACGACAGGGACCCTGTATGCAGTCTATGTTTTATGCAACAGGCTACTCACTTGAAAGATTTCTGTAGTTTCATTAACAGCAGTTATACAGGTAGTACTTGCGTCTTTGCTGGATGCGACACAATCGAGGACTTGTATTTTGGCGATCCAGTCACAAGGGATCATTGTCATCAAGTATAAAAACATGCTTGGACAGAACCTGTAATCAAATGCATCCACTCAGTACATTGCACATTGATGTGCGGCCGCAATCGTTTTTGCCATTGTCAAGAATCATTCACTGCTGGCCGAAAACGTGAGGGACTTGGGGACGAGACTGGCAACAAGCAAACTATACAATTTAGCAAGAAGACATTGGTGAATGAGACAGTCAGTTGTGTTTACTTCTGCCTACTTTCAAGGACCTGCTTATGCTGGGCTCGGAAAACGTTATCTATCCGGTGGATGGGCCAGTTATCTGAGACTGAGAGGTCATCTAAAGTGCATCTCGTCCAAACTCGGACCGGCGAACATCTAAATCAGTTTGGAGCAAGGAACTAGTAACAGCACTGCTGTTTGACTTTATCAGGGTGCCTGATTCCTACTGATTGTCAGTTTTCAGAAGCCACCAAATGCTAATCCTGCAAATACGATTAAAACAGGGGAAATGTACTCACAGACCATCAAACAGACAATTCTGTAATTAGTTTGTATAGTGTGATCGTCCGGGTGAGGGTAGTTTTGAAAAGAACTGTTGTTGGTGACTGACGTTTCGACAACCTGTGTGGAAGTCATCTTCAGAGTCAAGTGGATAGTTTTTGTCAGTCGATGATGTTATGAGTCTGGTCCTTTGAACATGATTGGTCAGTTTAGCCATGATGGTATTGGCTGAAAGACTCGTGCAAAGTTTGTCATCAGTCATCGGTGGGTTTCGATCCGTCTATTGTTAGTCAAATTGGTCGGTTTTTGGTCCGACTATTGTTAGTCAAAGTAAGTCGGTCTGTTGGAAGTCCGTTTGTCGGTTTCGTTTCCGTCATGGAGAAGTCGTTTGTAAGGCGCCGGTAGTTGTTGACATCTGTCAAGTGGCGTTTGTTCTAGGTTGGTGGACCAGCTTTCCAGAGTCAGTCGTTGAAAATAGATTGTACTGTAGGTTAGGCACTGAGCAGAGTCCCAGTCAATGTTGTGGTTTGTCAGTTGATAATGTACAGCGATGTGATTGTTGGCATCACCATTTCTCGTGGCTCGTTTGTGTTCAGTCAGTCTCGTGTCAAGGTTTCTGCCGGTCTCACCAATGTAGGAAGCCTGGCAGTCGGAGCATTTGATCTTGTAAACTGCTCCCTGTCTGTTGTTAGGTTCGTCCCTGTCTTTCACGTTGGTCGGTAAGTGTCGTAACGTAGTTGTAGGTTTGTGGGCTATACGGATGGTGTAGGGCTGTAGAATCTGTGAGATGGTCTCAGAAGTACCCTTAATGTAAGGTATGGTCACTGTAGTAACAGGCGTTGGGTTCCTGTTCGTTGCGTCAGCTTTAGTAGGTCGGTAAATGTTTCGTCTAATAAAGTCAGCGTTGTAGTTGTTTTTGTGAAAAACACTTTCAAGGTATCTGTTTTCGTCAAGTAAGCTGTCCAGTGTGTCACAAACTAGTTGCGCTCGTCTCGTCAAAGTCTTTATAGTCGTGGCTTTGTGTGAAGTCGGGTTGTAGGATGATTCGTCACGTAATCTGTCGGTATGCGTCGGTTTTCTGTACACTGTCGTTCGCAGTTCGTTGTTGTCGCGGCTTACCAAACAGTCTAGAAAAGGAGGTTTTCCATTTTCTTCGATCTCTTTAGTAAAATGGATGTCGGCTTTCTGTTCGTTTAGGTGGTCGTGAAAATCGTCAATTTCGTCTTTGTGAACGGCGGTAAAGGTGTCGTCAACGTAGCGTAACCAAAGCGGTATCGTTTGTCGGCAAGTTGCAAGGGCGCGTTCCTCCACGTGTTGCATCACAATTTCTGCGGCAACAACAGAAACAGGCGACCCCATTGCTGTTCCATGCAACTGCTTGTAGTGTTTACCGTTATACTGAAAGTAAGTCGATGTAAGGCAAAGGTTCAGTAAGTCCCTGATGTCTTCTTTCGGTAAAGGGAGTTTAACAGTAGATTGTTGTATAGCGGTCTCGCTACACTGTAATGCCAATTGAAGTGGAATACTGGTGAAGAGTGATTTCACATCAAAAGACACAAGTTTGTAGTCGTCAGGTATCTGTAGTCTTAATAGCGTCAATAAAGTTCTCCTTAGATTGTAGTTTGCGTCTTGATTTGTCAGTAAGGGGTTGCAGTATTGTCGTCAAGTACTTAGACAGTTGATACGTAGGGGACCCATAGAATGACACTATAGGTCGCATCGGTATACCAGGTTTGTGCAGTTTCGGTAGTCCGTTAAGTTTCGGTGGTTGAGGTACTGAGCACCTCAGTCGATAGTAGCGTTGAGTGTCGATAGCGTCAGTCGTTTTAATCGTAAGTATTTTGCTGTTAAGTTTACGTTGAAGTGTTGGCGTCTGGTCGCGTTTAAGTTCTTCGTAAGTTTGTTTGTCGTTAACAAGTGCGTCCATTTTGTGAGTAAGTTAGTCGGTAACAGTTGTTTAAGTTTGTCAAGTTGTTGTTGTAGTTTATTGTTGCAGTAGTTGAGTCTTCTGTGACAGTCGTTTATCCGGGCTTTGACCAGACGTCTGCAGGTGGATTTGACGATCTGGATGGCCTCTTGTGTGTTCAACGGAGACTAAAGTTTATGTCCGGCCGGAACGAGACCCTGGTCTTTGCAGCGGTGGTTGAACCAAAGTTGTTGGCGTATTCGTCTGACAGTACTTACCGAACTGATGTAGTTGTTCGCAAGTCGTTGGCTCTGTCGTCCAAGTTAACGTAACATAGTAACTATTCACTTGACTCTGAAGATGACTTCCGCTAAGGTTGTCGAAACGTCAGTCACCAACAACAGTTCTTTTCAGAACTAGCCTCACCCGGACGACCACACTATACGAACTACTGATACTCCTGAGTTCAAACCATTTACGAAATTCTGTAATTCTCTATCTATAAATTATTCAAGACTGAAGGTTCTAAACTGCTTCAATCTCCACTTTTTTAAATTGATTTCAAATCTACTTATCAACTATCTCCTTATCCCTGTACTGTTCATGATCATAAATATTCCCCAGGAAACGCTTCAAATTGTTTTATTTTGCATTTACACCAAATGGACTGCGGTAAAAATTGAATCTCGCAGAGCCCTCAGTTATTCAAGGGAGTTTCTCGTTGTTCCAGTCTATTACGTTAGCGGAAACTATTGATAGCTATTTCTTTAAAAGCGCATTCAAAGCCGGAGGCTTGTAAAAAGTGTAATGGGATTTTACACTGAAAAACGATTCTAATGGATTCGGAGGGTCGCAAAGTAAAGCTAAAGTTGGCAAGGTTTATTAACAAGGAATCCACTTAAAAGGAGGGAAAATGTCTTAAAAAAAAACAAGAAAGCACCTTTCGAGCATTGTTCGAATCTGAGGGCGACAAAGTCATCTACGTCAGTATAACTAGTAGACTGATTTTTTTGTTACAAAAACCCGCAGAGCCAGGCAATAGAATGTTCATTCCATGACGTGCATTCAATGGCAGTTTCCTGTAATTTGTTTAAAATTCTCGCTGTGGCACCCCTAAGTAACTGAAAGTTAAAGGAAATAAGGAGAGATAACAACCTTGTATTAAATTTATACTTTATGTCCGTTGTTCGAATGCCGGGTTCTAAAGCACCGAATTTACCTAGAAAAACGTCTTGACGAGCAAACTTTTCATTGAAGTTTCAAGCTGAGGTTGAGCCGAGAATAAAAGTTCTATTTTTATGATTTGAGCCTGAAAAAGACCATCTGGACTGTATCTGATCATGATTTGACAAATTTGCATTAACAGTTTGCTCAGTTGAATCGCTTATTTACTAAGAAACTCAAAATGCTATTCCTTTTGTTTCCTTTTTCGGAAAGAAGTAGTAAAGTATGTATCTTATTCAGAATTAGGTGCAAGAAAGTGGAGAAATTAATAAAAAGTTCTCACCAAAGGCTAAGTTTGGGTATTTTTTCTTGGGAACAGTCCTTAAAATTTTGGTCAATGTCACCCTAAAGGTTAAAGATAAAGATGAACAGTGTAATTATATAACACGACAGGAGAGTGAGTGACAGAAAGCAATGAACAAAAGAACGAGAATTCGCTGTGAAAAAGTTGACGCTAAAACCTCTTTTTTTCAGGACTGGAGAATTGCCACAACGAAATCTGCTTCATTGTAGTTCTTTGAATAGGAAACTGACAATTACAGATTGCATTGAAAGTTTTCTCAGGAAATTGGCGCGATTCCACCCGGCAATGAACCACCTGCTCATGCTAGTACGGGGTTTTTATGTCGCCTGTACCTTGAATTAGCATATTTGCATAAGACAATTCAAATTTGGCCAAGAAGAACTCAATCGACCTCCAGCGGCTTTTCTGTAATCTGTTTTCAAATTTCAATAATGATTAAGAGTGGCCTAAAATAAATATATTCACAATTTTAAGGGAATGTCCACTTTAACAAGGTTTTATTTTAATAATGCTTCCGTGCCTTAATATCAGTTATGCAATTTCTGCTGGCTTTCTGAATGCTTGATAATATGAACTGAGTACAAATCCCAACATGGCCATTATACGTGCCCATCGTCTTACTGTTCAAGATAGTGATAGAAGAAATATCCAAAAAAGTAATTAAAAATAATTAAAGCAATATGACAATATGAAATTTATCTGTAAACGTCCTCTCATGGCAGTCAATCTCTCACATTGACATCACTGTCTTAAGATAAATATTTTTATTTCACAGGTATGTTTTACAGAACCAACTTTTCGTACAGAATGCGTGGAGTGAATTCAGTTTCCTCTAGTTGTCATGTAAGAACGAAACACAATGAGATCATATGGAATAGTTACAGCACCGCCGTTGCTAGGCCGCCGAAAAAACAATGAATTAAATTACACAAGGGATCAAGATGCTCTTAGTACATGTTTATTTAAGACTGCTGTCCGGCATAAAGGCGAGCGAGACAAGTTCGCATAAAAAAACTTCAAGTTGTCTGTAAACTTCTGTAGACTTACACTGTGGAGAATAATGTTTTTGGTTAATGAAATATTGTAGTAAGTAGATCGCTTGAGTAAAATCTAAACCCGACTGATATATGTGCTATCTACCTCTTCAGTCAAGTTCTTCTTTAGATCGGCTAAATGAAATGCAAACGGAACTCAGTATGTTTGAGTTTGTAGTGAAAGAAATTCCGCTTGTCATTTTCAATAAAGTCAGCTAGGCTTGCCTCTGCGTGCTGTTAAACTAAACCTGTTCTTGATAGAAGCGCTGATCCGCAGGATAACGTAATCAGCATGTAAAAATGAAAAAAAAAATGCTTAGTTTCTGCACAAGACCCTGGTCGAATTGTCTCGATTGATGATATCTTTACTTTTGTTGTACCTCGTTAAATTTCTTAAAGTAATTATTAGACTCTTAGTTCATGGACTTCACAGATAACTTATAGTCAAGATGAAAAACCATAAATTGATGTCGAAAGAATGGCCAGCGAAACCATACAATATGATATCCTTACTTCCATTGCCAGCATGTATATCTAGTCATCAATGCAACCGACTTACCAGCTGTACTCGTGTCCCTTGCGAAATCCGACGGTGATTATTGTTTCCACCAGAAGAGCCACAAGAAGAAGTAGAAACAGGTAATACGTTTTGTCTCTCTTGAGAGTCACCAACCAGTAAATCATGGAGATCGCATGGAGGCAAAACAGCAGACGAGTAAACAACGCAGCTATGTAAGTGAAAATTCTCTCCATCAGTCACCGATCAAGATCACCGGATAGAAGGTCACTCGTATTTGCAGAGAATGTTCAAGTCCCTGTGAAGACAGCTAGTTGAGTTCAAGACAGGAGCGAAAAAAAAACCAAACGCGTGTTTAATAAAGCTATTGTTTTCTTGGCTACCAAAGACTTCAATCTTTTGGCGACCAGTTTGCATTGTATAACAATGTTGTCGCTACAGGGGCTCGTAATGACACATATGAATTGATAATGAATGGTCTGCTTCTATCAACAGATCCCATGTCACTAAGCCTAAGGAGAATTTAGCTTTAATCTGGAAAATTGTCTTTGTTTTTTGTTGCCCAACTGAAGAAATTCAGTCAAAACCAACCTTAGGCTTTAGACCTTAATCTTTTTTAACTATTCCATCGGTTGGTGTTGAATACATTATTAAACATAAGTCTGCTATTCCAGATACCATGCTGGTATCAGAAAAATATTCATGTTGATCTGTGAACAAGGTCGGGAAACAAGAGCATTGAAAAGGCAGTGTGCCGAAAAACATCGCAACAATATTCTTCTTGAAGAGGAATTGTTCTCAACAAAGCACTTCACAAAACAACTGCTGTAAATGAACCTACTCAGAATATCTTAGTCATTGTTCTCACTCAATTATTTTGTCGCATCAATTTTTCAGTAACATCTGCAACAAACGGCATGCAAATGAAAAGCAAACGACACAAAACCTATTTTTAGAACTTTTTTCCGGCTTCTTCGAGGTTAAAAACTAAAGATCGCGTGGAAATTTCGATCTAAATAAACTCCTTTGAAACAAACAATTTCTTACTGGTGTTAACCTTTCCCATCCAATAAGAGCTTTCGAAAATATATTTTTTTTGCATTGAGACACCACTCCTTTCCTCCCCGTAATTAAGTAGATGCGGTGTTAGATCGCACTTCTTCATCGTGAAAATAATAACAAATTTCGAAATTTGTTCAGTTTGAATTGCCAAGCGGTTTTTGAAATGCCGAAGCCTGCGTTCAAGCGTTCCCATACGAACATTCTGGCCGCGCGTAAATTGGAGAGAGAGCAAAAACTCGACGAAGCTCTCTCTCGGGAACCCTTGCTACGCAGGCTAGAAGTACCGTAATTATATAGGTTCGATATAGACTCCGCTGTTCGAGAAAGGTGTCCGCGCCCCTACTATACCCTGTTATGTTATTTCCTTTTTATTCAATTTTTAAACTCCTTGTACATAACTTTGAGGTAATTTTTAAAATTCTGAATTTTTTTATCTCAGTAGTCTTAATTTTACGCAGGGCCCCTTTGGATACCAACCTATGGCTGATGGGGCTACCCTGCCTAAATGAAGATGACTTGACTTGACTTGAGCTCGGGGAGGAACTAGAACGGACTCGAGTGGGCGGCAGAAATTGAGCCTACCCCCAACAGCAATTCTTCGAACACGTCTCTGTTTTGCGGCTCAGAACACTTTGTTTCTACAGACTACAAGCGCAGGTTTTGTTTCTACAGACTACAAGCGCAGTTGGGAAAAGGAAAGATCTTTTGCCAACCCCTATTCTCTCGCGGTTTCAGTGGACCAAAGCGTCGAGTCATGAGATCGAAAGGGCAAAGCGATGCGAAAGAATGGAGGCGAAATCGACTGATCACATATTCGGTTGTATATTGAAAGAATAAAGGTGATCCACTGGAAAACAGCAAAGTAAAAATTTTAATTTTATCAGTATTGCCTGCTTGTAATGTTAATTTAATCTTGCATTTACGATCTCTCTTGTTAGAGGCCCAACAGCACGTTCGCACAAAGACATACTTTTTTTTTGTGGATCCTTGTACACTTGTGAGTCATGGACAAATCTCATCATTCGCAACCCTTTGCCATTTGAGTTCACAACAGCATCAACATTATCATACTTCTTAATAGACTTGCCGGTATTTTTGATATGTTGAAGATTTGGAAGAACTGAAAAATTAGTGTTGAAAACTTCATTCGCCACTTCATCTGTTGGGAACAATTCCTCTGGATTTTTGGCTGACGAAGAAATCAACAAATTATCTATCATGTTTTCTTTATCGTTTTCTAAATGTCTTTTAAGTTTCGCCTTTGTGTAGCTCTTTTCTGGGTCTGGGTCGAAAACATTATCACGGTATTTCGGTATGGCTGTGAATGCCAGCACTCTGTCATAAAAGGAATAAAAATAAAACTTCAAATGTAAGTACATTAAATAGCAGCAATAGTACAATGTAAACATCAACCAGCAGCTGTCACTGGCCAAGCTCTTACTTTTCCAACAGTTGCTTTTTATTTCCTTGCTGGTTTAGGCGTCTACCTTTCAACCAAAACTTTAATTTTTCCACTGTCCACTCAGTGTCCACTTTCCAATCTGACTTTCATTTAGTGACTGCGCTAGGAATATTTTCTGGTTTCAACTTTTCCACTTCTAAATTGCAAATCGAACAATTGTAACCTCTACAATGCAATTTTATCACCTTCTAAGGAAAATTATAAATCTGTGAATATTCTAAACAAATTCAAAATTGCAATTTTGAGCGATTTTACAACGATTTTAAATTTTAAAACAGATCATCAACATTCGTAGCATCCTTATTTTAATTTTTTACTTTGTACTGGAATGTTCTTTTAGTGTCCACAATTAGCTAATATCAGGAGCCATAATCGGGGACGGAGACCGTAAGTCTCGGGATTCGCGCGTACCTATGATATGGGACAATTTTTCTATTTTTAGAACAAATTGCGCCATCCTGACGTCATATATCCGCGCGGATCCACGCACATGTCGGGGGCTCTCGTGTGGATGCTGTCACGTTGCGTGATCAAATGGTGAGAGTTGAGAGACCTTGAGAGATTGTCTTGCGTATTTTTCACAGCGATGGCAGGGGATAAGGCAGCGAATACGAACCAGAGCGCTTATATGTAGTTTTATGCTCTGAGCTAACGGAAAAGGTGGGTTTTTCAGGGTCGAAAACAAGACTTCAATCTCGCGCTGGGAATGAATAATAAGATCTGCTAGTTATCTGCTAGTTGTAAGCTTACGCGTATGCTTTTGCGTTTGTTTTGACTTAAGAATATAGCAAGAAAACTCTCTACTCTGGTATCGAGTTAATTTGTGAGTTTCTCAGACAATGGTGTATCATAACCAAAACCTGTTTTGATGGTTTCTTATTGTTTAACTTCTGCTTTTTTGGTGAGTTTGCAAAAGTTTTTGAAAGGAAAGTCTGACGCGTACAATTAGCTCATTTGCATAGTGCAGCTCGTGCACCTTCAAGTCCGAGTCGGTGTTTTCAGTTGTCAACAAATCTTGACAAAGATTTCTTTCGTTATCTTTTGTGCTGAGATGCTTCGACAAATTTCACGAACGCAAAAAAGGCTACTAACATCATGTGTGTTCTTCAACATAAGCATAGTGAAGTTTTACACTGCGAAAAATGAAAATAGACAACGAGTTTTGATAACTCGATCAATAAAATCGAAATCGTTATTCGAAGTTGATTAAAGAAAGCGTCATCGAAACTTCGCTGATTATTTCTGCTTTATTCACATATTTTCAGCTTAGCTTTTAATATGTTTTCAAACATTTATCAATCTTAAACATATTTAAAAACTATAGAGTTATTGTTTGAGTTCAATGTACGCTTTCACACGAAAGTGCGGCGGAAGTACAATTTGTCATGTTTACTGACTGTACAAAACACGCATCGGCGGGCGCTCTCATTCATCGACAACAGAGAATTTACTGGATTTTTACACGAGTAAAACTTAGCAGTATCTACGGACGTAAAGTTATTGGACCTTGATGCCAGTGAAACATCAAGTGTTGCTTACAATTCAGGCGAAACTCAAACTAGCAATTATTTTGTTTTACTTTTCGGTCGCGATAGACTGGCAAATTCCTCGCAAGCGTGTGGCAAGAGGACCTAGGAAACTATGAAGTCCTGAAGCTCTGCTATATCTAAATATATCCAGCTAGTTTTTTGCTGTGTAATGGAAAAGCTGTTAATCTTCAACATATGTGAAATTTAAAGTGGAATGATGTACAGTTCATGTAAAAGAAGCATCCGTCGGAACACAACTTGGTCAGCGATATATATAAGCTTACAGCGGAACATACCTAAATTCGACACTGTCTTACTTCACTCAAACTGGAGCAGCTTACGACGAAAATACTTAAGCAAAATTCCAACAGACGTAAACGCATTGAGTTGTGGGCCAACTGAAAAACATGAAAAATTTCGGAAATTTCGGACGCCATTTCCCCCGCGCGACATCCGCAAAAATCCTCGCAGCATGTACGCGCGTGTGCCTGAGGCGATGGCGCAATTTGTTCTAAAAATAGAATTATTGTCCCATATCATGGGGATAACCCCAATACTAGAAATGGCGCGCGCTTACGGTCTCCGTCCCCGATTATGACTCCTGCTAATATCTAGCTAAACACTCTGACACTTAAGTTCATTCATTCATTCATTCATTCCGTCAGTCAGTCAATCGAAGAGGTTTCCGCCTCACGCCTCCACGTTAACTCGTTCAAAGTTAGCCTGCAGAACAGGCGGATTAGCGGGGTAGAGAGCTAAACGCGCTCCGCGCTCGTGTATCGCGTTTCGCTCTCTGTGCCGCTAATTCGCCTGTTCTGCAGGCTATTTCAAAGTTCGCGGGAAATCTGGAGGGCCCTTAGACCTCGCTTCCATGCTACTTCCGGCTTACAGTGTTTTAAAGTGTGTATGACAATGATCTGTGTATTCTTAGGTGTCTTGCAGGCATACTATATTCAACCAGATCCCCAGGGATCCCCAGGGCCTTCTCCTCGACGATTTGAAAAGTAGAGAAGGCCCTGGGGATGAGTTTAGCCGACCGTCGCGCGAAGGTCAGCGGTCGAATTTCAACATGGCGTCTTCGTCTTCACGTGTGTCCTACGGGATTTCTTTGCAAGAAGCGAAAAGAAAATGTTCGGAAAGGAATTCTTGTTTTATTCGGGTTGAGTCGACAGAACATATTGGACTTCATTCGCGCTATCTTGGTCGTTTAAAAGAAGGGGTGAAGGAAGAGTTAAACAGTAAGCTAATGAAGTATTCAGACGTTCTGGAAGGTGTTCCTGTAAATTACGAGAGTATTCAAATTCAGCAAAGAACTGGGTCTATTCTGGATGAACTGCCCTACATCCACTTCGACGTCAAAGTTAATTTCATCGTATTCAAGCCAACAGTCGGAAGTACACTTGTCGGCGTAGTAAACAAATTTGGCGTTGATCATGTTGGATGTTTGGTTCACAATTGTTTCAATGCTTCTGTCTCGAAATCGAACTTCAGAAATGGATTTATGTATGACAATCTCGATATTGGATCTGAATTTGCATTTAAGGTTATTGGAACAGAGGCTGTTAATGGCGTGTTAGCAATAACAGGACAAGTTGGACAACAAAAGGAGACAAGGTAACGATTAGTGTAATTTCTATTCACACAATTTAATTTAAATTATGAGCTCGAGATTTCTATTGCGGGATACACAAATGTAGCTGATGAGGGTGCAGTCCGAGTCAACTTATTATGCATAGAAATCGAGAGCGAGTAATCTAATTGTTTTAGTATATATCAGCCTACTGGTTGACTAGTAGATTAGTAAGTCCTGATGATATCAATATTAAATGTGCAGGGACAGGGATAATATAGTGGTGAGTGTAATATATTCGTAACCGGAAGTTGTGTTAAGCTGTTGTATTACCCAAGATGCTTAGAGAATAAAGTTGTTGTGTTGAGCAAGCCTCGTCAACTTGTGTTGTTATGTCACCGAGCCATACTTTTGCTAGTATGTTTCAGTGAGAGTGAGGTCTGTACAGAAAAGAACGAGAACCAACATTCCCTAGTGCAGCTCAAGCAAGCTGCAATGAGTGACAAAAGGTTGAGACACATTTTTGAGTATCTTGGAAACCTGCCCCCTCCCCCCGCCTCCCAAACAATGTTCATTTTTCAATTTCCAAGACTGCATAGACCACAGTGCCTACATGACATTAAATTGGGGGCTGGGGGTATCAGTGAATTAACACTAGATGCAAGTGAAATACAATAAGGTGTTAAACATTGAAAAGTGTCATTTTCTTTAAGTGTCTCAACTACTTTGGTCACCCATTGTCTGCAGTTTATTTGTGTAAACTGTGATAATATCTGTTATATTTCCAAGCTCCAGCAATTTTATTTTTTATAAAATCCTCTAAATCTGTGATTCAGAATGATTTGTGACTGTAGAAAAAGTGACAGGTATTTTTTTTTCTCAAGAAAATTGATGAAACCTGGTCTGTCCCATAAATAAATTGAGCCATATATCACTATGAAGGTGGTGTGGATGGAAATTGCATTTTCTTGAATGAAAAGAACTTTTATGAGGTAGTAAGTGATGGATTGGGGCAGAAACACAGTTAAAACTTTAAGACTAA
Source organism: Orbicella faveolata (assembly GCF_042242905.1). NCBI lineage: Eukaryota > Metazoa > Cnidaria > Anthozoa > Scleractinia > Merulinidae > Orbicella > Orbicella faveolata. The sequence goes on along the minus strand of NW_028301547.1, from coordinate 11,698,357 downwards.
TAATTATACTGAACTGAATACAGTAAAGTACACAGTAATGAAACCTCTTACGACAAAAAACCGGCCAAGAAAGCCAGGAGCATGTTTGAAGGAATGGATAGTTAAATGTAAATTGGTTACATACATGTACTTACATGGGTCTATTCAAGACTTACAGTGGTATCCATTTGTACTGTATTACTTTGAATGTGGATGAAGTTTGTGGAGGGATTAGCTAAGCTGTCAGTGTTCACAGGACTTCACATCACGTAATTAATAATGTACTCTGTTCACTTCAGTTGTCTTGTATCAACTCCAGCTTAGGATTTAAACTGTAACTAATGGAATTTCAGTGCATATTTTGTGATTTATATGCCATTTTTCAAATTCATTTATACATTGTAACATGCTATTGCTATGCTCAAATTGTCTTTCGTGCAAGAAATGAAAACTCCAACAGTGTTAGCTCACCGAAGTGATTATGCGAGACAAAATACTGAGACTTGACATAGTGGTCTAATCTTTTCCTCTCTAATATTTCTTATTTACGGATTAGATCTTGTCTTTTATCTTGTCTTTAGGCTAGTGGTCAGTGTAAAATGTAGACTGAGGTTAAAATGCAGACTGCAGACCAGGGGTAAAATGCAGACTGAGGGTAAAATGAAGACTGTAGACCAGGGGTGAAATGAAGACTGAGGTTAAAATGCAGACAGCAGATGGGAAACTTTTTAAGTGTACATCGTGTTGCTTCAAATATCAAGTAGTTACCGTAAACAGACTAACCTAGGCATTATTTAGGCTAATTGGAGACTCCACTCGGGACTATCTGCTGTGTTCCAGAAGAAAAATTTCCCCGAAAGCCATGTAATAAATCCTTTATTGACCAAGCTTGTTCGGTCAAGATGGCTGGATGTTGGCCTCGTTCTCTTTTTGCGAGTTTATGGACCTCGACTCTGTCTTGGTCTATAAACTTGCAAAAAAAGAACTTGGTCAATATCCACCCATCTTGACCTCACACTTGGTCAATAATATCTTAGCATGTCTGAAAAGTACTTCATTACATTAATATATCAGTAAAGAGAGCACTTGCTACGTTTGGTTGCAGGAAAAGGAAACACAAAGACACAGAAAGAACTCAAGAACAATCTGAAGCTGGGGGAATAAATGAATTACAGAGTAACCAGTCACAGAGAATGAATCAGAATGGTGTTAACCAAATGAATGGAAACACAAAATCAAAGAAAGGGAAGAAGGACATAAAAGATTCGAGAAAAAGGGGGAAGAACAAATAAACACAGAATGAGGCAATTTGACTTTTAATAAATCATTTGAAATTGAAATGCTATTACGTTTTGTTTTGAAGAAACTGTGTTACCGAAGTCGTACCTTGGTTTGTCGTTGGAAATCGCTCCTAATCTTCCCACTTGTAAGACGTAATCATCCTTGGTGAGGGAATTCTAATTCACGTCCAAAGCTTGCTTCAGTTTTATCATTAAGCACTTAATGACTGGCCCTAAGGGAAACAGTGAGTTTTGTTTCCCACCCTCAGTGTTTCCCAGGCGAAGCCGAGGGGAACATTGAGGTCAAGGGGAAACAAAACTCGCTGTAATAATACAAAATGCAAGTAACCAACATGCTCACGGAATATTTCAAACTTTGTTCCTCCAGAGCTAATATTTAGAGAGCTTAAAACATATCTTGCAATCAAATGAGCCAAAAAAAGTAACACGTGGCCAAAAACAGAGGTGTCAAACTCTACAAATTACACGCGGATAACAGCGGAAACAACGCAGACCTATGACCTCTAACGGCTCTACTCTGGTGAAATGTCCTCCTAAAAACAGGATTATTGCTTAGCGAAATATTCAAAGATCCCCTTATCGTACAATATAAAAGGGGCAGATCCTCAAAGATATACTAGTTCGAGCAAAACTCTCAAAGCGGCTATTACACGTGGATAGGAGTTGTGTAGGTCTGTCAACCCATTGTTATCACTGTTAAAAGCTGAAAAAACCAAGCCTTTAACTGAGTGATACCGAGCATTGGCCTCTATCGCTCTCCTTATCGGCAACTGATGAGATCCAGAAGGATCGAAACCGCGGTCTTGCCTGAGTTTTTACGGCCATGAGCCTGGTAACATCAGAGGGTCTATTAGCTGACCACGCTCAAACCAGCAATGACTGTTATATGAATGAAAACAACGGAGCTACGAAGATGAATGTGAACCACCAGGCTGACAAAACGAACCAGGCGGAAAAATCTGACAGTGAATCAACTGATGGAGAAGAAATTACCCGCACTGATGAACGCGAAGCCATACGAGAAAATCACCGCCGCAAACGTAAACGCGATCAGCCCGACGAACTGGAACAGGAACTTGAACGTTCCCAAGCAGCGCTAAAATCCCTGAAGAGACACCTAGAAAGAAAGACTTGTCCAAAGTCGCTACAATACCGAGCCAGAGCCCGCATAAGAGCGGATGATGACTTCAAGAGAGACATTAAACGTCTTCGCTCAAAAGCTGAGCAAGACTATTTACAAGCGCTGATACGGTTTCACAATCGAAACATCGAAGGCCTCCGCACAGCCATAAGACAAGAAAAACGAGTTCAGGCCAACAAAAAACAAAAGAACATTGTAACCAAAAAAACAGCTTTCGCGCGCTCGGCGCCCAAAGAAACTGTAAACAAAAACAATGTATCAAAAAGGATCGATGAACTTAGAGCCGAAATCATGTCATTGTCAACATTATTAGATGACAGCAATAAACAGAAGAGAGATTATACCTGTCTACTCTCTGACTCTCGTATTATAAAACGGGGACATGGGAAGAAAAAGCCATCCCAAATACAAAACAAAAAGCGAAAAGAACGCAGAAAAAAGGATCGAACCGATCGTTTACATGCACAAACAGAGGCAAACAAAAAACACATAAAGAACCTCTCGAACATAGACCTCACAAACGACCAAACTAACTTGTTAGCTAAGGGTCTCAAATTTATCCCCACACCAAAAGAAAATGAAACACAAATAAGGCGCCATCTTTTGAAGGACTTCGACCATTTCGCTAGAAGAATGCGCCTACAATACATTTTCCACGGGGAAGACAACGAACCGCATCCTTTCCACGTTAAATCAAACTGGATTCCACCGGTTCAACAATCAGTGGCTCTTGAAAGCTACTTAGAAGAGGTCAAAGTTCAACTTGCTGAAGTACAACTTACAAAACCTAAGGATAATCTGCCCAACACAGAACGAAAGGCGTTGAAAACGCTACAAGAAGATCCCAACATCAATCTTAAAAAGGCAGACAAGGGAACGCGAACGGTTGTCCTAAACACTGAAGATAAAATTCTCGAAGGACAAATCCAGTTAGACAACCGTGAACACTACAAACCCCTTGAACGTCGTATGGTTGTAGAGACATCCCTAAGGGTACAACAATTAGTTAAGGAACTCCACCAGCACAACTATATTGATGACATGACCAAACTATGGTTTTGTCAAACACCTAACCCGCCTCGCATACCAGTGTTCTACACGCTTACAAAAATTCACAAACCAACTCCGGTTGGAAGACCCATAATATCTGGGTGTGATGGTCCGACAGAGAGACTGTCTGCATTTGTAGACAAACTCGGCTTCAACCCATAGCAAAAGAACGGGAGTCATATCTTAAAGACTCGACGGACTTCATCAATTTTATAGAAAAAACGAGAGTACCAGGGAACGCTATCCTTGTTTCAATGGACGTGACAAGCCTATACACAAATATACCTCAAGAGGAGGGGATAGAAACGGTATGCAACGCATACGAATCTTACTATAAAGGAGAGCGCTTGAACTTATACTTCAAGAAAACTCATTTCAGTTTACTGGAAAAAACTACCTCCAAACACATGGAACAGCCATGGGTACAAAAAGGGCAGTCGCTTTTGCCAACATCTTTATGGGAAAGGTAGAATCACAAATCTTAAATCAAAGCGCTCAAAAACCACTCGCCTGGAAAAGGTATATTGACGATATATTCTCTATCTGGAATATAAACAAAGACGAAGTCACGTAGTTCATTGAACTAGCAAATAGCCACCATCCCACTATCAAGTTCACGGCTAAAGTTGCCGACACGGAAACAGCGTTCCTCGACACAAAAGTTTACAAAGGCGAAAGATTTGCACAAAAGTCTAGACTAGACATTAAAACTCATCTCAAAGCTACTGAAACATTTCACTACACGCATTTCTCGAGTTGCCACCCACCAGGAGTCAAAAAGGGCTTCATCAAGGGCGAAACATTCAGACTTCTCCAAACCAACTCCTCTGAAACAGCATTCAAAACTGCTACTTCACAATTTAAAACAAATCTCATCGAAAGAGGGTATTCTGAAACTCTTGTTTCAACAACTCTCGCAGAAATTACATTTGAGGAGAGAAAAGCTGCCCTACAACAGAAACGTAAACAAGACAGGCGAATCTTGCCTTTTGTCACACAATATCGCCCATCAGTGCCTAACTTAAAGCAAATACTTATGCAGAACTGGCATTTAATTCAACAACAACCATTGCTTAGAAGAATATTCAAAGATCCCCCTATTGTCTCGTACAAAAGGGGCAGATCCCTAAAGGATATACTCGTTAAAGCAAAGCTTTAACCGGCTATTACACGTGGATGGGAGTTGTGCAGGCCTGTCACCCCATTGTTATCACTGTAAATTTTCAGAGCCTCAGAAACGCTATTTTAGGCGTTCTGGTAGACTTTTTACTATTATAGATGCCCTCAATGACCTCTCCTTTCGCACCATATTTTTCCCGCCAGCTCCCCCACCCATATTTTTTGGCACACCCCTCCCCCAAATCCCACCAGCCCTCCCCCATCTCAAGTATGCATAAAAAGTGTACGTTCCCTAGCCTGCTCAGATGGAAGGAAATAAGGATGAGTATAGCTGGAAGTATGGAATGGGTGTCAGTGTGCGCAGTTGCATTCTTCATATGTACGAGTGATAATATTTTTAATTCTGTAAATATTATATTGCTGACTGTCTCAACGTTTGGTACAATCTTGAGTCCACAGTCTCTCTGGCTGACCGAGCCGGAGAGATTGCATTTGGTATGGAAGTGGTGGATTTCTAAAATTATCCTGTTTATGTAAGTGGCACTTCCATGGCCAGCGGGTCTGCACCTGCGAGCAGCAGGTCACTGAGCGAGATAAAACAACTAAAATATCGGTGTTTCAAACGGATCCGTGGACTACGTGGCACAGTGTGGATCGGTTCAAATAAAATTGTCTCAAAAAGTCTCATCTTGTACTGAAACAATGTAGAGCTATTGAGTCAAATACACCATAATAACAAAGACATGAATTACTTAGCGGTCTTCCCAGGCCTCCGCTGAGGATTCTATATTCTTGTCATAAATATTCAATTTCCAAATCACGTTTACACGAAGTGTTGCCGCTAGCAACCCGCGGACGGCATAATGGCGCTAGTAAACTATTCAATCACACGGTTTTGAATAGCCACTTTTTGTGGCAACAAATGTGAAGATACCATTGATGCCATGACGATACAAGTGGAATTGGATCAACTTCTGAATCTTGCTCTAGGTACTCCTGAACGGGGAGCTGTGAACTTTAATATACTTCATGGAGTACTGCGAGAGATTCTTAATCATCTAGGAATTGAAAAGAAGGCCAAGGATATTGGTGACGATGGGAATTTTAGAGCAGCGTATGCACTGCTCAAGAGCAAACAGGATTGTTCTCAAGGAGTTGAAAATGATGGCGATGTCGAACGTTTTCCTGCGGAGAGAGTCACGAGTGATAAAATACCTTTCTCTGCTGCCTCATTTTCTGAACCAGTTCATGGTAATTTGGAATCTAAGGTAGCGAATATCGAGAAAAGGTTGGACATATTAGACGATTTGCCTAGTAACAGCGAAATACTCCAACGTGCCAAGCAAAAAAAGGATGGCAGAACCCCTGTTGGTGATATGTGGCAATTCATAAACATAAATCGACGACTTGGTGCTACGGAAACGGGCATTGAGAAGGTATGTAGCACGTTATTTTTACTCTATGAAATTTAAATTTAAACTGCAATTAACCACTTCTTAAGATTAAGCGCCTTTGTCAAGCAATTTTCTTAAATTTTTCTATATGATTCATGGCGGGATTTTTTAAAAATGTCTCAGAAACAGATTGGGTTGTCCAAACATCATTAGCTTACATGTACAGTTGTGTATCACGTCTACTCGATCGATACACATCAGAGAAAGGAACTGTTTACATAGGAAATTATGCTGTATGAACGGGGGAAATTGAATAGATCCTTGTGTCATGCCACATGAAAGCTAATAAGACCCAATAAGAACGCTAACTTATATAATTTCTAATATTTAGGTCGATGGAAGTCGGGACATGTAACGCTTTCCCCTAGAGATCTATATCCCTATCTCCCGTGGATGATGTTTTGGTATAAACGTAAAGTACTTTATATGCATGCTAACATGCATTACCGGTAGTATCACCCAACTAGTGGACTAATGCAAATCCTGCATTTTGATTGGCTGTGCCACTAGAGGACTATTAGTAATAGTCCTCGAGTAGCGAAATTAGCACAATCGAGCGTGACGCTTTCTTTTGTTTTATTCCCAAATGAATATTTCTTCAACTTGCATTTGCTAACTTTATTATTGCCTTTTCTGTCCAACTAGTTGGGTGATACTAAAACAATTAGACCCTTCGCCCTCAAGGGCCACGGGTCTATAGCCCATTTGGCTTTGCCTCGTGGGCTATTGACCCGTAGCCCTTGCGGGCTGCGGGTCTAATTGTTAAGTATATACCCACTTTAGCTTCATAATTTCCTTTAAGAATTCTGGCTTCTGAAGTCTGGCTCTCTCTTGGGGTCTCTCTTTGCAGCTGGGGTCACATGACCAAAATTTTCATAAATGGGCTATAACTTAATGAATGCCAGAAATGGAAAGATCATATCGAAAATACCAAAATTGCCAAGTTTGAAGCCTTTCAAGTTGTTTTCCAGCTCCTGCCACCAGGTGTTCTGTGGTCTCCCTCTCCTTCTTTGACCTTGGGGTTTCCAGTTCAGGGCTTGACAGCCAATGTTACCAGATGGTTTGTGTAGCATCTGGCCAAGCCATCTCCATTATTAAATTAACTCTTCCACTTGCGTCCTTGCCCATAGGTTTTCATTGCTGATGGTCTCTGGCCAGTGTATTCTTATTAGCATAATAAGAATAACGACCAAAACTTTTTCATCAAAATTCAAAAAATGGAAACAAAACTAAATGTTTGGCTGTCTTGGGACCTTACCCTTACAGGACAAACTTTATTGGTAAAAGCATTAGGGATTTCTAAAATAGTATACTCAGCCTCAATGCTATGTGTTCCAGAGGAAGTTATTAAACAAGTACAGGAAAAGCTCTTCAGCTTTCTTTGGTGAAACAAAAAGGACAAAATAAAAAGAACTGTACTGTATCAAAAACCACGTGGAGGAGGTCTAATCTTTTCCAAATTTTACTGTTGAGGCACTTCGATTAAGCTGGATAGGCAGGTTACTAACTGAATCTAATGATACTTGGATAGCAATTCCCAATGCTTACTTACAATAGATATGGAGGATTACCATTGCTCTTGAAATTAATATAACACAAAAAAATTAGACAACAATATTTCCCCCTTTTACCTAGAACTTCTAGATTACTTTAGTGAATCATGTGACCAATATAGGGATGACTGCTTCAAAGGCAACTTAATTATATGGAACAACAAAGATATCACTATCGAAGGAAAAACTTTGTATTGGAAAACCTGGACTGAGCATGGTGTATACCGGTATTTTGTACAAGATCTTCTTAAAAATACTGGCAAATATCTATCCGAAGGAAAAACCATCCATTAACCCCCCCCCCCCCCCCTTTGCCAACAAATGGAATAACTTATTTAAGAACATCTCAAAAATGTCGGCAGACAATAAATTAAGACAATTCTCTTTCAAACTACTTCATAGGATACTAGTAACCAGAAGGAACTTAAAAGATACAAAATTAAACTGGATGATGAATGTTTTTTTGCAGAAGTGTAGATTCCCTTGAACACACATTCCAGGTTTGCTCTGTAGATGAGGACTTTTACTACGAAATTATGATATGTTCAACAATGAACAGAAATCCTAAATTTAATATGACTAAGCAGCAGATCCTTTTCAATGATTTTATGCTACCCTTAGGATCACAACATCTACTGAGGTGGAAATTCGGAATTTTCATAACAGTAGTGAAAGTGTATATCTATGACGGTCACTGTAAAATGATGGAAAAATTCCCATTTGGTAATCAATTCAAACAAAAACTAAATAATCAATGGAAAATCAAAAATAGCGGAAATTTAATAGCTAGATCCTGATAACCAGCAACTAGCACTGTGTCACCCTATAGACAAATGTAATTTTAAAGTAATATAGCAATCTATGCTAAATTTTTTAAAGTGAATTTTGTAATTTATAATTTTACTGTACTCCAGGTAGCGTGCCTCAACAAGTGTAACCTTTCTATTGTTTTTTATAGTAATCATTATTGTCTTTCAATTAGTGTACTTGTATTATTTTCTATAGTGTCTGTCATATTGCATGTCAATGTAAGCCAAAGCTGTTAGTTAAAGTCCTTTTTTCTGTAAGTAACATACTGTAAGTTGGTTGTATGTAATGTTTAGACTGTAATGTGTAGATACTTACTCCTTAGACTGTTTTTTTTTTGTAACTGTAGTGTAAGTTTAATTGTAATTGTTGTTTGAGCAAATTAAAAAAAAAATTAGCAGACAAAACCTATTCTTAGACAGCTGAGGAAAAGACTCTGAAGTTTGGAAGAAAACCTCACCAAGCCAAATCCAGCTTATTCCTTTGATAGCAGCTCTCGTCTTGAGCCTAGTGATCAATTTTTATCCAGATCTGTTTATGGTTTCCTGATGAAAAAGCTTGTGATTCATACATGTATTTTACAAAGAAAAGGGTGCCTCTTTTACACAAACCAAACCCAACCTTGCAGAAAAAACTTGAAAACACTTGCCACTCAATTTTGAGCCAATCGCGAGTGCCATTGTATCAAAAATACATTACTGCAGTAATTTATGCATTGTGTCCGACAGATGAGGAGAACACCATATGAATCGGCCACCGCTCCAAGGTTGCATAGTGCGACAGACCCTGCTGAATTTAGGTTTGCTGCTCCAAACCTACTGTAATAATTCAGTTTATCGCGATCTCCTTCCAAGAAGCTCTCCCTTTCAAATAAGCGCCCCCCTTCAAATTTGTTTTTATAAATAAGCGCCCCTTAATTCCAATAAGCACCCCCATTCCCATGGATGCTGTGGAAATTTCAGTTTGATGATTCCAAATAAAGCAGTTACATGTGAAAAGGCAACAAAATTTGTGCTGCCGACTGTTCACTCTGACTACGATAATCACTCATTGAAAATTAGCTTCAAACTACAGTTGCTTTTGATAAGTAGTATTTTCTTGAAAAGCTGTGTAAGTGTACAGGAAATAAAAGCAACTGAATGTTGAAGAAGAAAATTAACAAAAAATTCATGCAAAGATCCAAAAACCGACACAATTTGAGATCAATTGAATTAAACTAAGCCCTGCACCTCAATTAAGTTTGTTATCTTACATTTGGGTCTTGTTCTTTTATATGTCAATGAACTTAATTGATTCTGAGCCAAACAACTCTAGTCTATCAATGATTACATAGCTACTGACATTTTTTTTGCAGATCACAACCCTATTAGACACGATGATGAAGGAAGTTGGTGATGTGAAGGAAGCCACAGAAGAAGTTTCTGAGTTGAAGAGAAAGTTGGCAGAGGTATTTTTAATGGTTGAAGCCTTTGGTTAAATTATATCATAATTGTTGTCATCTGCTGAGAACCATTACTTGGCAAATATTTGCTTTTATTTGCCAATCATAACAATCACTAATTAGTGATTGATTAAACTAACATAACTTTTTGCATCTTCTTTGAATGTAGCTGGAGAAACTGAATTCAAGTCTTAGTGAGAGAATTAATGCATTGGAAAGTGTAGGTAAGAATAACTATGTGTCACTAAGTTGTGTTTCATGTACACTCATTTTTTTCTTTAAAGATCATCAAAATTTTTGCAGGATGCTGGACAAAATTCAAGGATTATGCAGACCATCAGGTTTTTGCGAAGGTCCTTGATCATGCGGGATCCTTCAACATGCTGTTACGTGTTCATCCCTGAGATGTTGTTTGTCATTACTGTTAGACAGACTGCACCATAGCAATGTGTACAGACCATGATAAATAAACTTTAGCCTCATCAAGAATTTTTCAGAATCTTTGTGAAGAATTTATCATGATAAGATTCTACTGGTAAAATTGCCATTAAATCATTGAAATTATCTTAAAGGATCCTTGCACAAAATATGTTGGCGAGGCTCTTTGGTCAGATCTTGAAAGATCCTCAACATCTTCCTATGATTATTCAAGGAGCCTTATAAATGATCCTTACATGAAAGCTTTTTTGGAAAGTTTTTGGAATGAACACATTTAAAGATTCCAGTGATCTCTCAAGCTTTTTCTGTTTGGGCATTATTTTTTCTTGAAAGTCACCATAATTTCTTCATATTTTTTTGAGCTGTGCCCCTCCTAATTATATAATTTGCTTTCCAGAATAGGTAAGGCCTTAAAGTTGTAGGCTTGAAGATCTTAAAGTTCTTCATTCCAGAGGATGTACTTGTTAAAATAATAATACATGCAGCCATGTCTACTGAAAACCCTAATTATGTTAGCAAGACTGATTTATTTTTGACTTCCCTTAGGGTAGTAGGTATTCAGTTTGGTCATTGACATGATCTTAGCACATTTAAATTACTGGCAAAGGTACTGCTTGAGTAGTTTTGTTGTCTGGAAATTGTATTTCATAGACAATTCAGGGGAGAGAAGAAAAATGGAAGATTTGCTCAAGGAATTGGTAAGGAGAACGTTGAACAAACTGACCACATTTTTCATTTATCCATTTTCTTAATATAGACCTCATTGTATACAAATGACTGTAAAAAATGTTCGAAACTCAAGTGGTCAAGTATGAGCTACAGACCTCATTTCTGTAGTCTATGATTAATGTCTGAATACAGACCATGGAAAAATGTAGCCCATTTGTTTTTATCGTAACTACAAATTTACTGTGAATTAGAGGTCGGGGCAATCATTATGAAACTGCACATGACAGCTCTCAAAATGATCTCTTTTATCTTCTTGAGGATGAAAAGTTCCTGCAAGAGTTCCTACAAGATGTTGCATCAAATATCCTGCTTAAAAATTGACATTTTACAGGAGAATCATGACTATTTCTCAAGTGACCAACATTGCCTTAACTTGCAGTGCAATGTACATTTTACGTAACTGTTACCTGATTGACTGCACAAGAATTCTCTCAGTTATCACAGAAGTAGTGGTAGTAAAGTTCAGAGTTATCAGCAGTTATTGCATCACAAATGAGAAAACGAAAAAATAAAAATCCACCTGCAGCTGGTATCGAAAAAAAGCAAATTTGGACGTGCATATTGCATTACTTTAACATGTGAAAGTGTCTCTTGAAAGTGAACATGAAAAGGTAAAATAATTTGAAAATTATGCAAGGAAAAGATTTGCACAAGGCCCCCACTAACTGTCATTTCATACCTGTATAATTTTGAAATTAACTGAATACTTCCATTTTTTCATTGACAACTATATTCATAATCAATTTATTGTTATGTAACAATATAAAGTAACTATACATAATTAGGCAAGGTTTCAAACTGTGTTTACAATCACTTGTTTCCAAAAGTCCTACTTTAATATGAACGATTCTGTTTTGTATTTTTGGTCACAAATAAGATGTATAAATTCTTTCAATTTAGGTGGTTAGTGTGTTGTAATGACACATTGTCCCTTCTTTTGTGGCTTTCAGAAAACCTTGCACAATCCTTGAATTCAAGTTAAGGGCCCATTAACCGATTAATGCGCGCGCTTGCGCGCGTTGCTAAGGAGGTGAAATTTCACTTCCGGCTACTTACATCAGCCTGAGCGCGGAAAATAAAAACAACTCAATAACTTCCAAATTCACTTACATTTTAGATGTTTTTCTTTGTGTTTCACAAATGAAAAGGAAAAAAAGTACAAGCAAAGACAGATTAAGAAAAAGACAGAAAAACAAGAGCAGTAGAAAGAGAAAAACTAAGTCTGCGTGGCTTTGTTTGATCTTACCGAAGTGCGCTAGTAGTGTAAATTGCGCACGTGCTGATAGGGTAACTTCCAATATATATTGGGTGCACTTCTGGTTTCTTTAAATGCTAAAGGAAAAGCGGTTTTTCATTAAATCCAGCCTTTTTCGACGGATTTCGATTAAAGCCAACGTTGAAAAGATAGCTATGCATTCCTTTTTCAAAATCATGCTTTTTTCAGAAAATTGCGAATTTTTTAATGTTTTGAAATTCACTCAAAATCTGACCTTTTAGAAATGAAACAAACTCTATGCATAGCGTAATGAGGATTTAAATTAAAATATTAAATCAATGAAAAAAATCCCGATAAAGTAATTTGCCTGGGAGCCTTTGCGTTTTTTCAGTATTAGTCACATGACCATGGGCGTGGCCTGATGACGTCATCACTAGTATTACTGATCATGAAAAAGTTAAAACACATAAAATAACTCTGAACTGACTAAAAATGATGAGGTTATATGAGAATAAATTTTCCTTAGCAACGACTTGAAAAAATTGGTTAATGGGCTCTTTAACTCACTGGTGACACCATTAAGTAGTTCGGTTATGAAGGGTGTTAAGTTAATAATAATATATTATAAGTCAGAGTGATAAGTGCATGTACATAAATTTAGTTGCCAATGACCGTTTCCTTCAGGAAAATCTAAAGAAGCAAGTAGATGATCTTCCCACCAAGGATGACCTTGAAAATTTGGATATTTATGTCAAATGGCCACAACTTGAAGAAGCTTTAAATGCTAGAAGGAGTCGAGCTCCATCTGCAAAATCCAGAGCTTCTACTCCTAAAGCAAGAACTCCCACCCCTCCTCCCCCAAGAACACCAAGTCCCCCTCATCCGTCTCCTGAGGCACTTGAAGCATTAAGACAAATTGGAGAGCTAATGGACAAACATGAGGTGCTAATTGAGCAAGTGGATTCTTTGGAGGTACAGTACATTAGTGTAACCTGTTAACTCTGTGCTTTAATTATTTATATGGTAGAAGGTTTGATGTGCACACTTAATTTGCAGTGAGTGACATGATTAATTTGTCATTGTTAAAAATTATTATGTGTACTGAAAAAGTACTGAAAATTGAAATCAGTATAGCAAATTCACTGAACAGTCCACTGAAAAGTAGATCTGCAATGCAACACAGTATAGAGACCCTGGTGTTCATACTTAATCACAAAGCCTGACACTCCTTCCTAGTAATCTGTTAATGATTACTACTACAGATTGGAGGGATTTCCATTATGAGGATCGGCATCATTGGGACAATAGGAAGTTTGATAGATACTACAATTTGTTAATGATAAGACTTCTGTTAGGATGCACTTTGCTCCTAAAAGAAGTGTCCCTTTAATAGAAGCTAAGAAAGGTCATAGATTGACACAAAGGTTTCTATAAGCATCCATTTTGTTGAGAAAAAAAAGTTACTTTGTGTTTTGTTTAATCTGAGTGTCCCCTCAACATATCAGTTAGAGGTGTCCCAAAGTAGACGTTCCATGGTAGTTTGATATTTTTCTTTATAGGAACAAATGCCTAAGAAAGCTAACCTTGAGGATTTGGCTGAACTGAGGAATAGGCCTGGTAAGATGTCCTGTATAAGTGAACTGATATGGAATAGCATGCAGATATATTTTCGTAGAATGGTGATGGAAGTCATAAAACCATTATATCGCTATTTTAATTAGTAGCCCTTTGTTCATATGAAACCTTTAGAGAAAACTTTGTCTCAATTTTTTTTATTCAGTCTGCTTGATTAGAATAACTTCTAATAGATTAACACCATTCATCTAAGAGGTTTACAGTTTTTCACTGTGGTGAGAATTTATTACTTGTATACGTGTAGCATTCAGCTATGTTCTGCATATACGTGTATTGACTAATAAACAGTTTGAAAGATGTTCATGATGTTCCACTGTTAACTTCTTTATAAACTGTTTTTATTTGTGCAGATGTTCCAGACGACATTCTTGAACAACTAAAGTGGTTGAAAGATGGACTTGATGCAATAAATAAATGGAAAGAGGAGGTATTAGCCTTATCAACTTGGCTGGGTGATTTATGCAAAACAGGCAGGCTTATAATGTGTACCTTGATTGCATACAAAAAATAAAGCAAAATCCCTCAGAATATGCTCTTTTTCTGTGAACATTATGTTCCAAGATGAAAGAAACTTACCTCCTGTTAAAAGATATTGGGAAAGAAAGTCTTGTTTCCTACTAACCTACTGTGGGTGACACTAATATAGCATTGTTATATGTGGTACACCTGGATTGCAGTCGAATGGAGGAAATGAGAGTTATCAAATCCGACTCTCAAGAAATATGGCATACCCTGTGTTACCCTCACTGACAGCTACGTGTACATGTAGCAGATATCCACAAGAACATTTGTCAGGACAAAGTAGCTGTAGATGTTCTTGCAGTGCTTTGAGCTTTTTCATAAGCTAAACATAAATAAAAGTAGAAAAAGGATGATTCACCAATGAACAGTAACAAAAATAATTTAAATTTGATTTTCATACATTGGAAATAATATTTCAAGAAAACCATTCCGGCTGATCTTGAATCCCAGTTAACGTCACTGAGAGAAGGACTGGCACTACTCAACGATAACAAGCGACAGGTACATGGGTTAAATACCTTCTTAATTTCTAACAATCATTTAAATGATACAGCGATATCTTAACAACATCTCAATCAAAGCCACAAACTAAATAATAAAACGCTTTGTCCATGTTTTCTTAACAGGAAATGTGCAATCATATGAGCGTAATAAACGTACTGAAGATAAAAATTAAGAAAGACGTTAAAATCGGATTAAAATCTTAGTCACTAGTTAGAAATTCCAGTATAGTTTTGTGATGTTATTTTTCTTCTTGTGATTTCTCGTAATTGAATTGGCTAGCACTAAAGTTCTGTTTGATTTTGATATAAAAAGTAGCTGAAGTATTAAAAGCACTTAGTAGATATATATGTCGCGTGTAATTTGACTTTGGAAGAAGTTAAAGTGAAGGTACGCCTCTAGTACAAAATGTAAGTAATATTGAATGGTTAAAACGTTCTAGTGGTAGTGATGTTAACGTTTTATAATTTTGATAAGATTGAACGAATGGGAGAGCAACTGCAAAGCCTAAAGAATGTATCTGATATGCTGAGTTACCACAACGAAAAGGTGAATAAAACATAACCACTAACAATAAACTAACAATTAAAATAGCACATATAAAAACGAAAACTAACAATGTGAAATTTAAGCAATATATTTTTCTTTAGTTACATATTAAAAATGTTTATGTGAGGACTAACTGACACCTGAACATCAACAATAACAGCACTGCAAATTGCAATGTCGTTACGAAGTAATGTAGTACACAACACTTCATTGACATCACTTACAGTTAAGAAATAAAACTATAATAATGTCATAATTCGACAATTTACTTAAACAAGTACAGAATTAAACATGTCCTTCCAGGTATTGACGAATGACATTAATCTGTAATGTGTTTCTTCGTGTTCTCATTTTCCTAAAAAAAAGTGTTTTAGACAAAAGTCCTTTTGACTTGCTCAGAATAAAAAATTTTGACTTGCTGTTTTAGACAAATATTCTGTTTTCTCAAGAAAAATTGTATAATCTTCTGTTCTCAACACATGGCATGTAAGCACGCGTTGTAAAATTAATGATAAATGCATGTGTCTGCGAAGTAATTTTCATATTTTACTTACTGTTCAAGCTTCAAATGATTCCTGATGACTTACTCGATCAACTTAACAAGCTTAAGTACCTGGAAAGAGCAACCAGTCAAATTAAAGAGTTTAAAGATCAGGTAATAAAATCTTCATACATACCTAACATTAATAATAGTATAAAATAAACGCATTTCTACATTTTCATACTACATTGGTATTGTTCCTTTTGGTGGAAACTATGCCCTTGAACAAATAAAATGACACAAGTTAAACCGTGTCCTTATTTTTACAAAATAAATAACGATTGTTTGATTTAAAATTATTTGAGAAGGTAAACAATTTAGAACGCTGACAAAAACATTGCTAGTAAGTAGATGCATCACCTTAAACTATGTAGAAAAGAAGAAAAAAGAAGTCCTACGAAGAAAGCATCTAATTCTCAACACGTTAGAAAAAGTTGCTTACGTGAAGTATGTGTTGGGCCGATTAAAACTTGTAGTGAATTTTATAAATATCTGTATTGAGGATAGCATCACTTCACTGTAAAGTAACCTAGGATTCTCCTGTCAAGGAATCTAAACTGATCATTTTCGTTTCGTAAAATTTGAAGTTACCGTCAAAACTACAGCGAATTGAGGATCGATTAAAAGAGGACACAGAACGCGAGGTCAGAACTCTAAGAGATGGTCTCCGACTTCTCAATAACCAGCTTGATAAGGTTGGTGTTAAATCTTGTAATAAGCTTTCTCATAGGTCTTAAATGCTGTAAATGTTTTGGGGAAAAGTAAGAAAACTGACTAACCGTTTTTATTGGTAAAGTGATTTTACAAAAGCTGTAAAAAAAAAAAAAATACACGAATCGATTGATCGATCAAGTAAATTGTTTTCTTTTGACAACCAGACTAGGGTTTTCTTAATTTGTTCACAGTGACTTAAAGTTCATTAACTGAACACCTTTTAAGCTTTAAAACGATTGTTGCATTTTGTGAAATCATGTAAATGTGCAAGTCTATATGTAAATGAAGTCACTAACTTGAAAAATGATATAACAATGTTTACTGTTAAAGTACAAGAAGATGAAAGAAACGATTCCTAAATCTTCGACTTCAAATGCCGGAAAAGTAAAGGTACCAGCTTCTTAATCAAGTTAATATAATAATGTAAACTATTAAAACTTTTGAAACAACACATCCTTGTAGCCCCGTTGAAATTAAACAACAATAGTTAACATGACAAGGAAGCCAAACTCAAACTCACATAGTAGGGTAAGGTTAGGTTTCACAATGAAAGAAGCGTAATTTAGAAAGGTTTTTATGACTCCACGTTACTTTTTGACGATCTCACCTGTTGATTGGAATTGACGGTTACAGCTAGTGTTCCTTTTGCTTGCGGACCACTGCACTGAGTTCTAAGGGAATGCTTCTTGGAAATTTTGTTGAGGGTGTAATGGCCGCTTCTCCAACCCTTTTCTCTTTCACACCTGGGACCTTTTAGTCTATATGAACTTATTTTGGGACCTGTAATTGAACCATCCCTGTAATCTATACATGATAGTCATTTTGAACCAGCTGAGAAGATGTGTTGCTCGTAAGGTGCGGAGGTTTAATGCTTAGTACGTTGGACTTTGGACCGGGCGGTCCGGTTCGAGTTCTTGCTCAGGTTGTTACGTTGTGTTCTTGGGCAAGACACTTTCCCCTCACACAGTCCGCTCTCTCCATCCAGGTGTATTAATGGGTAGCAGAGAATTAAATGCTGGAGAGTAACCATGCGATGTCATGGATCAGCATTCCGTCCGGGGGCGAGAGTGTACTCCTATTCGCTACAGTTAGAGAGGAATCTTCTTTAACAGCTAGCCAGGAAAACTGTTGTTTTTCTCGTACTTTTTGATATGGATTTGCTCATAGACAAATGGCTCAATAATAAACAATTATTGGATGAGGTTTTTGTGATATCCAGAATAATCAAGGTCGAGGTAGCGGTTATCAGCCGAAACCGAAGGCTGAGGCTGATAACCCTTACAGAGACCTTGATTATTCTGGATATCACAAAAACTGAATTTAATAATTGTTTTATTATGCATTGAACGAAGTCATGTTTTTGCTTCTTCACTGACGGCAGGCAACACAAAGCGCGCGAAATTGACATGATTACCCGTGACCTTGAGCGTCCGTGACATGATTATTTTTTTATCTGCAGAGATGACGTCACAGGCGCTGATTTCGAAAATTCACTGTACGCTTTCGGCCAATCAGAAAAGAGATAGTGATAGAGATAGAGATAATAAAGCAGGTTATTTAGGTTTTGTGTCTGTTTTAGGATGGTGGCGCGCTCAGTGCCTTAAGAAGCATGTTAACAGAACTTCAAGGAGAACAGGAAAAACTTAACAACACAACAAAGGAGCTTGTAGAGGAACACAACAGGAAACAGAAACATATTGATGTGAGTACTTGACTAATATAACTAAACTTTAGATTCACAAATATGGAGCTTCTGGCTCCTCAACCGCTCATGCAACACATTGATTTTCAGTCTTGGTACATGTTTTGCAATTGTTAATCACTAAACACAGTACAATACGTATTGTTCTTAACAGGCTCTGTACACGTACGCTGACAGACTGCAAGAGGTTAAGGCTGATAAGGAACAAGTTGCCATGGAAATGGACGTGGTATGAAGCAGTGTTGTTGTAACATACGCTCATTGTCGCTTATAGGAGTGAAATGCTGTGTCATCATATGAGGGAGCAGTATTACTAGCTAAGTAGTAAAGCTCTAACATGATTTTGGTATTACTGTTGCAGAAAGCGGACAAACGTACACTGGATAACTTGGTAAATAGAACCAAATTTGACCAGAGTATTGGAAGCTTGGATCAGTCACTGCAGGAACTCTTGCACAGACTGGAGGGCCAGGTATGTAACAACTAGGCAGGGTTACTTAATGCCAAGATCGATTGCATATAAACTTGCTATAACAAGTGTAGCTATTGGCTGAAACACGGCTAAGAGCATGGTCGTCACGGTAGCCACTGTCTATCTGAACTGTTCTTGTATATCGATTCTGAAAGTGTGAAATGTATTTGCTTCTGCAGGAATCAGCGTTAAGTGAGGCTTTAGCTCGGTTGGCTGGTGATATTGATCAAAAGCTTGACAGGCTGGAACTCGATCCTCTGAAGGATTACTTTGGTGAGTACTGACGTTATTTCCTAAGTATATTTTATGAGGTAAGCTCGCTTACCAGCCGTTGTTCGGGAAAAGGGCCCGGGCTCCTTCTCGGAAAGGATCTCCGAAAACCGGACTGGAAAGAGCCCTGGAGCCGAGCGCGAGGGGTATTCTGGGAGATATCGGCCCTAGGTCTTGACAATGCGAACCAGCCAGGGGCCTATGTTCTCCAGAGCAATCTTGGTGAATAAGAGCTTTTAAAATCACGCGACTGGAAATGTAAAGAAAAATAACCCATCGATTACGGAATGGAAAGAACACCGTAGAATTGTAGCGCTCGTAACTCTGATTGAGAGGCGACCGTAGGACGTTTATTAAGTTGGAAGAAAAATAAAAAAAAACTCTTTTACCTGTAACTGAATTCTTTAGGAAAAGTAAAAGTAAAAGTAAGACAGTGCTCGGTCTAGTCCTTGGAAAATATTGGATCGGCAATAGAGCAGATCTGATTGGCTAATTTTAGTTTTTGATTCTCTGAAAACGTTGTCATGTAATAAGTAACATTACTATATGCGTTTCTTCTTTTGTGTTTTTCTAGAAAAGAGGATTAAGAGTATGAAATGTAAACATGTTGATTTACCTCTGTCTGATGATCCTGCTGCTGGATTCCGCAAGTAAGCAAGTCATTGCACTTGTTTTTGTTTCTCCGTGTATCATACTCATGCAAATTTGATGGTTATTTGTTTGACTTGCAGGGCGTTACTCAGGTTTCACTGTATTTCCTGTGACAGGCCTGTTGATATGATACCTGGCCAGTGAGTATTCTCTTCCGTTTAGCTGTTATTTCAAGTTTAGATATCACAAAGAAGATCTATTTCTGACTGGAACACAATGCACTGACGAAAACTAGACTTGTATAGTTCCACTATTTTTTTTTCAAGCAACGTCATACAAGTTGACGTTTCCTTCATATTTATTTTATTTGATCGTTCGTTCGTTCCATCGTTCATTTTTTTGCGGGCTTCATTGTAGTAAGATGCCTCTCTAACATACTATGTTATGTATGCATAATGTTAATCTTTCGTTTGTTAACTTTCTTATTTAACTGGCGCTGTTTTGTCTGTAGTCCCAATCCAGCTCTGCCCCAGACTCCTGGTCTGCCTCCATCTCGGTCGGGGCGTCCTTACACAACTTTTGAACTTGATCAAATACGTCAGATGCATCGAGGGTAAGGAAACATCGAAGTATTTTGGTTTTTCTTAGCTTATATACGAAGCTAGGATATAAACAGGAGGACAGGTGCCCTTGAACGCTGGTAATAATTGATCAATGCTAGCAGACGCAGTGACGGTCGCGCAACAGTACATGTAGATCTAAAGGAGAATTAGTGTGTTGTAAACCTGTAATAAATTGACGCTTTTCACCGCGACCAGTAAACCTTCATCTCTAACTGGGCCCTGGAAGCGCCATGAGAACTAAGACAAGTCTCGTAGAATTAGGTGAGCACCACCGAGGCACCGTCGACGATAACGTGGACCAAATATTGATTGTCTTTTATTGAACTTTCGCAATTATTTTAATCTATTTGTGGGTGTATTGGTGTCAGAAGGGTACAGTTCTTACAAAGAACGTTGTCGGTTTGCAAAGTACCGTGGGTGAGAAGTGTGTCACGTGCACGTGTAAAGCCATTGAACTGCTCATTCACCAATTTGTTATGCTCATGTTTGCCGAAAGCCATGGACAAGAATGGCACCTCGGTTAATTAACCATTTTAATGACAGGTGCCCTTTGGCCGCCCGTTGGGATTTATGTTTGGCAGGCTAAACACCGTAGCCCCTGCGTATAGGGTGGTTCCCTGTTTAAGCCAGGTTACAGCTACTGAATACGGCATGACCAAATAAATGTGACAGTAGTTTTTAGAGCATTTTCACGTTATTAAGGTTGGCACTTAAGCTGAAGATCTGTTTATATAGAGAAACACTGTCCCGACCGTTAGAAGGATCATCCACCACTGGGAGAGGTTTTATATGTGCGGTCATACTGCAAATCCAGTTTCTTCTCAAGGAATTTTTACTTTTGCTGATTTACCGAACCATGTTACAATAACCTACAGTCTGGTTTGTGCGTTTTATAATCATTATTTTTAACTGATTATACACAGTGGGTACACCTACGAACAAGAAGTAGCCACAACAACAGCCCGAGCATGTGGTGGAAGTCATACAGTGACCTTTCCTAACAGAAGGACAGCCAGATTCAAGTGAGTTACAATTTACAATCAGGAAACATTTTCTGTATTTTTATCGAGTTGTTGACATACGAGTACGGAAAATGCTCTGGGAATACGGGCCAAAGTAATGTTAATAGGACTGAGTGGAGTCCAGTTCGGTCTGGAATCATACCTACCTTCCGTCGTAAATAATCGAGCAATGTTTGGTACAAACAACAATTGATTAAGGCTTAATCAGTATTATGGAATGTTTGTTTGTAATTTCAATAATGTCTTTAGCAAGGCTGCGATAGTTTCAAGTTTTTCCCTAAATGTCTGGGATTGAGGTTAAGGATATGCGTGAATAGACCATATTCGTATTCTTGGTATTGGACTGGAACTAGCTTGCAATGGAGGCTGATGCGGGGGGGGGGGAGGGGGTATCATGAAAAGAGATTAATGTCATTTGCATTGGGAAAGTCTCCCCGCATTAGCCTCAGTTGCAAGCTAGTTCCAGTCCAATACCGAGAATACTAATATGGCCTTTTGTTCTCTTTTTTCAGTCAATATTATTACTACAGAGAGGATGACACACCAGTACCAATTCCTCAGAGGTAAGAAACATATGCTGACCTCAAACCACCTCTGAGCGCTGTTAAGAAATGTTTGCTTCACTTAATCACGTTATTTAATCGGGCTCAAGAGTGTGTCACAGACTTCTTTGTCTGTCCGAATCCCACAATAAGTACTTTCATTCAACGTAATTGATGAATTTTGTTTGATTTGTGTGGCGGGAGGAAGCTAAGACGGCCGCAAAATCCGCGGGAAACTCTAGCATTTGTCTACTTCACCCCAAGTTTCTTAGTTTTGATTGGTCAACAAAAATGAAGCCCTTTGCACAGCTGTGAAAAAGACGTGCGTGTCAATTACTTACAGAGTATTTTGTTTGATAGGGATGAGACGGAACTGATTGGTCAAGATGGACATATTTACAAAGGACGTTTTGAAGGATTGGATCGAATGCCTGACTTACCGCCAGTACGAGGATTTCATTATCGCTTGAAGTTTTGTTGTTGTTTGCATCGTTCTCCTTTCGCTATCACATTTTCTTTTCTTCCTATACTTTCCACCACTTTTTTATTTAGGTCACTGGCTTATTTTCTGAGCTATCTGTTTGTTGATAAATCAAAGAAAACTCTTGGTAGGAAAAGAAAAACATAGTACTGAAGTGGACAAGATGAGCAAAGCTATCAAGTTTTGGATAATTTGGAAACTTCCTCTGGGAAACCTCGTTTGTGCATCAAAACTACGTTTAACTCTTTCAGTACTAGTAGACTGGTAGAACTACAAATCAGTGTTTCGATTACTATTAAGGAGAATTACTTATTCAGGGCCTTCACAAGGTACTTTAGGCCCTTCTTCCTCACAGTTCCCAGTGCTCCCCAACTCAGTTTTTTGAGACATAACCGTACACTTGAACTTGACACAAGTACATTTGTTTATTTGCAGGGTTCTCAGAACCCCAAATCTCCTAGAGCAGCGTCTGCCAAGAGAGCTACTAGTCCCCAGCCTCCTCGCAATGGTAGTGCGACAAGTCGTCGTCCTCGATCTGCTGCGGTACCAGCGTCACCGAGAAGCCACGAGGAGGAGGTTGAGCCTGCTAGTGTTGTTGTTCAGTAAACATCAGATGTATCGATGAAACCAGAGACATCATGTAATAATAAGTCTCACCTTGTGAAGTTGCATTTAAGGACAGGAATTGGAGTTCTTTAGATACTCGTAGTCTTAGTTTGCCTCTTTGATTGTAAGTTTTAGTGAGATTTTTAATGACATGAACCATTTGTAAAAAGGAAAAAAATTCTTTGACACAGTGTTAATATATTAGATTATTTATAAAATAGCTTGGTCGCGCCACGAAGTTTCATGAGGTCTCCGTGAGTCATCTTTGGAGAAGAAGTGACCTGCTAAGAAAAAACGTCGTTTTGAAGAAGTTACATGTAAGACGCAATACACAATGGTTGGAAATATTGTGAATATTTATGACGGTTTGAGACGAAAATGTGGCACATTTTTCATTATTTAACGGCTGCAAAATCACGCACCAATCATAACATCAAAATTGCACTAAGTAATGAAAGTGCACATGATCATTGTAAATTTAGGATAATGCTGAACAACGACAACTTCATTTGTGAATTATCGGGTTAATCCCGAATCAATCACGTGTTATTAAAAGATTTAGACCGTCAGTTGACTCACTGAGTGGCGTTAATACGGGTTAACATGCCAGAAATATTTATGAACTCGTTGTGGTCTGTCGGCGGACAAGAGAAACAATTACATGTGGTAAGTCGATAAACGTAAATTGACCACCGTAGCGGCTTAGGTAGCAAAAACTTTGAAGACTTTTTGGTTTGTATAACAATCATATAAACCCTTTTCATAAATGCTGGCTATTTAAAATTCTTTTGTATGCATTCAAATAACCTTCGCCATAACCTAGTGTGTGAATACAAATTCTTTTGAATTATCATGCAACGTAAGAGAAAGGTTAGAAGGATAATTTTAAGACTTGCAAAATGATTTAAAACTGGCAGCCATTTATGAAGGGGGTTTATAACTGTTGATCGAGTAAAGAGACTGATGGATTAAACCAATCACGGTCAATTAACTATTACTGTTTTCACCGATTGGTGAATTGTTAATCATTGCGCTGATCTTTCCACATTAGATGCCCGGCCTATGTCTGTTGATGGTCGGAGATCCAGACTGACTTCGCATGGAATTCTGCACAAGAACATCTCACATATTCTGGTCTTTCTTTCTTTCTTTAATCATTATTTATTCACAGTAAAAGAAATCATCAGGTACAATAAATTCCAAGAAAATGTCTAAGATCCTAAACCTAAAATTCTAATCCTAATATTATATTAACTTACAACAATATTCTACGTATAAAACTGATTTCCATGAATGCCGTATGTTAAAAAATGATGATAGAGAAAGCGTTTAAATTGATTTAATGAACGGAATTCTCTAATATTACAGGGTAAGCTGTTCCAAAGGGCAGCGCCTCTGTAACTAAAACTATCTTTGTGTTGCGAATGCCAAGACTCAACAGGCCGTTCTTCGCAAACTTCACAAGTTCATTTTAAGATCACAAGGTTCGCTTTCCTCTCTCGCTCTGACTGTGTACTTGTACTAAAAAGACTCAACACACGGCACTCCTTAAAACGTAGCGAAACCTAATCTGATTATCTTACAACCTTTTCTAAACAGTTTCTTTGATCACGGAATATTAAGTGACACGCAAACTTACATGTTTTGTCGATAAGATGAAACGCGTTTACAATCTGGTGCTAATTAACTGTAATCGTCGACTGAACTAATTGAGACTGTCAGGCACGTGCTTCCGATTTCTATTATTCTTAGATTCCCTGAATCACGTAACTTAAAAAATAAGATAAACTGTCACACAATTAAATTGAAACTTTCATGACATTTCATGTAATTAGTTCTCGGAAAGGGAACAACAAGTTAGATATTTGGGAACCAGACCGTATAAAAAGACTTGAAAACCATTAGGGCTTTCTGAATTTGACGTTGAGATTGCAAGTCTTTCCAGCTGAGTTTGTGAAACAAGGAATCGACATCAGCGTCATAGCCCGATGAAGTTATTACTCGTGCAGCACGGTTTTGTAGTTTTGTAGCTTGTTAAATAACAATTACCCCAACTAGGCTGCAGTAATCAAAGCCTTAGGTTGAACTTGTGAATTGTATATGCAGAGTAGGGTAGATTGAGGCACAAACTTATTAACTCGCTTTATGGCTGCAATTGCAGAAGCGATCTTTTAACACAGTTTATCAATGTGGGAATGCAACGTTAGATTTTCATTGATATATACTCCAATTGATTTCAGAGGAAACTTGTTCAATTGGAACATTTTCAATGGAGAGTTCGAGTGTATCAGATAGGGTACTTAATCTTTGCCTGGAGCCGATCAACATAAATTCCGTTTTTGTAGCGTTCAAGGTAAGTCTGTTAGACACAAGCCATTTGCTTAGCTTTTCAAGGTGGTGAGATAGGCTAGACTGAATCAGATGCAAAATCAGAGCCAGCATCATCCTCGGAGACCCAGGGGCAGTAAATCGGGCAGAAAAATGAAGCGTCGAAGGTTTACAAGTAAGGCGGGAAAAGCCCCTGAGAACCGACTCTTACCAGACCATTTCCAAACGGTTCTGCCAATGCTGCCTCCTGAGGTACTTTGGTGTGTTCTTACACGGCCATTGGTTGTCATATTTCTTTGGATCGTACTTGTGAGGGAAACTTTCATTTCAATTTACTCCAGAGAGCCATAGAAATTCGGGAAATCATTTCGGATGTTAACAAGAAAGATACTCCACGATTCGCCAGGAAAATTTTCGTCTCGACCGCTCAAAGGTATCGTAAAATAGTGGCTTGTTTATTGGCGAGTCGATTTTAGCGCGCTTTCTTTCATTTCTTCGGTTAATTGAAACTTTCCCTCACTACGCCCATTTATTTTTGTACACGGGCACCAGATCTTACCGAGGAGTCAACAGAGAATTCCGTCGTACTATGCAGTTGAAGTGAATTGTCAATCGATTGTGGGCTGCGAGGCCAGTTCAGGATTTATCGATTTTACATGATGGCATTGCCTCTCCAAATGCTACCACCTTGGAATCACAAACAAGTGTTCACATGGAAATGTGTTTGTGTTTAATAAAGTTAACGTTAATCACTGACATGAAAACAGACTATGGGCTCTTCAGGGGGCGTGTTTAAAACGCGAAACGACGAAATGGCGAAATGGCGAAATGGCGAAATGATACAGCGGAACCTCGATTTAACGAAGTCGCTGGGGACCGGCCAAATTTGTTCGTTAAATCGAGGGTTCGTTACATCGAAAACCTCGATATAACGAATTTGAGGGGAAACGACCAAAATCTTCGTTATATCGAAGGTCATAGTTAATGATTGATTCGTAACACAGGTGACTTCTGTCACGCAATTCAATGCAATTTTCGTCACCCAGAAGTGCCGCGTTTTGAGATGCAATTCATTTAGCATGGTGGCTTTCAGTATCAATTATTTTCACTTTTGAGCAGGCGCGCAGCTTTTGTTTACAAAAAAACGACACTTAACTTTCAGAGTAGCGGTTTAAAAATGTTGCAACATAGAGGTTACACAGAAAATTGTCTAGGTAAACAAGGAAACGAGCTACGAATTCGTCTTATCACAAGAAGCCTTCGAAAGTGAAGAAGTTAGTAGAACTAATAAGAGACAAAGAAGATGGAGCAGAAGTCAATTGATATCGAAATACTATAGTGCCAATGTCTATGACGTATAATAAGCCGTTGATTGAAAGGTTGCTGTCTCTTTACCATAGGGATTAAAGGATTTGTTGACAGTTGATCTGTTCAGCGTTTATCTTTTGTCGCGTGTTGACATTGTAATTCGTTATATCGAGGTAGATTTTACGTTTGGGCTTCCGGACTATGTTCGTTATATCGAAGAATTCGTTACATCGAGGTTCGTTATATCGAGGTTCTATTCCATAAATTTTACTGTAACTTTGGCCGGGACATTGAATATCGTTCGTTATATCGAGGACTTCGTTAAATAGAGGTTCGTTAATTCGAGGTTCCACTGTACTAAAGATAAGAGCCAAAGTTATAAGATATTACCGTTCCACTGAAATCTCCATCTGTTGCCGAATTCATTCTGTAGATTAATCCCGACAAATGAAAGAAACATCTACAACCGCAACTTCGCCGTCATGGACC
Source organism: Orbicella faveolata (assembly GCF_042242905.1). Lineage (NCBI taxonomy): Eukaryota > Metazoa > Cnidaria > Anthozoa > Scleractinia > Merulinidae > Orbicella > Orbicella faveolata. The sequence goes on along the minus strand of NW_028301547.1, from coordinate 11,671,233 downwards.
TTTTGGTAATTTGGATTCCAGTCTCTCTCTGTTAACAGGGCGCGGTTTGAACGCCTAAGATATTCTTGATCAAAATGGCGGCGTTTAGTTTTGACATCGAAAGAAAACGACTTGTTTATCTCTTATTTACCATCAAGCAGCCGCTATGACGTTATGCTTTGAGCTTCAGCAATCAAGTGAAATAAATTATCAAAACCGAACCCACTTCGCAATGAAGTGTACACACGATATTTGGCAACGGCAGGTTTCTTTCACAGGTCACAGGTCACAGGTCACAATCAAAAAGCACTCGGTAAAACTCGCGATGTAAATTTTACTCGAGATTCCCAAGAGGTTTATCGATGTTTCCATGCAACAAACCCTAACTAAAAATGTGTTACTGTAAAATTTTAATGACAAAAATCTAGGGGTGATATATGTACGAAATGGGTTGAAATGTAGCTTTCAGACATGTAGTGTTACATATATTTTATCGTAATAAGATAATTCATTATGATAGCAAATTGAACTGCTTTATTTCTATCTTTTTTGAAATCTTTATAACGAGTATGTACTAAACAGAAACAAGAGGGTCCCCTATACCTCTTCTGAAAACAATTTCACGCATAAGTAATTGGCCTTTTCACGCATCACAAAAAATTCGGAAAAAGCTTCACGTTCACAGAAAAAAAGAAGCAATCACTTTTCGCGTAAAAATGCAAAGGCTAAATCATGTGTCACATAAAAATACAAATTCTATCCACCTTTCGCAAAAGATACAGAACCCTCCATTTTGATGCATCAAAATGCCGTGTGTGACACATCGCGACAGACTAGATTCTAGGCCCCCCTGGTTCACTGTCAACATCAGTGTAAGCCTCTTTCGTTGTCATATTATATTGAAAGGCTACAAACAATTTATATTTTCAACAGAAATAACTCTTGGCTTTCTTTGGATCAATTTTTTTTATTTCAGTGCTACAGCTGATTTCCCCTATGTGTTCTTTTTTTTCAGAAAAGAGCTGTTATAGTTACACTCGGGATGCACTTGTATGTATCTGTTTTATGACGTTTTGGCATATTTTTGGTGACCTGTGACCTGTAACCTGTAACCTGTGACCTGTGAAAGAAACCTGTCGATTTGGCAAGCATGTACTTTGCACAGGAACGGAGTGGTACAATTACAAGTACAAATGCAGAAAAAAGTTCTTCCTAGGAAGAAAGTGTCCACACTCCCACCCCTCTCCCCCTGAACCCAAAAATTAATGCTCCGTCACCAAACAGAATAAATAGGGCAACAATTGCAACTTTTATTGAAGCGGTTATATCTTATAACTTTGGCTCTTATCTTAAGCACCATTTCGCCATTTCGTCATTTCGCGTGTTTTAAACACGCCCCTCTTCAGGGGCAGCTAATGAGGCAATTCGTTAGCATTCATCTGAATTGAAAACAGCAAATAAACAGTTAATTGTAAAGCATTATTTTCAGTTGTTGGCGGAATACTTTCAGGAGAAACGTTGAGGACTTCGGTTTCCAGCAAGGTTTCTAAAATCCCCCAGCTAGGAAAAAGACAACTCCATTAATCACCAATAAAATGACATTGTGGGCATGGCACAGGGTTCGTACGGGTCCTGGAAAACCTGGAAAGTCCTGGAATTTTATTGTGGCATTTTCCAGGGCTGGAAAGTCCTGGAAAAGGGCTACTGGTCCTGGAAAGTTCTGGAAATCTGTTAAACTCAAGTAAAAATACATGAAATGTATGGCAGACAGTAAGGAGAATTAACATTAAGATCTTGGGAGTGAAAGGGTTAATGTGAATTTTACAGTCCTGGAAAAATCAATCTGAGTCCTGGAAAAGTCCTGGAAATTTGTTTCTGAAAAAGGGTACGGACCCTGATGGCAGGGCATCCAAATTAAAAACAGCCGTTAAATACAGACACCAAAGGGGCAGAGCTGCCTGTCTGTATTGTGAAAAGGGCCTGCATTATTTAGGTAGAGATTGCTTGAGTTTTGGTTTCTCTTGGACCAAGACTAAGTGAATTGCCCATTAGGAGAGTATCTGGGGATTACAGATGCAGTGGGCATAGCCAATGATCACAAATTACATCATCAGCAAGAAAATGTATTGGACGCTCCACATGGGTGGTGAACTGATCGATTTAGAGGTGCTCATCACAAAATCACAACAGCTTAACAACCTTTCAATGTCTTCCCAACTCATCTTTCCCAGTCAAAAAATTCCTTGCAGAACACCTCCATTGGAAATTCCTGAAAGTTCAGGTTTACGAGGTCTGATGGCTTGAAACAAAAAACACATTTATTTCATGGAGCATGTGAGTTAACAATGCGCAAAAAATTTGTTTTCCAGTTAGACCATGCCAAATTTGGATCCTGAGAAAGCCCAGTTTTGTTGAGAGGTTTCATTTCGAAATTCTTGTCTCCTTGGTGGTTCAGGATGTTAAAGTTGATAATTGAATGGATTGTACGTCAACACCAAGGGAACTCTCTGTGTGCCGTTGATGGCTACGTTGAGGGTCTTGGATGGCATCACGCCTGCTGACTCGTGATACCCGTTGCAGGCCGTATGGGAGAGGTACGCGAGAGTATCCGCGCTTCTCTAAAAACGTACACATTTCCTGCGCCTTCCGTTGGAAATCACGCTCCATACTTCGCAGACGTCTAATTCGATGGAGCTGACTGAAGGGAATGCTGTTCTTGCAGTGACGGGGATTGGAAGACCTGTGATATCCAGGGAAGGTATAAGTATATTGTAAGGCTGGATGGAAGTTCTAAACGTGATCTGTCTCTCGAGTCTTCCCGTGTACAGGATGAAGCGCCTACCCCGTCATCGGTGTATCGTCGACACAGCTGCGGGGTGAAGCCGTTGTACTTGTGTAACATTTGGTCTTCTGCAAAGCCAATAAACATCCAGACGTAATTTGGACCTATTATTGGGCCTATAGTTGCGACACTCCTAACCTGTCAGTAGTGGTCTCCATTAAAACAAACGTGTTAGAGTGTGGACTTGGCTGTTGAAGGTTTCTTGACTCTTTCAGTAAATGGTCAAGGACACGGAGACCATCGTTGTTAACATTATCAGGGACTTGAGATCCATGGCAAAAAGGAAAGACATCATGATAGATGCGAATACAGCCATAACAATACTGGAAGAAAGACCTGAAAATTTTTCAGGCTTTGAACGGGATTCGAAAGCCACAACCTTTGCGACACGGGTGCAATGCTATCCCAACTGAGCCATCAAAGCCACATGAGAGCGGTCGTGTGTGGGTTGGCCTTATATGTTCGGTGGACGTAATACTCGGCCCAAGTAAGTCAAGTATGTAAATTCCGTAGTAATATTACTATAAAAAGGAAAGGTTTTCCATGGTCGAAGCGGCACTTATCGAACATCTGTGGTGTGTGTTTCGTGTCCACGACGTAGGTCTATGACCCTGTCTATAGGTTGTGAACTAAGGGTGCAGTTATTTCGGTAAAGAACGCGACGATTTTTTTGTCTGGGGCAGCTAAACGCGAGACAATTAGTCAGCCCAGATTTCCAGCCTTGGGATGGTAATCATTGGTAAGAGATAAAAGGTAGAATTCCGCGGAGTGGGGTCACCAAGGTCATCTCAGTGATCGTTGATTTTACCAGTTGTTGGTCGTCATTAATCGGGTTATTCCCAGGCTTCTCGTAGAACCTTTCATCGGAGAGATGTCTCTTATCCTCTTCTAAGTTAAGTTGGTGTAATCAAACGACTACTGCACCATCCTGGTCAACAGGTTTGATGATAATATAATCACGTTTCCGTAGGGTATTTCGGGCTGCTTTTCCTTCCGAGATTAGATTACTGAAATTTCTTTTCTTTCTTTAAATCGATGTTATTGATTGCTCGACCACATTTGTCGATATAGTGGTCTTGGGATGAAAAGCAACCTTCAGGGGTTGTCCAAGAAGAGACCTTGGGTCTGAAACTCGTCTGGTCTGGCATTGACAGGTGAAGTAGTTGTTCCTTGTTCAATATTGATGTTATCGGCTTCAGTTTGTTGATATCAGCTGAAATATTAATAGTAATAGTAATAATCGTGTCGTCACCTGAGGTGCCGAATACTTTGATTGAAGTTACGTCAGTTTAACAAATAGATTCCATGTTGGTTGCGTCTGTTCACTAATCGATCACAGATTATGTCAAAGTGTGGTAAGAACAAAAAACTGGCACGCCAGGTTATAGCCAAGTGTGTCACTGATGTTCGTATCACATCTTAACCGCATCTGGGATCTATCTCTGAACAGACAAACGGAAAAAAAAATGAAATCTACTTGTTTAAAACAAAAAAAATTGCTAATGACGTCATCTTTGCGTCTGTCCTCTAATAGATCATCAGTAAGAACCAATCAAAATGTGAGACTAAATTGACATATTAAGATTATAAAGTTTTATTTCACACTATCTTGGCTGTGAAATATAAGGAGATCACCCTTTTTGAACCGGAGATTGCGCAAGCAATCTATAGGGTTTTAGTGTTGGTGCAGATTATGCAAATGATATGCAACTGATGTCCTTTCTGTATAAATCAGGCTCGATAAACTGATAAACAGTTAACTCAGCAAAACTTTATTCTGAGAACGAAGCAATGCTATACGGCCATGATGTAAAACGAACAACAACTCGAGCACATGGTCGAACTTAATGCTGATTGGCTGATCTAGACAATTGTTTGCTTTCTGGGCATAGTTCATTTAACATTTCTATGACAAGTCTAATCTTAAATTAACAGTTAACTCTAAATAAGACCAAATGTTGGCTTTTGTAATACGCATTGGGAAAGTTTTTGATGACAGAGGTGAAGTTGCTGGAAGCTGCTATTGTATGTAATTTTCCGATCCGAGGGTTTGAAGTTTAGTAAGGATTGACGAGAGGCAATCCTCTCTACATATCGATGGTACTACGACTGGAGGGTTGAGCTCCTGAAATTTCGTTGAGGCCACCGTAGCATCAGTTGTCAAAAAAGTCTGAAATAAGGAACACCGCGGTCTTGCTAGCCTCTGAAAGGCTCATGATTACGCCAGATTATAAGTTCAAAAGGTCAAATAGGACTCCTCTGTGTACTAGCCACTAATTGTCGGCATCCGAGAAGTTTGTAGTTCAAGAGACTGTATGTCGCATATTTGTTAGCTAATTTGCATATTTGCTAGCCAATTTGAGATAAGGCTGAAGTACTTTGTATCTTTCCCCCTTGAAGCAAGGTTTCTTACATGCTACTATGGTTAGCCCCCACGTTCCAATCTAGTGGACCTGAGTTAGATTTCGAGACTCGTTGGCTTTTTCTCCGTTTGTTTTTTTAAGTCACTGGTGTTTTTCTTTTCTCATGTATCCCTTTTTTGGTGCAGAACATCCACAAGTAGCTACATGTACTTATTTATAAGAACATGGTTTTTGACGTTATACGACCTCGCTGTTTCGCATAATCGACCTCAAATTGCATTCGATGGTTTAGCTGTTGTGTGTTCGTAATTCATAATAAAAAAACTCGATTACTTTAAAGATCTTCCGCAGCTACCGTGCGAGCAGAGTCGCTTCGATATCACTCGCAACCTGTTCGCTTTCGATCTAACGGCGCTGAGTCACGTAAAGCAGACTACGCTTCCGTCTTCAGGCGGGAAGAAAAATATGTTGGGCAAGGCGACGAGAAGTTTAGAAGGTAGAGTGGCTCAATGGAGAATGAGTAAATCCATTGGAGCAATGCAGCTATGTAGTGGAGGTTTGCCTTTTCCTGTACTTCATGTAGTATGCACGAAAAGTTATTCTTTTTTTTTTTTTTTTTTTTTCAAAAAAGGCTGTTATAACAAGTATAGCCAGAAGTCAATATGGTAATTCGTATAACTAGAATAACACGTAAGCCACACGTGTCAATCATCATCCACTGGGAAATCGACGGATTTGCTCATAGAGCACTTTGATTCTAAACTTCTGGGTCTCCGATTGGTTCACTGAATCTCAGTTTTCAGCAGCCATTATATCTAGGTTTGATCGTATATGGAAAATGAATGCGGAAATGGGGGTCGGTACAAAACGTGGACCCCTCAATCTGGACCCCCTACTGGACCCCCTTTAGGACCCTTTCTGGACCCCTTCTGGAACCCCATCTAGACCCCCTATTTTTTCTTCCAGAAAATACGGACTCCTGATTTAAATAATCAAACTTAGAACATAACACGGTAAAGTCTATTTAATCAGTGAGCAAGATGTGAAGAAATTGATGAATTCACGCAGCGTCGTGTCTTAAATATAATGGCTGCGGCCGCACTATGAAAGTAAACCGGGTTATTTCTAATTAAACAATTACGATTAACCGTGTTACCGAAAAGTCGTGAGTGGCTGCTATTTTTCGGTTACCGTTGAAATTAAATGAAGAACAATAGATTTTTTTAACCGAGTTAGGTTAATTTTAAACTACCTTTCTGCGTGGTGTAACCCAGGTTAGTGGTCTCAACGGTTTGAAACAGTTGTATTACTAGAGCGGATTTCTAGTTTTTTCCTAAGTGTCGGCTATACCATATCAGTCAAGTTTGCAAGGAACCTTCACACTTAAACCATGGCCTGAACAGGATGCGCTCATTCACCTTGGAAGGGGAAATTTTAATCGACCTCCGCAAAGAACACAAGAGTACGTCAAAGGGAAGCGACAGTTCGTTAAAATGGCAAGAAATGCAGACGAATGAATGAATTCGTGAACAATTTGAAGTGAAGTGCATTTTCCAAACATAACAGCTGTGGACCGAGAGCGTTTCACAGTTTCTAGATGCCGTAATTCCGCTTCTGTATCGATAAAGATGCTAGGAAGCGAGTGTTTCTTTTTGTCATAAATGAAAGAATACGCAAAGTTCTTAGTGAAAGGACCCGATGTTCATTCGGAGGAGCTCTCTATAAAAGCCCGGGTATAAATGTCACGCATGATAGGATTCCAGTCAAATTCGAGGACCATTCATTCGACGGCAGTGGAGAACACTCTGACGTCCACACAAAATCAACAGCATGTTCGAAAGAACTGCCTTGGAAATTCGTTTATAGTGCGCATGAGAAGGAAGAGAGACTGCCTTAGCCGTGAATGTAAAGAAACTTAAGGACACGAAAACAAAGAAAAATAATCACGAAAATGAAAGACTGTAGTTCTCAAAGTCTGTCGTTTTGTTGGTTTATCCACGTCATGACGTCAATTGAGTTCATCCACTTCATAACCTATTTCAATGCGGCCACTCATAAAATATAACGTCGTTGTTTCGTCATAACCAACCTTTAGCCGAGTTAAGTTATTTAGAAATTTTAACCAGGTTAAAGAAAGGGGGTCCAGATTGAGGGGTCCACGTTTTGTGCCGACCCCGGAAATGGCCGCTTACGGGTGAATCATTTGAATTTTAAGGGAAGGGGTGTGTTTGATTTTGTACACGCTCGAAATTTTTTAACCCTTTCATGCATGAAATGTTTCGTGTGATATGTGTGTACATGTTTTTCTCCGTGTCACATGCCTTTTATTGATTCGGCTGAACGTTTTTCGGTAGTTGGGCTCAGAGGTGCCTCACAAATTATGGAAAATTTAAGGAGGCTCTGAACCCAATGTACAGAATTCTTTTTAAACTTTGCCAAAAGTTACATCTTATCGTTCCAATGTACAAAATTCTTTTTAAACTTTGCCAGAAGTTACATCTTATCCTGCTATCAAAATTTGATAGCATAATAGGGCAAACAGCTCATTTGGTAAGATTTCTATCGCGAAAATAATATCAGGGATCAATAACAAGCGACACCATCTCGGAACAATAGCTTGGTAGGCCGAACATTTTAATCGAACAGACTTGTCAATTTCCAATAAAAGCGAAGGAATCAAGAAGAACAGCAACCAAAAAATTCAGGGGAAAAAAACCCCACACAAATTCGTTCAGTTAGGGAAAAAATGATTATCGCCATCTTACTTACATTTAAGACTTTGTTTTATTGGTTCTTGTCCTCTTACACTTAGGTGATCGTGATCGATTCTAAGCACATGACAGTCGCTTTGACTTGAACAAGGCGTATACACGTTTTCAAACCTTTCGTCGTTTTCCAAAATTTTCCAGAATTTAAACAACTTTGGAGGTGATTACGTGAAGAACATTTCTGCAAATCAGGGGGGGGGGGGGGGGGGGCTCAAAACGTGAACGCACGTAGATGCGCGAAAAATTTTCCCGCCTTTTCATAACATCACTTTGTTTAGATCTACGCGAAATGTCCACATTATACAGTCGACTGAAGAATTTTAAATAAAACAATTTCGCAATTCGCGATTGTTGGATAGATGATTACAACAAATTACTTAGTGCCTCGTGTGTTATTTATCACCTAGTTTCTAACGTAGGCTCATGGAATAATTGTTAAATTTACAGTTAGACCTCTATCACCCAATTAATGATACATCCTCTCTCACATATTTGGGGTTCGTTTCTCGAAGGTCCCGAAAAGTTTTCGCACCCGGACAGCCATAGCAAAATCTCGAAGCTTATGATTACAGAGCTGTTTTATTCGCGTATTTTTAATATGAACATATGCTCCCTTCATTCAAGAAGTTTCAGGCGTATACACTTCGCCGTTTTTAGATACAGATGAACTAAAAAAGGTTTTACGGGCTCGAAAAGTTTCCGGGGCTTTCGAGAAACGGGCCCCCGGTATAGTGGGATACCATGTAGTCATTGGGAACGGACAAAGAAGAGAATACGTTTCGTTCTAGTGAGGTAGTTTTCTCTCAAAAGAGATAAGTCAAAATTCCAGTTTAATTTTTATTGCCTTAGTAATACTGACAATAAATAAATTAATAACAATATCCATCTCCCCCACGTTGGGGGTCGACTAAGTGCCCCAATGGATCGTTTTCACGTGACGTCATAACTTTCTAAAAACCAAAACTAAAGAACCACCAAAGTTTTTATCCTCATCAGGCATAAGAGGCGGTATATTTATATCTGTTTACAATTTTACAGCTCAATAGCGTGCTTCGTTTGGAATCCAGAGCATTTTGAATTTCAGGGTTATGGAGGTGCGTGACACAAGGCTACGATCGAGTTTGTCGAAAAATATATACTTATCTCATGATTTTGAGCCTTTTTAGAAGTTAGAGCATTATGAAGTGCTTATGTAAATGCTTGTTTGATCAGTGCTGATAATCAGTCGCCTAGATAGCCAAAGTAAGTTCCAGATGTTTACACTATTTTCCGGCCGCCATATTGGTGTACCACGGAGGTACACCAACAAAGCGTTTTCATACTAGGCTCTGCGAAACATTTCGACGAATATCTGAAGTTTGGGGAAACGCGCAGGCCTAAAACTTGGAGGAGTGTCTTATTTAGTTATCTTCTATAACATCATTATTTCATAGCTTTTTCCACTGGATGGTTTTCGATTTCTTTTTTTATTGCGTGACAGTGAAAACGATCTATATGGGCGGTTGGGTGGGGGCAGTGCATTAGACCAGCTGTAGTTTCTTTCTCTCAGTCCATATACATAGTATATATTTATGGCACTGTTTGGTCAGTATATACTCTCGGCGCATCTTTATTACCCCCACATACTAAAAAGAACTTATTTTAGACACCATAGTTGTTTTCCGTTCACAACACTCCTCCTGTAATTTCGGTTGGAATGTAAAAGCAACACGACTTTCCAGTTCAGTTCACTGAAAACTTTCAGGAAGAAACCGCGGAATTTCGCAAAAGGTAGTTCGTTTTCCCGTTGAGCCGTTAAAGATGTGCTACATTTACCGTTGTGCATTATTTGCACAAGTTCCTAGGGTTTCGGCTTTCACGCCTTCACGCCTCGACCAGTATCTTCCAATGGGAAGAGTTTTGAGGAGTCTTTGAAAACCACACTGATAATGCACCCAGCTTCAAATAAGTGCCCCCAGGCAAGCACCCCGTCCGCTCCATCCCCCAAGACACCACGAATACTGAAGAACGATAAAGAAATTGAAGTGGACGTCAGGGCCTTGAAGTGAAGTGTTAATGTGTATCGCACACTCAACTATGTGTTTCTACAACAGGATATTTCCCAAACTTTGCATTAAAGTTTTGTGTTAACCTGAAGTGAAGACAATGTCCTATTGAGACCAAACTTTGAGTACAAAAATAAGCGCGCCCGTCTCGCACGTCTAGACTTTCCGGTTGCTATTCCGGCATTTACGGTGTGGCTTATTTATTGAGAACAGGGGGGATGAGCGGGCTTGGAGTTGACGGGGCCATAAGCACCAGCCGTTACGCCTTCAAAGTAACATCTGAAAATTAGTTTGCGTCAAACCACTAACTTACAATGTCAATCTCTTGACAACAATCACTCAATTTTCAAACAGGTTCGAAACAGTATGCTCTCAAAGCAGATTTTCTTTTTTGTTACAGCTTCAATTATTTAAAGAATTCACAATCAGCCAATCAAAAGCCTTGTCTCCACTATCATGCGATATCAAGCCACTGACCCGATATGGCTGGATTTTTGTTAGAAATGGATAGGTTGGTCAATACTTAATCGTACCTTGTTGATACGCTAATACCTGCCACACCTATTTTGAACAGAATTGTTTTTCAAGGTCATCACTGGAGATATAGTTGTTACACCTAACGTACCATTTAGATAGGCTTCGGCGGCATATCTGGCGAGTTTGGTCAAGCCATGGTTTGTATCTTGCCGAGACCCAGTCAAGCAAAGATACAAACCATGGATGGTTCGACCAATTAAGCCTGATGTATTGTTGAAGTTTCCTTCGGCGCATTTCTTTGCATAATTAATAAGCGTTACCGAAGGGGCATTCATGAATCCAGTACTGGTTCAATCATGTATGTCCATTATACTCTCATAGCCAATAACTAACACAATAAGAGAGCAAAATTAAGTGGCATATTTCAATATTTTCCTCCAACGCTGACGAATTGCAGCTACTCTGTAAAGGTTGCTCTTGGTTACACCCCTCAGTACTTTCGTAACAATATATAATATTATTAGTTGAAGTCTGTTGCCGGTTGAACCGTGGGTAGTCATCATCTTAGTCTTCTTTTCTTGCTCGGTTTCTTTGCTTTCGCGTAACCTTTACCAAACCAACCTGGACGTTTCGGACTTGAACGAGCACCATTCTCCGTTTTGCAGCTGTATGAATTACTTTCCTCACTGTTGTTACAGTTACTATCCTCCACTACCAGATATTCATTCCTCCCGTTATCAGGAGATTGGGCCACAGGGCACTGTGGTCCAGACATGGTTAAGTATTTGGTACTAAAAGTGTCCAATTCATGAGGCCTTAGTGTCGTCGCTAGTGTAAAAAGAGAATCTTTGCTTCTGCAAAACGTAAAAGATGATTGTTCCCATGTGATTCTGAACTCGCTCGTTTAACAAGAAAATAAAACCAAGCTCAGGAAAAGAGGCCATTGTGACTTAATACAAATATCGCACGAAGCTCCACATACATGTACAAGCCTTTATACCACGCCATAGAAAATACAGCCAATCAAAATAGAGGAAAACCGTTGCATATATAAACAATAGCCTCCATTTGGCGCGAAAATATGCTCGGATATTTGTCCTTGGACATTATCTGTTCCGTCAAGCGAACAGTTTTCCGGAAAACTGTTCGCTTGACGGAACAGATAATGTCCAAGGACAAATATCCGAGCATATTTTCGCGCCAAATGGAGGCTATTGTTTATATATGCAACGGTTTTCCTCTATTTTGATTGGCTGTATTTTCTATGTCATGGTATAAAAGCTTGTATATGTATGTGGAGCTTCATATCAAGCAACATTTTTCCATGGTCGGCACTCTTTCACATCACAGAAATGCCTCCTTCACCTGGGTTGTACTTAATAAATTACGTAAAATGATTATTATTTAGATCAAGTGAACATTTTAAAAGGTGACTGGTGAGTTAAGAAAGAGACTGTTGATTAAACACTAACCTTTTGTACTCTGGAATGGCAAGATTCAGTTTGTCCATCACTCTTTTCATAACATCATCACAGCGACCTATAAACACGTTGAGAATATGGAGGTTAGTTATTTGTAAGAAGATTCAGTGTGTCGGAAGCTAAAAAGTTGGTTATAAAGAAGGCTATTTTTGGGATACACCTCCCAGCATGCAAAACAATGCATGCGCAGCTGCAAAGCACAGAGATGTGTCATTTAAAGAGATACCTCCACAATGATCAGAGTACATGTATTTTAAGTGAGACTATTCTTACCACTAATCTTCAAAGCTGCAAGATCATCCTTTGGTGTCCACTGAAATTAAAAATGCAGTGCATTTTAAGACAAAATTGTTTCACCATTTTAACAGTTAAGCAAATTTAAATAATACTTCCTGGGCAATACATGAAAATTAATATTTTAAATGTTCTCACGCTCTTTTTCACCAGAACATGTATATGAGATGAGAGATGAGAGATGAGAGATGAGAGATGAGAGATGAGATGAGATGAGATGAGACTTTATTAAACACTCCAATGAGGGGCTTTTCGGTGATACTGAAAAGGTATCTCTTATACTGCCAAAAAACACTATCAGGCAGGCCAAAAAAACTCCATAACTACTTCGAGTTATGCTGTTGATGCCAATTGCATGCTTCAGCATCTCAGATGGAAAGACCTGTACACCCAACATCAAATTGATAAAGCTCTGATGGTATATGGGTCTCTGAACGGTCCTTTTCCCGAATACCTCTCATTCAAATTTCCTAAATGGAATGTAATATGCTACTCTTTAGGAGACTCCGCAGACAAACTAGTTGTTCCCTTTTCATGAACTAACTTTCCCAAAAGCAGTTTTAGGTACAGTGGTGCAACCCTCTGGAACAGCCTACCCTGTAACCTTGGAAAGGCTAACTCGCTTGAAAAATTAAAGCACTTGCTCAATCTTGAATTCATAAAACAGATACAGGGCATTCATGGAGAGCATGCTTGTTATTAGTACATAATTTTTCAATTCTGTACTAAATGTATTATAATGATAATATTAGTTTTAATATAGATATAAATATATTCATTGTATTTGTAAATCCTGATGAATTTTCACCGTGTATAAAGAAAGATAATTTTAAGATTAAAGATGAAGTTTACTAGACTGGTACCACAGTGTCAGCTGATACTCCTGGGGGACACACCCATATAAAAAGGACGGGGGTGCTCGTCGGAAATTTTGAAAAGAACCCTTAAGAGGTATCAAGATCCTGTTTTGTGGGCGTGGCTTGAAATTTTCTTCAGCCCTAAGAGATACCAATTCTGAACAAAACATTATCTCCTGTCATATTTTTTATAATAATGATAATAATAATAATAATAATAATAATAATAATAATAATAATAACAATAATAATAATAATCAAAAAGGGACTAGAAACTTATCTTGGAAGAATTCCCGGCCAATTAAGCATCAGTGAACTACAAAAGATAACCTTGCTAGGTACAGCACACATTTTGAGGAGGGTGCTATCAAGCTAAAAACTGGCTATCCCCTAGTGCCCCAGGACCATGGTTTGGTCTTGGCCCTAAGGACTCTAAGCAAACATTACGTGAGGACGATAATAATAATAATAATAATAATAATAATAATAATAATAATAATAATAATAATATTTAGTGAGGGAATCCAACTCGCCAAGGGCGGTTTTCAGTGGAGCCCTCCTAAATAAGAATCACCTAAAAATGACATAAATAAGAGTTACCTAATAAATTACTACATGCTAAAATAAATAAGAGTAAAAAGAGTTCGCATTAGTTAAAAAGTTAAAATTCTAAAGATTAAAATTAGCTAAAATCATTCAAAAACGTTTTCAGTTTTGCTTTAAAAATAGATAAAATATGTGTGTCTTTTAATTCACGCGGGAGGCTGTTCCAGTCCTTTGCTGCTTGATAAATGAACATTTACTTGCCCCAGTTAGTGCGAGGGAGGGGCAAACGAAGATCGTTCAATTGTCTCGTAATGTGCGAGTGAACAGCTTGATTTCTAATGAAACTGAAGTCAAAATCTGTTGACCCAATTAAGCACTTATGAATTACGGTGCAACGATGAAAAAATCGCCTTAAAGCAAGTGGCTTGAAATCAAGGCTTTTCAAGGCTTGAGTTGACGAGCTTCGGATTGGAAGGCCCAACAGTACTTTAGCAGCATTATTTTGAAGTACCTGCAGTTCTGACATTATGTTGAGATTGTTCTTGTCCCCCCAAATGAGGTCTCCATAATCAAAGAGTGGTAGGATTACGGTGTCGTATAGGGTGACCCTGGCTTGAAATGGCAGTAGATTTCTAACTTTCCTGATTAGGCCTATCCTTTGATTAACCTTCTTACAAACAGATTCGATGTGATCTGCCCAGGACATAGACTGATGAAGTGTTACGCCCAAATACTGGAATGATTCTGTTCTATAGATTATAGTACCCTTTACTTGAATAGATATTTCCTGGATACGTTTTAGTTTGTGTGGACACCCAAAGATGACAAAGTTGCATTTTGATCAATTAAGAGTGCGACCAGTACCCTATAAAAGGTACCGCAAAAGCTCTCATCATGGACCAGGCTCAACACCCTAAGAGGTACCAAAACCACTTTTGTAACCCCCAAAAGGTACGATGGGAGTCATGCGCCATGCTTGTTTCCGCCGTCATGAAGCTGTCCCACTGATAGTTAAATCCATACTTGTAAATGTGAGCAATTTGAAATCGGTAAATAGAATTTCTTGTAACCTCCATGTGAACTTCCAAGTAATCGTCTTTGATTGTTCTCCCTATACTCCTCATGTCTTGGATATTCTGAGATAAGGCAAGAGGATTGTACTGCCCAGCTATTAAACTAGCTACAGCTGTACCATTATCATAGCAAGTGAATGGGTGTCCTAGTGACAGACGATTCCATATTTCTAATGTCCTGAATAAACAAGGTTACACAAGGCAGGAAGGACACAAAATGAAATGGCTAGAGGTAACAAGCATCTTCACCTGAAGGTTAACAATATACAAGTTGGGTCTTCTGGTCTTCACTCTATTCATCCCCCATAAAGCATGATATCTCTTCAACACCTTCAAGGAAAAGGAGTCAACATTATAGCAGAAATAAATTGATAACTATGATTTCGCATAAAGTACAGTTACAAAAACTAAAGTACTTTATTAAAAAGCCAAGGTTTCTCTTTACTCCGAAAAACAATAAAGAAATTCCATACAAAGTTGTGTCTTGAAATCACTGATGCTAGTGAATTCCACATCATGAAAAATGCCAGAAAAATAAATCTTCATATAAGCAGCTTAAGACACATTATTTAATCAAAACAGTGTACACCACCTTTAAGCTTGATCCTAAACAAAGAATACAATCTGCAATTTTTGCTGTCTCCAAAGCTCCCTCCCAGTTTAATGGCCATCTCAGGTTACCCTTTTCACCAAAATGAACTATGGTATCTCTTAACTGTGAACTGCATTCGTGGCAATAACGATTTGTTTGATGTCTTCTCAGTCTTGTGTTTTCCGTTACATCAAACAGGCGATAGTAGATCTTGTCATTTTCTTCGCACTCTGTGCAGACCTACATGTACAAAATTGTGGAGACATCAGCACCTGAAACTTATTTGTTTTAACATCAGAAGTATTTGAAACAAACCATTGGCTGACTGCTTGAGTGAGTTGGCTATAATCATCTCATAGACAAACAAATGCAAGTGGAATAATAATTGTTTTAATAATTATCACATATGGGGCCAAATTACTGAAAGCTGATTTGCTGAGAGAGAGGGCATTTTTTCTTAATCACGAGGGCACTTTTGGTAATCAAGAGGGCATAATTACTTGATGCCGATTGCCTGAGCATGCCTACATTAAGTTAGTTTCTGAGGGTCCACAATAAGGTTCTCGGATCCTGCTTTCCTGCCCAATTTTTTCTGTTAATCCCACCATCCCGCCCTTTTTTGCCTGGAAATCCCGATCCCGCCCACTTTTCAAAGACATTTCTGTGTTAATTATTTATTTGTTAAATTAATAATTAATTTAATTATTAACACAGAATATTTTTCAAAATAGATATCGTCTAAAAGATCACAAAAGAATTCAATGGCTAGCAGATAAGTAAGCACAAATGTTTAAAACGTTTCTTTCCGTAAACAGTTTATACTGTTTTGTTTTTTTTTGTCCACGTATCAGTGAAAGAAAAAGATTTTTCATTCCCATATTTAAGAAATTGTCCGTAAATACACTTGACAGTTTCTTTCAAAGCTTTCAGCGTCTTTACTTTCCTTGAAATCTGGGCTCAGAACTTTTCTTTCCGAATGAAGGCATTCCTTCTCGCACATCCTTTTCGTTTATATGGCGTGCAATTTGTAATGTCGCATACTTTGTACGGTAAATCACTATCACCGTCATCTGGTGTGGCCATCCTAGCCAAAACAAGACAAGCGCTTTGGAAAGGTCGAAACTAAGACTAGAAAGAATAGGATAGATCGGGGGGGAACAAGATTACAGCAGCAAGCGTTGAAAATGTTGGAAATGGACAGATGTCATTGATGTCAGGGGTCAACACAAATGATCCAAATCAGTAGGAGTAGGACTCAAAGACCTCATACAGTCTCATGATGCTAACGTAGTCAAGTGATAATGGATACGTTTGACAGAACCTGACAGGGCACAGAGCCATTGCTATTCATTACTTGAAACCTAACACAGCTATACACACAAAAGGTTCGTTTCTGCCAGCTTGTGGTTTTTGCACTGGTCAATAAAAATTTATGAGTTCACGTAAATCCTACTCTGTTCCTCTCACGAAACCCGCATCCCAGCCCTATGAAAACACAAAATCCTGCTCCCGCTTGTAATTGTAATTCCCGCTTCCCGCCCCTGTTTTCAGCTCAAATCCCAAATATCACGGCGAAAAAAAGCCAAATCCCGCATCCCGCCAAACCTATTGGGGACCCTTGTTTCCCGCTTCAAACAGATTTTGGAAAGGAATTTCAGAACATATCGCTTCAGTCTGAGTTTGACCTAAACATGGTTATTTCATCTTAACATGAAAGAAAATCGACATGCAGCAAAGTGCAGTCTTTTGGTGGAAAAGCAAAGGATTTTTCCATCCAAAAACGTATTGATTCACAGCCTGCATGAAAAAACTTTGAGTTGGTATGGCTCATTTCGCACGAAGCATAGAGTTACAGAACTTCATGGCTGCCAAACTGAAAGTTAATTTCTTCGTTTTGCTTTGGGTTGCCTTATTAGTGTCACGGGTCACCTTATCAGCACAAAAAAGAGCGTAAATTTTGTTGGTATGTTAAGTTTTCGTGGTGGAAAGGAGAGTTTTGGATTCAAGAAGTTATTAGAGCTTGTTTGGACACTTACTTGTTTACGTCTTTCATCGACTGATGAAATAGTTTCACACCGTTGCAAGCTTCGCAAAACAGGTGAATAAAATTAGATTGCTTAAGTTTTATTTGTTAAGAAATTGCTTTGAGTGAATTGAACTTGCTGTGTTTTGCTTACTATTATAGTAGGCTTTTCCCGTTCTACTGCCAGCCTGTTCTTTAATAACAACTGGCGAGCCTGTTTACGCAATGGCAAGATCTTGAAAGTTTTCATTTGTACAGAATTTTACCCTTTAGGTGATAAACAAGTAATCGCAAGTGCCCTCAGGCAATTAAGGATTAATTTCAAAGTTTTTCTAATTGCCCTCATTGCTTCACGACCCCAAAGAACTACAGGTATGCTTTCCATATTTGTAGAGTAATGGTGTAATTGCTCATATACCATGATGGCTAAACCAAATGAAAGCTATTAATTAAAATTACATTATCCAATGATCCAGTTTTTAATAATTAACAATTAATAATGGTAATAGGACAAAGTGGAGTCCAATTCGGTCTGTAATCATATGTTTTGAGTGATTAACAAAATTGGCTGACCCAGAGCAGGAGTCCGATTTGTTAATCACGAGTATGATTACAAACTGAATTGGACGATGCGAAGCCCTGTTACCAATTAATCAAAACTATTGCAAAATTCGAGAAATGAACAAACCATCAATTAGGCGCTGAACGATTAAACATCGTTACTGAAAAACGCAGCAGTTTACTCAACAAAGTACACCACAACAGCATGCGCAAAATGATGCGTACTGTCCAATTACAAGTATGACACGTACACTGTCCAATTAATGCTCTAATCAAAACAATTACAATTTCCTCAAATGTGATTGGTGCATAAACTGCTGTATTTTGCTCTAATTAATCTGCAAAGTTGTAATCGGACAGTGTAATCGGACAGTTGGCTGTAATCGGACACCTGTAATCAGACAGTTATATGAGCCAATCATTTTAAGTCCTCTCCACTAAATCCACCAATCACAACATTGATTACAATCACTATAGCAACCAATTCAAGAGACTGACTTTGTAAAATTGTGGACATCATGTCGTCCAATTCAGTCTGTAATCATACTCGTGGTTAACAAATCGGACTCCTGCTTTGCAGTCGTCCGATTTTGTTAATCACTCCTATGATTACAGACCGAACTGGACTCCACTCAGTCCTATTACCATTATAAATCAGGTTGCTGATAGCCAATCATGTTCGAGAATTTTGTTATAGTTTTGATTAAACACAGAAGTGGAAGTGAATAGTGGTGGATATTTAATGAAGCCATGAAGTGGCGAGGTAAATATCCACACCACTTTTACAAACACTGAGGTGAATAAATTTGCTTTTAGGATATACTAGTGGACAAAAAAAGAAACTGACAAATGGTGGGAAATTAAAAAATCCCAGCTTGAAGGTGAATAGTACTTTGTTAATCACCTCTGAAATAACCAATCAGAATGTGTGAAAAGCACTCTTCACTTGTGTAGAATGTATACTTAAGGTGGTTATTCCAGGTTACTATTATTTCTGATATTAACATTTATTTAATAAGTAAGTATCTACACTTTGTTGTAACTTGTTGCTATTAGTATTGGAGTTATTTGCAGTATCATAAGCATTGGCTACTACTGCTGCACCTCAACAAACATGTTCCCATGGACCTCTGACAATGCCTCTGGTGGAAGACCACTTCTGACATGAAGTCCATCACAATTCTGTGACACAACATGCTTGACCTGACAATGATAATGAAAGAAACAAACAAAAAAAATAAACAAAAACAAAAACTTATCTTAAGACGATTAAAAACTGCCGTACATTAGCCTCTTTTATAAAGGAATCCTGGAGATGCTTTTTTAAAGCACCATCTTCCAAGGAGATGACGTTTTTGCTTAATAGTTTATTTAGTGAAAACGCCTGTGAAAACTAGTGTAAGAAAAATATAGCAGAGGAACATTAAAGAAGACAACTTATCTGTGGGTTCCACTTGCCTGTTCAAAGCACCACGCAATTAGATACAGCAGACAATATGTTTACACACGGTAAAGTAATCAAGGTAGATTGGAGAAAACCTTCTAACTACACAAATGTACATAATCAAGGGAGAGTACTCACCAGTCTTTCCTGATAAAGCTTTGTGATGCTCATGTGAGTTAAAGTTGGATCAGCATCAGCCAAATTATATGAACTGAGAAAAGAAACAAAAACTGATCAATACCTCATTTATTCTTTCTCCTGTTGTAGTGTCACATTCACTAATTCATCAAGTTAAAACAAAGAAAATCATGAACGTGAAGGAGGTTTGGATACCCGGTCTTAATTAACATAGATTTTGACGATTTTAATTCTTTGTTTACTCCTTAGTTTTTGTTTCAATTGAGAAGATATATCAAACACTTGAGACTGTTTCATCAGCTATCCAAACACCTAGTATTTCATCAAAAAATAATACTCCACTGCGGGTTGTATTTTCAACCCTCTTCTCCCTGTTTGGATGTCCCGATGAAACACTGTCTCTTGTGTCTGATACATTACTTCACAATAATGGTGGGTGTCCTCAATTAGCACTTGTCTGAGGTTTCATTCACTTATCATCAGGCATGGTACAAGTTCTGAAACTCTAGAGAGGGTCTGATGACTACTGAAGCAGGGCCCCTAACTAACAAACATGTACCAAAGCTTGTGGGAAAAACTTTCCCACAAGTTAAATTTGACAGGGAGAAAAAGCTACTGCAAACCTTAAAACTTGTAGCATAAGTTTAAGAAAATAAAATGACAATTTTTTTTTACTATTGATTGGGTTTGATTGAGTTCATATACATGTAGTTCAGTTGAGTTCAATCAAGTTAGATCGTGTCCGATTTGAAACTGGATGGCATGGTGATTGAAAAACAACAGTCACCTAAAACCAAGGACAAAGTCGTGGGGGAATGGGAAGAAATCACTCTTTGCTGTAAGCTCACATATGCGCTCCCCAACAAGATTGCCAGCTATGTAGGGTACTTGGGTTATGAAAGACTCCCTAGGCTGATAGAAATGAATCATGAAATGGAATGGAACTATAGTGAAGTACGACTAACTGTCTACTGTCTGTTGAACTTTACTGATTTTTTTGAATTTGTCCATTTTACAGTCAGTTTGTCCATTTTACTGTAAGCTGGCATGTGCACTCCCCAACAAGACTGCCAGCTATGTAGGGTACTTGGGTTATGAAAGACTCCCTAGGCTGATAGAAACGAATCATGAAATGGAATTGAACTACTGTGAAGTAAGACTAACTGTCTACTGTCCATTTTATGGTCAGTTTGTTCTTTCATTTGTAAAACCTGTTATGTGTTTTCCATGCTCAAAGGTTATTTCAATAAAAATATATTACTATTAAAATTGACAGTTGCTTGTGGTAATTCATTGTTCTAGTTAATTATTAATTTGTGGCTGTTACTATGACAGACTGATCAAGAGGTATTTAGGTGAAATTTTCAATTTTTTCAACTGTGTTCGATTGAGTTCGATTGGATGCTATTAGTTTGGAAATTGAACGCAATCCAAATCTCTCACACAATTTTCTTTTGGTTCCATTAAATTCGATTACCAAACAGTTTGATTAGTAACATTGGGTATAATAGACACATTAAATGTCCTTCTACAAGTTGTGCTAGGTGAGACACCAATGCTTGTTCATGGTAACAGGTTGAAATTCATGTGAGTTTCCTTTTCTGAGGTCCAATTGATTATGCTGTTTAAGTTTTGATACTGTTGGAAGTTACTGATCTGCTGGCAGATAACAACTTTTTGGAGGTAACTTATTTTGAGAAACTGGCCATAGCTGGTTCTACAGTGAAAAGAGCTGAGCTGACTTCTTGTGAATGTATTTAATTTGCATTTTTTTTCTACTTGCTGGGGAATTTGCATTCTGGGCTGGTTCTCTGATCAGAAAAAGCTATCAGGTATAGCTTTATTATGCATGTATATACTGCTTTATCACATCAGTACCCTGAAAACACTACACCACAAAGCTACAACACATCCAGTGTATCATAGCCTTGAAGTTAACTGTCAAAAGCTTCACCTAAGAAGCTTAAGCAATTAACAGAGTTTAACCGGGAACCTGCTGCTCTGATAATTAATTAATAATACTCTACTAGCACACACACAAAAAAAAACAGTTAAAAAGTGTTTTACCCTAGTTTTTCTCCTCGAGACAGGCGAGTCCACACTCCATCAGGGCCTCTACAAATGTTACACAAGACTCAGTCTATATGACATGTTAATGAAAAGAAAACATACTATTTTGTAAACCTACGCTTATATCAACGGAGGCTGCGGTATCACTATAAATTTTTAATATATACAAGGTCAACTAACCTATAGTCAGGAATCGAGGCCGCCTGGAAGAAAAAGGACACATTATAATTAAGTCTTGCACAATGGAAATTAAAGAGGAATAGATGAACTTACTCACAGGGTTGCTTCACGCCCGCACTGATTAGTTTATCTTACCGTGCTAACTCCAGCACCAGTGTAAACAACCAGGCATTTGGCCTTCACTATTGCTTGAGCCAGTTCAGTTGTCTTTTCATCCAACACATCAGGCGGATCAAGCACCTATATCCCAAGAAATGAAGGGGTTATAAATAACACCCTTAAAAATGTAAAATAAACAGAAAATTGAAACAGCTTCACGACATACCTCTTCAACTCGGCGCTTAGCTAGTTCTTGTCGCAAAGATCGCTTCTCTATTTCTTGGACTATTTCTTGCGAATTAGCCATCATTTGCAGCTCTTCGTCATTTCTTAATGAAGGATCCTTTTTCAAAATCTGTCTAATGCTATTATATCGCTCCTTTGCCTCAAATTTAACAAAAATGTCGGCTTTTTGTGCCAACTTCCTCTTCTCACGGAAGCCCACGGCAGCCATCTTGGTTTCGTATAAACATTGATAAGTTTGTACCCAATAATTCTCACTCTTCGAGGAGGGAAAAGATCTGGGGGCGAACCTGCGCGACAGGGTATGTGTGATGGTACACTGTTTTTTTCGCTTGCATATAATTCGTGGTAGGCGCCTTCCCCTTCACCCCTTAAATGCTAACCACAAGCAAACAGCAGCAAATAAATGCTAACCGCAAGCAAACAGCAGTAAATAAATGCTAGACTGCAAGCAAACAGCTAGACTACGAGTAGTCCCTCTTTCGCTTAGTCCACACTGAGTCCATCGTGCGTGACGCGAAAGAAAACCGCGAGAAAAAAATGGCTGCGCGAAATCCTAGGGGCGATGACCGCCTAAGCCCAAGAGTTTGACCTATCACGGCCGAGTGATTTTTGGGTGTAGGATTTCTCATCTTGACGTCGTCTTATTACCGCCTGTTGTCAATAACCGCGGAAGATATCCTGAATAAAATTGCTCTACTCTACTCTTCAAGTAGCCAGGCAAAAACATATGCTGTGAGAAGTATATCTTCGTTCAGTGTTCGTTCAGCGAAACTGCGAAAGAAGTTTTAAAAAGAAGACGGCGAATGAGGCATCTTGTAACGATTTTCGCTGCGTCTGTAGGTGTAAATCTAAGTTATTGCGAAAATTTCAAATGCAGAGTTTCAACCGAGAATTTGCATTATGTATTCCCGGGGTATCTAATCGAACAGTTCGGTAATTTGAACACCACTCGTTCGATTGCCGAGCTCAATCGAACATAATCGAACTCACAATAAAATTTTGCCAATCGAACACAATCGAACGTTCGATTACCGAACTCTTGTTCGATAGGACAATTTTCATATCGCATGATAGGCACGTGGTCTGTGGAAATTCAGTCTTAAGGTCAAATCACTGTTGGCTTCCCCCTTCCCTTTTCACCCGACTTTCAGTAAACATGTCGAAAACGTCAGGAAGCGATATCCAGGAGACCCGGGAGGACACTGCACTTATCGAGATTTCGTGTAGTGTAAAAGGCTACAAAGAATGTCGGTTCAGTGTAGATGTGGGAGAAGAGTTTCTCATCCATAAGAAGATTGGCTCCAGGGGAAGAGCGTTTAAAGCCACTAACACTAGAGGGCAGTTAGGACATCTTGAGCGGACCTTGGTGTCACCTCTTTGGCCCTTTAAGGACGGGATGAAATGGGTCTGAAATGGTGAGTAATAGTTCCACTAAGACTAAACGGATTTTGTTTTCACCGGGTTTTGAAGAACACCCGGGAGAATATGGTGTAAACGGTGGTGTCCGTGTCAAGCGGAAATCCCATGACCACATGTCTGACTGGCTCGCGTGGGTGTATAATTGAAATTTACCCGGGAATGACAGTAGAATTGCTGTGTTTTAAAAGGTGAGGAAACGAACGGTGAATTTCAGTTAACGGAAGATGATCAAGTATTTATCAATAGTAAGCTTCCTGAGCTGTTTGAGAAAGAATCAAGACGGAAGAAACAGGAAGAAAAAGAAAAACAACATATATTCAACAACTAAAAGCAGGGGATCCAAAGGACATGACAGTAATTTTTCTTAGGGAAGTATTATTAGAAATGGGCCTTTCGTTCAAGTCGGGTGAAACAAAAGCTTATCGATAAAGTCACTCACGCAAGATCAAGCTTGGATATCACCCGGGATATAACTCAGCCAGTCGGTGCCATGGCAAACAGCGCGAGTACGATGGTGCAGCATGCGCAGCAAACATCAGTTCAATCCCAAGGCATAAATTTCGCGCGGCGTGATTTTGAGAACGACTCAAGAAGAACAACATTCTCATCTAACACTTACGAACAGTTTGATTACAAGGTTATTGCCTATATATTACGTTGATTTCGATCTAAGGGACTGTGCAATAAAAATTACCTGGAGGTGGGGTTGGGAAATTTGAGGGGAGGAGGGCATAGGAGAAAATGACAACAAGAGAGAGGGGGGTTGGAGGTAAAATTTAATACATACAGGGAGGGTATTACTTTTTCATTCCTTTCTGCAAACTGGAACAGTAGTGGAAGAGTTTTTAGAATTAAAATACTATCATTGAAATAAAACTGACAAGGTGTTCTGATCTATGAGCTGTTGTTTTCCTATCTGGAGAGAGGTCTTTGCAAGAGGTATGTTCCCAGTTCAACGTGGACGAGACTGCATGTAAAAGTTATGTACAGCACCTTGAGTTCCTCGATGCAAAAGCCAAAAAAACAGAGTAAGAGAAAGGAACACTCTTCCGCTTATTTCTTGAACAATTGAAAAAGATGTAAAAGCCCTTACCAACAAGCAGCTGAAAATGTATCTAAAGCAAAAAGGTCTTAAGATAAGTGGAAGCAAGGCTGAGTTGATTGATCGAGTTCTCACCAACACACGCGGGAACCTTAGTGCCAGAGATGCTGTAGAAGATGAGGAATCTCCCAATTCATGAGAAGATGACACAAGCTCAGTGTCCAGTGATTCTGATGACTCTTCAAATGAATCTTCGACATGCGTCGAAGAGTCATTTGAAGTGATGTTTGTACCGGAGGAAGAACTCCAACAAGTAAACTAGGCATGAGAGATTCAATGGGAGGAGACTTTTTTCAAGAGGGGTAGCCTTAATATTATCATTAGTGAGGGGGGGGGGGGGGGTTGAAATCAATTTTTGCCTAATGAGACGGGGGTATGACTTAGTTTTGGGGCATATTTCACCCATTTCCCAGCACCCCCCCCCCCCCTTCGGGTAATTATTGCACAGTCCCTAAAGAAAAAAATTGTTTTACTTGTCCACTTATTTTTTTTATCATCTATGTTGATTACGAGCTCTTCTGCCGAAGTAATTGCTATCATGCTAGCGACTGCTCTCCTCGTCTCCACGTCACTCTTGGCCGCTCTTGAAGACTTAGAGAGAGTTATGGCTGCAGCGCGGTGCCTACTAATGTAATCATTATAATTTTAAACACAACTGCCTGTGTTGCAGTTATTGAAATGGTACGATTTCTGTCTGTTTACAGTCACATCGAAGATAATCGTATAAGCCATTTCCTTTCAACACCCACACAGTACACCCGGGAGTACATGAGTAACAGTCGCTGACATTGACTTTGTTTTGTTTGAACATTGACATTCAGTATGAAGTTATTTCTCTTTATTCCCATTCAATAAAGGCTGATAGTGACTATACCCTACGTGTTTTACTACTTTCCAGTGTCAAGAGATATCGTCTGAACAAAATTGCATCGGATTGGTTCGATTTTGTTCGATTGGTTCGAAAATCAAACTCACAGCAAAATAGATGTTCGATTTTGTTCGATTGCCGAACCCAATCGAACACCAATCGTTCGATTGAGTTCGATTGGATTTTGGTTCGATTTTGTTCGATTAGATACCCCGGGTGTATTTGACATGGGAGATCATCCAACCGCGGTGAAATGTTTGCCGATAGCAGCGGAAAGTTTCAGGTAAATGTCCGGTTTCAAGTGAAAGTCCGGTTCAATCTTTCAAATCAGTGGACGGCAGAAAGGCCAAGCTCATATTCGCTGACTTGGACGTTGCTGTTGAGCGGCGAAATCACTAACACGCTCGCAGTCGGGTTGGAGGCGGAAAACTTTGCTAAACAAGACACTGGATAAATTTAAATTTTTCCAAAGCCTGTTGGCAGATTCGCAAGAACATCACGGCTTGCGAAGCGCGATTCCAATGTTTCGATTTGCTCTGGTACCGCTTCGATTTGCTCCGGTTCCACACATTCCTGCAAGACGTCACAGGTATCTTGAATGTTGGCAACACGTTGTCAACGCTCCTCACATAAGCCAATCATATTTTTGCGTTGTGAGAGCAACGCATAATTCAAACTCTTGGGTAGTCCCTCCTTTCGCGCGCTCCTCGCCTCCAGGATTTCGCGCGGCCATTTTTTTCTCGCGGTTTTCTTTCGCGTCACGCACGACGAACTAAGCGAAAGAAGGACTACTCGAAGTCTAGCAAACAGCAGTATATAAATGCTAACCGCAAGCAAACGGCAGTAAATAAAAGCAAACTATATATGTGTCCCACCGATTTTGTCCTACCATGAATTATATCCCAGCAGCTTTTTCAACAAAGCTTCCAAGTGCTTGCGAGAGCCCCGAAAGCAAGGGACTACTTCCAAATTAACCTATTCTTGCCATTTTGAGCACTCACTGAGACATCTTGGTCCGCTCCTATGGTCGCGGCTGACCACTGAGGAAAGGAATGCCTCATCTCTTGACATAGAGAGTAGATGACAAATTGCTGAAGTGGGTTATTAACCTGACTTGATGAATCTATTGATTTATTCTAAAATTTATGAGAATCTTACTTCATAATTATGTATTTTAGCATGTTATTAGGAAATAGCTCATCTATTAATTTATTCTAAAATTTTAAAGAATTTTAATACTTAGGTCTATCCGAATAATTACGTAGTTTACCTTTTTATATTAGGTACTAGCTTAGTGTAGGTGTCATATATTAGTACGGCTTTTTAGTCGAGCTAGAATAGTCTGACACGTGAATAAAGTTGGATTCATTGATTGATTTCTCTGGATCACTGATTCACATCGGACCCCATGGTTACTGACAAGAATTGTATTCTAACACGCTCGAAAGTCGTTTCTCGAAAAGTTATTGAATGGATTAAAGCGGAAAAGATCTCTTTGGAAAGCTGTTTCAAAGCGTCGGAAAGTTAGAATTTTTCTTCCCCTTTTCTTGTGAATTGCGTTCCGAAAATCCGAGAGCAAGGTTTTTGCATATTTGATTAACTAAAATCAAACCTTCAATGTTATTACGCCATTTAGTAAATTGGCCAATCAGGTGTCTTTCCTAAAATAGTCTCGAAGTATGACCACGTGCTAAAATTAGAGTGAAAAAGATTATCACTGGAAGAGGCTCAAGTATGGGGGATATTTTCTCTTAGATCATGATCTTTTTCCGAAAGTTAGTATCAGTAGAAGTAGAGAGCTACTGCGCAGATCAATTATTTGCTTCAGCCTCTGACTTCGGCAAATAATTGATCTGCTCGTCACTGACAAATCACGACATTTTGCTCAACTGCGTCCAATAGTTGTTAAATTAAATTCCTAAAGGAGACCAACATAAGATTGGCTAAGATTTTTCTAGAACCCCAAAGGATGCCATTCTAAAGCAGATACATGGATTAGAGCTGTAGCGTGACTCAAATATATACAAAAATGCTTTTATCTTTGAAGTAGTTATAGGAGTTCATGCCAGATCTACCTAAAAATTAATAATAATAAAAAATGCTAAAAAAATGAGTTCTGCCCTAAACGTTTCAAATCAAGAGACCATAATCCTAAATTTATACGCGAACATCCCCACCCCTTTAACCTGAGAGTCCCCCCCAGGCCAAATTGCTGGCTTAGTTGGGCACCCCTGGGATTATTATTGGTAGACTGAACAAGAGTCAGTGTCAATCGAAACGATAGACAATAGATTATCTTGATTGAGCGTTTTGGACCATGTTGTGCAAGAAAGGGCATGCAAGTTCTGGGGGTCAGCGGAGATCGTTATGAACACCATATCCCTTCATAAAAGGATCCAGGAAATAAAGTTGAATTGTATCCTCTGTCTAGCTAATGATGATCTAAAGTGAAATACCGTTTTTAAATCACTTAGAGGAACGAAAATTGGTTCGAAAAATCGGAAAGTTCGAAAAATCAAGGAAAGATTTCTTCTAACATTTTATGCCAAGGGAGCAAGAATGGAGATATCACTGTGCGGCGCCCTAAAGCGTGTGGCAACACATCGGCCACTGATAACTTTGTACATCATGTAAAATGGCATAAAATGATAAATGAATCGGGGAAGTTGGGAAGAGTCTAATTTGTGATTGGCAATCTGAATTGGATGAATATCGCATAACATAAATCATCAATTATTTATAGAAAGTTGGCACGGTTTGAAAGTCAGTAGCTGGCTTTCTGTCTACATGACTGAGCTACAAAATGAGTTCTGAAATTTAAATTGAGCACAGTTAAAATCCACTATTTTCAATTGCACAGCATTTCGAGTCTTGCCGGAACAGAAATGCGGTCCGGAACTCTTCACTGCAGCGTAAAAGCCTTACTGGTCTCTGTTTGTTTTCTTCTTCAAAATGTGAATCAGGCGACTAGTTATTTTGAATCGCAATGCAACGAGGAACAGTTTTCTCGAAACTGCCCAGCAGTGCCATCATGCCCTGCAAAATGTGTGCGTGTTTCATGGCTTCCCAGAAGGCCGTATGTGTTCAAACATGGCAACTCTACTATTGAAGGATTTCTTGACGGTAAGGTAAATATTCATAGCGGCTCAAAATTCAGCCCTCCGTGATTCGTGCGGCTTTTATTTTGTAAAAAGATGCATGTGTCATCTAAAGGCTTAATTTAAGTTTCACACTTTTCCCGGTGAAGTGTTCCCCATCTACTGGTTTTAGTCTTGTCAGCCAAATAAGAGCCAAGATTAATTCTATCTTAGTAGACCCACCTTTTTTCACAAGCAGCCTGAAAGTAATTGAAGCTGTCTCACTGTTATGGTAACAGTTGGTTGTATTTGGTGCGAGCTAGAGAGGATGTTAATATTTGATAACAGCTGTAACCCATTCAGTTCAATTCACACACATCCCGTCAGTTTCATTTCACACTGTACCGTGATTGATTTGTTTATAGTGTTATGTCTATTTATGTTATTTGAAACAAAAAATAACAATCTCACCTGATGAAAGTTTAATGAAGTCATATTTAAATTTTTTTGTTCGTGGTATTCAGTTCAATTTTGCTAAATAGTTTTTTTGGGTGTGTGTGTTTCGTGCACTGAAGCACTCAAGGCGCAGCTATAAGCAATTAATTACTTCAGAGAACTGTAAGCAATTAAGAAATAAGCCACGCACCGGTTTGTGGCTAAAAAAGTTCCCTGCTAATTCGCTAAGCTAAAAAAATTCCAGTCAGCAAAGTGACCATAAAAACTAAGTTGAAAATAATAACTTCAAAATAATATCAATAGCTTTCTGTGTAAAAGTTCTCCGGTCTTGCCACCACATCATTCATTTCCATCTCGATCATTCATCATTCAATGATTCATCATTCATTTCAATTCAGTCTCAAAAAACAGTAAATTGCAAGCAGGATTTCACCTGCTGTTTGTCGCCGAAATATAACGCGGAACGTACCCGAATACGGGAAAACTCACTGCTTAGTTTGCACGTCTAAAATTAATACTGAGTTGCTATTTTACATATTTACAGTAACAATTATTCCATGAGCGCGCGTTGAATATGAGATAAAAGGAGCCCCTGGGCTCCTGGAGATGATAGATAGCCAACGAGGCGCGTAGCACCGATTTGGCTTTGATCATCTCACATCCAAGAAGCGCGCGTGGAATAATTGTTTAATTAAAAACGCGCCCAAATTATAGAAAACTGGAGGCGGCGTGGATTCAAGTGGTTCGGGGCGCTGAATTTGAAATCTGGAGGTCCCTGGTTCAAATCATCCACCCTGCCGCCTGGATTTGAACTCGGTATTCCCGAGTTCAACTCCGCCACCGCGTTGTGCAAACAGCCGGCCTCTCACCAATTGGGATTTTTAATAGTTTATGTTCTACATGTATTTGTTTCATTATTTACAGTGTCCGCAATTAGCACAAGAGTGCTAAATACAGTTGACACTTAAGTAAAGTTATTTATTTTTATTATTTTTAAAAACGCCCAAAAAACTTACGCGTACGCTTAGTCCTATTTGCAGATAATTACTACATGACTGAAAAGGTTCAGCAAAAATCTCATGATCACGGACTGGAAAAACACCAAAACAAGACCAGAGCGCAATTCTGAGATTAGAATTGATGTTTTACGCTCGCATTTGACGATCTCAACAGAAAGGAAAGAAAAGGAAATTAATTAGAAGAAAAAGAAAAAAAATTGTAAGGGGTAATTTTATTCTTTTGGTAACTGAGTAAGCCACAAAAATCAACCAGAAAATCGTCATTAGTGGCGGAGAGGGATCATTCGGGGACAGTGCACAGTCCAATACTTAGGAAATATTGCACCGGCAATGGAACAACTGATCTGACTGGTCGATTTTAGCTATTGGCCCTCTAACCTAACTCAGTTGCTAACTCAAAGCTATAATCTTTACTGCTCTCCAAAAAGCACAGAGGAATAACGTCATAGATTTATTCAACTTGATCAGCGCCTACTCTTTCATTCCCAAGTAGTGCGTTGCTCTCTAATAAACCCCCTACGGCGAAACCTGGCTTATAACTTAGCGAGCAATGAAATCAAACTCATGCACGCTCATAGCGTGAAAAAAGTTACATTTTCAGGAGTCGCTCTGTCCGCCAGCATCTCCTTTCCTATTGTCCGTCGCCAGGTCTCTCTCGGTCTCTTCTCCTTTGGCGACGGAAACCCGGCTCTCTACTCGAGATGCTGACTCCCAGCTGGGTTTGGCTATGCAACACCCGTCATTTGTTCAATTGCATTTTTCTGCTGTTAATGCTTTCAGTTGGTTTCTGGTGTAGATCTCTGTCACATTTAGTGTTTTTATGCGTGGGGACAGAATTTTTTGACTACCAGAAAGGTGTACGGGAAGGCTGTATTTGTTCGCCCATTTTATTCAATACGTCACTTAAAAAATGAAATCCCTTTTTACTAGACCGAGAAGACACAGATCCCATCACATAAGCTAACGGCTCAAATTGAAACTGTTTATTGTATATGGACGATTTAGTGTTAGTCTCTCACTCAGCTAAAGGCCTAGAAAAGGCACATTCCATTCTCGCAAAATATTGTAACGATTGGATGCTCTAGAAAACAAAAGTTGTGATCTTTCAAAAGAAATGTGGGAAATCATCCCTTGACAAATATTACTTTGAAATAAACGATGATAAAATCGATTTGTCATTAATTATACTTTCCTTGGAATTAATTTTAATCGATTTGTCATTAATTATACTTTCCTTGGAATTAATTTTTCTGCAAAAAGCAATTTTCGTGATTGTCACAATCACGATAAAACAAGAAGATTCATCTTTGCTACTCGTCGTTACTTAGATTTGTCAAAATTATCCCTCGATGTCACCGTAATATAAACTTTTTGATCATCTCTTTGTCTTCCTATTCTTCTCAGTGTACGGTTCAGAAGTCTGGAGTTTATATGATAAAGAGGATGCTAAAACTTGGGAGAAAGATGATATTGAAAAAACATATATTTTTGCAAACAATTTCGAATTCTTGGGGTAAATATACAATGCCTAAACGTTGCAACCAGAAATGAGCTTGGTAGACTACCTATAAAATTGGCCTTTGAAACTTCCATAAAAAAATTCTGGATTCATCTTCAAAGTTTGCCACAAAATAATATCGTCAAACCACGTCTCTCTAAGGAGATGGCTGATAAAAACCAGACAGGTATGATGCAAAAAATTGTTCAACTTCGCATCACGTACAATTCGAGTTCTATCACTTCAAATGAAAATAACGAAAAACGCTTTACTTCCCACATTAAAGAAAACATTAGAAAAGCGTGAACAGCCCCTCAGTTAAAATTAATTGACGCAAACAGAAAATTTAATTTTTACGCTTCTTTTAGGAGAGATACCAAAAATCTATTTCCATCGATGTGTTTAACAATCCTCATCACAGAATCGCTATTAACAAATTTCGATTAAGGAATCATAAATCAGGTATTGAAACAGGTAGACACACAATACCGACTGAAGACTCCTAGAAATTTGAGACTATGCTTTTTTCTGTCATTCAAATGAGGTTGAACATGAAATACACTTTCTTTTCTCATGCCAGTTATATGATAGGTTACGTTTAACATTCTTTAATGAAATAACAAACCAACATAGTCTTCTTATGAGTTATAGATCTTGATGCAAAAAAAATTAATGGCATTGATTCTACTGTATGTCGATCAACTCAGTTGCTTTTATTTTCCAAGCAATGCCCCTGAGACAAGAAATTTCGTTTGTAAAATAAGTTCTGTTTTTATTTTATTTTATTTTATTTTATTTTATTTTATTTTATTTTATTTAGTAAGCTATTATGTTTCTTTAGTTTAACCATGTGTTGTTATGGTGATACCCTAATAAATGGTTGCCACGCAGGCTAGCGCTTGTGAAAGTATATGATTGAATTGTAGTTTAAATATGCAGTTTGATTGTTTGAACAACCATTTGGAAATGAAGTGCCGTAGTTTTCGCGCTATGTCGCTCGTTTTTTCCTCACTTTTAGTCTTCACATTATCGACAGCGCCACTTACCCAGGCACTACACTACATTGCGGTATTTGCTCTCTTTTTTCCGGTTTCGTTGTTGCATTCAAGTCTCTCGTCCCCTTTCCATTATTTGCGTGACAGACTAGAGCGTAAATTATGCTGCGTGTCTGTCTACTGTCGTCTCGGCTCAACGCATTTTTTTGATGTATTCAACCGAATCTCGCCGTTCTTTTTTGTATTTGCTCATTCAATCAGTATAAATTACATGTAACAGGCATTCCCTACTGTGTTTTCAGAGCGCATAAAACTATTGCTAAGATTTCGCATCCCAAGGGATTGAGAAAAGTAACGCAGACTTGTTCTCCCCTACCAAGCAGCAAGCTAAACCACAGAAACATCGCTGTCGCCAGGTCCGAGTGAAATATCACCTCAACCCACTGACGAATCGTCTTCATCAAACGAAAAATGTACAGATTTGCTACATTTACTTGTTATGTTTTCTTGGTTTTACTGTTTTATAACCTGGAAAAAATCGAAGCCAAATGTCCATCATCGTCAGCGAGCAGAACATGTCGGCAAGGACCAGCAATCTGTCCGGCTTGCATCGATGTTTCATGGCTCATTCGACCTCCCTTTTCTTTTCAAGGAGAAAACGTTACTGAAGGAATATTGCCAGGTAATCTAAAACATTTTCTGAACGGCGACCATGTATTCTTTAGTGTAAAGCGATGTGCGGCCAAACTGGGGTAACCTGGATTGCAAAATGACGGGGGAGGGAGCTGCAGGAGAGATAACTCAAGAAACAAAATGGCATTTTGGATTAAACGGGTATTATACCAGATTATCTTTGTTTACAATCTATCTGTTGGCTACTCCAACCTATTTCTACTTCTCCAACCTTGTAGATGTTTCTAAATTTTGACATGCATTCCGAGGTTTTATTGTATCTTAGCAGTCCGGCTTCTCGTTAACCTACTTAACCCCACAACACGCATGAGTACTAAGCTCAGAAATAAATATACAATTTTGAGTTTTAGATAAACAAAGTAAACGGCGCCCCAGCGTGTATGTGAGACCCTTCTATTGTTCCACTGACTTGACCTTATAAATAGTTCTCATCAACAAATGAGTGTACTAAGTAGTCCACGATTTTGGGATAGTGTCACGCTTCGGCTCATGTGCAAATTATAGCGCGAGGATATCGTACACAGTAAAACCCTCATATAAGAACCTGTCTTTGTCCTCGTTAGACACAGAAGGTTCTGATAATATTGGTATTTATTGGGAGATAAGGCTATTTCTAGGTTCTTATTTTCTTTACAAAAATGTTTTTGTGGCTAAAAGAATATTGGTACTGCTATTGTTTACCTAAAATATGCACAGTCATGTCTTAATGACTGCAGTCTAAACAAATACAAATCCTATTCTATATTTTTTTGATTTACGAATTCTAACGTTTTTTTTTTTTTTAAAAATGACCAGAAAACAAGACCTCGATTCAAATCTTAGGCTAAAGCAGGTTCTTAAAGGAGTCTAAATGGAAGTGGATTTAGACACAGGCGGCCCATACAAGCGGCGTGTCTGTTTGTATGTTCGAAATATAAAGAAATTTTTAGCTTTTATTAACCGAGCAGGAGGTCTGTATGGGAGAATCTTGACCGAGGTCGGGAGTACAGACCGAACGCAGTGAGGTCTGTACACACGACCATATAATAAATGGGAATATTAAAGAGTCTTAATATCGTAAACTGATATCGAGTAATGTCCATGTTAAAGCTCAAAATAAAGGTAAATCTACCTCAGTTGTTTACGATATTAAGACTTTTTAGATAACGACAAACGGCTAGGGGTCACGTGACCAGAACCAGACGTTCGGGAGAGTTTTGGTAACTACTTGATGTAGGCACTCACGTAATGGTCTGGGCGTTTACACTTATACATAGGGGTCCTTAGCTGCATCTAAACATTCTTAGAGACCGTTAGTCACCTTAGGCGTACGTAAACATACTTCGACATCCTTAGCCGTACTTAGACATCCTTAGCCGTACTTAGACATCCTTAGCCGTACTTAGCCATCCTTAGGCGTACGTAGACATACTTAGACATCCTTAGCCGCACTTAGACATCCTTATGCCGTAGTTAGCTTACACCAAGTACTTACCCCCGTTTTGAACGTCAAGAAGTAGGTTTTCACGTAAGCCATTTACCTCAACCTTTATTGCCTTGAATTTTATTTCATACCACGTAAAGTAACTCTTTTTCTACAACTTTGGTTATAGTTTTTAGGAAAATAAGCAGTTACCTAGCCTTTTGTTGTCGTTTGTAGAAAGGCACTGATCCTAACTGGAAATCCAATATGGCGGCGGCTTAAGTTGAATGTGTGTTTTATGATGCTTTATTTCCTAGGAAAGCTGTACATTCTAGAAAACGTACCATTTTTATTCACTTTTTTTGGCGTTATTTTGATAATTTCCAATGTATTGACAGGATGATTTATATCCGCTACAGTTTACTCCAGTCTAAATTGACTAACGTCCGAACGGCAAACTTCTAACCTCAAACCGCAGTCAGAAGTTTGCAGTAAACGTGGATCTAAAGGTCTCTAATTTGACTGTTTTTTTCGGCGCTGCTACTGTTAAAGTATCAGCACCGAAAAAAAGAAAACACCCAGTTTTCATCTGTTTCAACCGTTGAATCTTAAATTATCTAAGAATGACTTATGTTCAAATTTCAAGGAATTTGTCAACAGATTTACAAAGAAAATGCGGTCAAATTTAGTAATGAGCATCGAATTCATCATGCAGTCGCCTAAAGGGTTTACTCGTCCACACGCACTAGGTATTAACTGTCGTCCGATTGGTTTATTTATTGACAGTAAAACTGAGTAGAGCATGGGAATAAGAACATAAAAATAGAATCCTAAGGAGAAATCCACTTCTTTCGCCATTTCTTGAGACTGATCGCGAGATCGATAAAGGAATATCCTAAATATCATGAATATCATGAGCTAATAAACAATAGCATCCAATGATATAACAGAAAAGAAAATCAAGGTAAGTACCTTGGTCATCTCTTGGTTAAACGTTACAGCTTGCGCATGCGCACGCCGAGTCTTCGATCATCTCTTTGTAAAAGAGGGTGAGACTCAACATTTTAACTGGCAGCTGTTAAATGACGCGTTTTTTAACTGATACCTGAGATCTAAGGTCTGCAGAATAGCTGAGAAATGAGATGAAATATTAACAGATAGCTGAGACATTGGTGAAAATGGACCTGATAATTGAGACGCCAACACCGTCATCAAGACTCTCTAAATACGGTGAGCACCAAGATGAACTGGGTCGCAAATGTCTCATGTTTATCCACTTGTCTGTTCTTTTGCAGCTTTGTTAAGACTCATGTTGAGCAACTGTTGTGGTAACTACAGCTTAAACTGTTGGGAAGTTATATACGAACCGCCAGAGACTGATCCCGAACAGCTTCTCCGCAAGGCACGTGACTCGCACGTGATTTTCCCAGTGATAGTCGACAAGCAGGAGGCAACAAATGAGAAGCTTAACATGATCAGCCTCGTACCCCCTGCCAGTATAGCGTTTGTTGTTCCTAAAGGAAAGCGGGAGAGTTACCCAAAGAAGCTCTTGATGTCTGTATTTGAAGCTTGGCCAGTGTTGATTCTGACTATCCTGCTTTCAATTTTGGCGGGCGTTTTTCTGTGGCTTTTGGTGAGTGGCATTGCACGATTCTTCTAATTCTCTCTTATTTATTGTGTGCTGGAGTACTAACCTTTAAAAACATTTAGGAATGAAGATTAAGGGGGATTTTGAAGGCGCAAATATTATAACATAGGATGGCATTTCTTCCAAAATGTATCCCACTAAGATTTTCTATTGCTGCACTTCACAGGTCATAATTACTGAGTTTGTCAATAACTGTGGAAGTAAAAACCAACAGGAGGCTATCACCATATTAGTTTAGGGGAGCTTACTTTTTCTGATAAGTTCACTGTTCTATCGCAGGTGCTTTGGTCAGAAAAGTGTTAAAAATGGAAGTTAGGAGAGTCAAGTTTGTGGTTAATACACTTTTGACTTATTCTGTTTCAGGATACTTGGTTCAACGAAAAAGAATTCCCTCGCGATTTTTTCAGAGGCTCCTGGGAAGGATTTTGGTGGGCGTTTGTCTCCATGACAACAGTGGGGTAATACGTTCTAGCTCCTATAACGATAATAGTCCCGGGTAGTTTTACATTTCAAGGTAGTTCGCGCGAGGCTTGGTAGTTTTAAGGAAAAATTACTATATTAGAACATCCAATTGTTATCATCGGATGCTGAGTTGCCGGCGTGCATGAGGTTTTGCGACTTTGCCAAAATCGCCGAAAGCTTGTTACAGGGAACTGTCAGCAATTCACATAATATCTTCAGTATCTTTAGCCTGCTGTTCTAATCTGACTGCATTTCGTTCTACTCTGACTGCGTTTCGTGGGTCACTAAAGGTGCTAAGTCATAAATTCAGCACAATCCCTATAGCAGTTTCCCCTTAGTTTAGTAACTAGTAGTAGTAGAAAATCACAAATGAAGTCGCTGATACAGAGATACACTCTCCTACATTTCTTTCAAACTATCGTTGCTTTGCTTGCTTGACAACTGATCACAGCTCGGTCAAGCACTTTTTTATTGGAGAATAGTAACAAGTTTTTTTAAGGTGATTTCTTAGTATTGCATTGCGCATCCCTACTGCGCACGATTTTCGCGTCATTAGCGCGCGCACATGAGCGCGTGCACACACACAACGTAAGAGATTTCCATCAAATTAAGCTCGACAGCGAAATAAATGCTTGTTTTCTCTTAAACAAGCACCGTAAGGTACCTTTTTTATTGCATTAAATTAGTCTATAATTCATTGCCTTTCCAATGAATGAGTAAGAAAAAATTTTAACGTCAGGTAACAAAATCACTGCCAAAAATGTTTACTTACCCTTTCACTCGTGACCTGAACCTTACCACCCCTAGAAGACGCACGCTAGAAAGACTTTTTGTCAACTCTGGTCCAAGATGTAGGTATTTGCCAAGAAACACATATCAAATTGTTCCTTTAAGACGATGCAATGTATCTATTGAGACTTTTTAATATTAACTCCATGTGTTTAACCGAAGCGTAAGCGGCATTCAGAAAAAGAAAAACGCACTTAATGGGTACCATTGCACAGATTTTTGATGCACCTTTGACAAGTTATGACTCTTAAACGAGCACCGTGCCATATGTTCTTTATCGCACATTTCGAATACCTGCATTATTAGGAACCACCACAAAACAATTGAAAAAAATCTAACGTCAAGTGTTATTTCTAAGGAATCGTCTTAATGGTCTATACCACCTTTGTTGAAAGCGTATGCACTAAAAGCTTTAATTTTTATTTCCTGTTTAAAACATGCAGATATGGTGACCGTGCACCCATATCAGTCCTTGGACGAACCTTTGCAGTGGCCTGGATTTTAGTTGGAATCTGCATTTGTTCAATATTCACCGCTACGTTAACAACATCACTGACAACAATAAGCTTGGACACCAAAAAAAGCCTTCCAGGATCAAAGGTAGTTATTTAATCCACAT
This sequence comes from Orbicella faveolata, assembly GCF_042242905.1. Taxonomy (NCBI): domain Eukaryota; kingdom Metazoa; phylum Cnidaria; class Anthozoa; order Scleractinia; family Merulinidae; genus Orbicella; species Orbicella faveolata. Next base: position 11,633,108 of record NW_028301547.1, on the reverse strand, counting down.
ACATGAATGGTTTAATCAAACCATTACTATTAACAAAATTTAACGTCCGTTTTCACAGGGGTAGGGTGACGAAAAATGGAATATCCCAAGCTGACCTTACATTTCTTTTCTGATGATAGCCAGAATAGAAACCAGAATAAAAGAATAGTTTATATCTGTTATATTCTAGTTATTGAAACCTACTACATCAGACGAATTTGGCCGAGCTATATGGTTGGCGAGAAGTGGATAATCTAAAATACCCTTGGCGAGACCACACGAGCCTGTTATGCCGATGAATCGCACCAAGACATGAATTACTCGTATATACGAAATTACACGAATTACTAGTATGCACGAATTATTCGGTATTACTCGTATCCAAATTCTAGTTCTCATCGCCAGCCAACTTGACGTCCTCTTACGTTTGACGTTTTCCAAAAAAAGACAAAGAAAGTTTAAAGAAAAAGAATCTTTAACGTGGAAATTAATTCCGTTAGAAAAGTAAGCCATGAAGGTACAAGAGCACTTTTAAGAATGATCTCACAGGAACATTTGGCACAGTTTCCGGTCCAATACTTAGAAAATTTGGACTGGCAATAGAGCAACCTGATTGGCCGATTTTAGCTAACTATTGACCCTCTCATAAAACTTAGCTATGGTTGTGGAATAAGGTATTTCAATTTACCATAATGGGGAGATAAATCTGGTATAACAGATCACTGACTTGATATCGAAGGATATCAGGATAGCAGACACGGCCTCTGATTGGCTAATTCAGTGCGAATCTGCGTACGATAATAATTGTCTATTTCTGTGTGCCTTTTTCAGGTGGGCGTTCTAAAACGCTCGATAGAATTGGCAATAGGAATGCAACAACAAGCTGATGTGACACGTAAGTGATGAAAGAAAAGTTTTAAAACATGTTTTACTCAGGCTGAACAGTTAACTTGCATAAATACCACACGTACAAAGGTATATACAATTTGCTGCAACACTCAATATTTCACAAGTCTGCATGCACTATGCGACATGTTAAGACGAAAGAATTTCGAAATACAGACTAACCTCTATTAACCGGCCGTGCCTTATAAAGTCGCCAGTTATAAGTCCCGAAATTGTTGTAAAATACTGTAAATAAAACCCCTATTGACCAGCCACCTCTATTACTGTGAGCGGCCGCGGTCACCGTTTGGTCATCTCGTTTAGGGTTTTTCTATTGTCTTTACCCCTATTAAGCGGCCAACCAAAATTTAATACGAAATCTTGACGAGCTCTTATTAAGCGGCTACCTCCGATTCCCCTGTAACAAGAGAGAATTAAGTCCGTGTCTAGTATAGCTTTAATGTATATTATGCTTAGTTTTGTTTTCATTATTGTACTATTCATTTTGTTTGGCTTTGATTCCCAGTAATTTTAAATCGTTCATAAGTTAAAGCCTTTCCTTTTCAGTCTACAATTCCGTTGAGGAAATGAGACAAGCCTTGGGTAAAGGAGACATTGAAGGTAACGTGCTGGACTGCTAGTTGTAATTACCGCACCCAGTTCTCCAATAAGCCAATCAGATGCCGAGCCTAAATGTACTCGTAACCTGTGATATCAAGTCAATAACCTAATACGACCGGACTTTTGGCCCACTCTGGGTACGGTGCATGAAATACCTAATTTAGTTCTCTTTGGCCGTGTGTGTTAGGCACGTTTAGTCTTGCTATGCCGGGTACCGAAACCGAAGGTGTACAGTTAGGTATAAGAACATCTTTATACAGAGTAGCATCAATGGTTGTGGTCGCAGACGACTGTTTATGTCATATGCAAGCCGCTTTTGTTTACCTGATATAAATGATTATTTTAAATAACACGACTTCATTGGTGTGTACAATCTTGTTAATTTACTGAGGGAGATGATTAACGCGGATTGATTAAATATTTCGTTCTAACTAGTTCTGCTGCACTACTTCAGGTGTTCTCTTGGACAATTACCAAATAAGTCACTATACGGACAGCTTGTTTCCAAACAGTGAGTTCAAAACAGACCAAATCCTTAAAGAGGATACGCTTTCCTATGGCGCTGTAGTGAACGATAGTCATCTAGAAAAGTGCTTTAGAAATTTGATTGCCGAAGACAAGTACCTGCTCTATGACTTCACAAGAAAGGAACTTACTAAAACACTAAAGGTGAATATATGTTTATCTGTTTAAGTCAGTCAGACAGTCCGTCCGTCCGTCGGTCAGTTTGTTCATCATTCCGTCCGTCAGTCCGTTCGTCAGTCTGTCAATCTGTCAGTCAGTCAGTCAGTCAGTCAGTCAGTCAGTCCGTCCGTCCGTCAGTCCATAATTGTTTAACTGTAATTCTGTTGTACTGGGAAATTAAACCGGCTTTCAGTTGAAATGTTCAAGCAAAAAGCTATTCTCTATTTTCCAATTGCCCATAATTCACTCTGTTTGCCCCCCCAAATTTTGCATAAACTATTGTTGTGGAATTCTCTTGGGAGGTCTACATATTCCCAAGAGCATTTCCGTCACAACAATAGTTGATGCAAAATTTGGGGGGCAAACAGAGTGAATTATGGGCAATTGGAAAATAGAGAATTCCGGAAGTCACGACAATCAAAACAGATGATTTTGTCAGCATAGAGTAAATCTCGTGTCAATTAGTTTTGAAGATAGCGATGTAACTGTCTTGTTTGCTGTTTGCAGGGAGGAGGAGATGAGGCGGTACAGAACTCTCAGAGTATCTTTGATCCAACTGGTGATCTGTTTTTTCCTTCACTGTACACCTGCCTGGCGTTAGTGGCCGTCATTTTCTTAGTTGGCTTATTGGCCGAGCTGTTTTACTTCAGACCGGGCCGATGTACGTGGAAGAAAGGCAAGTCATTTCATTTATTTTCTTATTATTATTATACCCTGGTCCAGCAGATGTCTTTTTCTTCCTGTTACTGAAGCGAAAAAGCGGTCATTGCAGGGTTCTCCTTATCAGGCGGTAACCGGTAAAATTTACCGCTTGTAAGAGCCCTTATTGCCGCTTGTAAATGCTCAGAATTCTAAAAAAAAAAATACGCATTTAAGGTGAGCTAATCTGGTAAGAAAGTAATAGATGAAAAATGAAACAGTGCACTGCTATAGATCTACGTGTGCTTTATTTAGTTAACACTGACTGGTACCTTTCGAATTTCTAAGAAAGAGTGATTTTTCGCGGGTTTTCTGCTAAACGTCATGACATTAGTCATGATGCTCGCTCATGTCATTGTTCGCTTTCACGACAATAACATTGTCGTGAAAGAGACCAGTGAATCGATGAGGAAACCTCAGAAAAAGACCGCGTATTAACTTTATTCACATCCGTGACGTGCCTTAGTACATGATCCCTTTTCACAAGGGAACGTTAGACTTTAACAGCATTTCTGGTCGCTAGGCGATTTTCGATCTTTTACCGCAAATTCAACTACGAAACCTGCGAAACTCCAATTATATACCTCGACGTAACTGCTCAGCAGGGGCGTAGCCAGAATTTTTCAAAGGGGGCTCAAACTGTTTCAAAGTGAGGGTACTCACCAGATTGTCATGGCGTTTTCGACACCTGTTGTAGGTTGTTTACTTTAAGACGTACAAAAGGGGGGGTCACGGGCTCCCCAGGACCCCCCTGGCTACGCCCTTGCTCAGTAGGGGTAATAAGAACAAGGGAATCGACGAAAAGTTGCGAGAAACTGTATAGAGGTTTTAGTTGACATCACAAAACTTAGTCTAAAATCCACGAGTTAGTTAAATTTAAATATAGTTGCTAAATCTTTGTAAACTGAAACAGATAGCTTTATTGTGTGCAGTTAGAAACAGTACAGGACGGCAGCATTTTGCCCATTCAATCATTTAAACTTAATTAAGATAAAACTTATTGGAGAATTGCCTTTTAGAATAGATCACCGAACCGTTATCGGGACTATCCACGCCAAGTAAATATGCAACTTTTGAATCAAATTTTTGTATTGCAGGAAAAAAGCTTACAGAGGACATACCTATGACAGAACCTGAGGAGAAGACACCACTTGATCAACTGGAAAAGGAAATGATAAGTGAAGTGCAAACTTTGTTTAACAAGTACCGTGAAAAGCTGGAACAATATAAGGATGCTGAAAATAATGGAAACGCCCTCAGTATGCATTCTACAGTGTGAACTGTTCACAGTAAAAGGACTCATGGCTAACTTCTCCTGCAATATTTAAATTAAAACAATTAACTAAGCTTGCAACTTAACTTCTCGTGACAAACGTAAACTGTCATGCATAGTTATTCATGAGATAAGTTCTGTTACTGAAACTGTTTCAATGTATCAGAGGAACTTAGTTTAGTTGACCGACGATAATTGAAAGTAATTCTTTGTTAGTGTAGTCGTGTTTGCATGAGGCGATGTAGATGATGTAACGTAACACTTTGCTGGGTTCAGTTATAAAAACTTAGAACTCAAAGCATTGTTGAGCAGTCTTGTAATAGCAGAATTCTTATCTCACCTCTTTATTTTTTTCACGGAATTTTTCCGTGGAATTCCCACGCAACCCTTATGATTTTATTTTACAACTATAAGCGACGCGCTGTTTTCGCGTCTTGCAGGGTTCCGTAAAACCTTTTCGATAGTTCTGTTTATATCGAAAAAGCGAGAAATGGGCAAGAAATGAACATAAATGATAAAATTCTTAAATTAAGCTGACGATCGACAGAATAATTGACTTGTATTGATGGACGCTGAGTGATTAGCTATCATCTGACGAGAAAATCAGTGTACCGTGAGGTAACGCTCCACATACAGTTTGTTCCAATGTCAGATTTCATAAGTTTAATAAAAGCGGCTTCTTGTTTAAATTGGCTTACGCACACACATTGGAAAGCTAAGGAAAATTTGAGAGTACTTAATACAAACCCTCCTTTCAGTAAATCTGAGTCGAAAATAGCCTGTGATGAGTCGCCATTCAAGAAACTATTATAAATTTACAACAATACTACACACAGCAATTTAATGAAAAATTTATTATCTAACCAATTTTGCACCTTCAAATAAAAGCACAGAATTGCAAGCGTGTGCATTGACGGTCTCCGTCCAATTACCGACTAACTCAACAAAAACAACAAACCAGGCAAATACGCGAGTTTTTTTTTTGTTTGACTTTTAAATTTAATGGGCGAAGTTTGTTTCTGTTAATAAATATAACGTACAACAGTAGGCAAACTGTCTCCAATTTAAATGGTTTTCCAGCTTAATCCAATCTCTGAGGTACTGACATAACTGGTAAAATTTCCGAAATTTTCTACGACAAACACACAACTGAGATACAAAACCAAGTCTTGCAAATTGACAGGCAACGTTTTAAAGCTTAGTATGTAGTTCCATTTATATTTGTCTGCTTGGATATACACGCAGTTCTCAAAAATCTACAAAACTACATGTAGAGTAGCTTGTCCTCTTTTTATTCTTTAACACAAGCATTTAACTTACCATAACAATGACTGGAACATTACACATTAGAGTAACAAACAGCATTCACCCATAGCTTGGTGATATATTGACTTTTGATGGATCAAACTCTGTGCCAGCAAAAGGTGATCCCTTGGCATTCCATGCTTGCTTCAGAAGCTCATGAGTTTTCTGAGTCAAGAGAAGATAATCACAGTCAACAAAGAGCAGAATTGCCCACTAACCTAAGTATGTAATTTAGTTGACCACTTGACTGCAAACTGACAGCTACAAGTGCAGGCCTATTTCAACGGGGAGAAGTTGTCCCTGGGACGTGAAGGATAACCTTCTTCCCCAATAGTTATCCTTTTCTAAAAGGTGATCCTCGCTGGCCAAGGAAAAAATTAGCTCTACTGGATTTGCACGTCTGTGGATGCAAGTCAAACATAGTCTTCTAAAGAAACAGTGCATTACTCTAAAACACTTTGAACACTTACCATTTCCTGACTGGTTGGTTTTCCCTGCAGCTTTTGATGGTGGTCGTACATTACATGCTGAAAATCACTCTGTGTTTGTTCATCAAAATCACTGATGTCTCGAGTTGTATCAACCTTGGTCTTGTCTATTTCTGCATCTCCTTCAAGAACAGCTGTCCAAAACCTTTCCTCTGTTTTGTCCAAATTAACAGTGATATGCTTACCACCTTCAAGTAACCACATGGAATCTTCACATTTTACTGACCACTGAAGTTTTCCATCAATAAGAACATTGTCCCCTGAGAGTAACAAAGTAAAAAAAATATTGCTTCAGGAAAAGGTGAAAATATATCGTTATGCACCATTATAGAGATCCGTTTTCAATGTTAACAACACAGTCACTCCTATGCTGGAATACAGATGACCTCTTCTCCAAGACAAGGACTTTTCAAGGACAGTTCAGTAATATTCAAGTATCAGTCACACTCAGAATCAGAAATGATAGTTTGACAGTAGGGGGGAGCAGGGGGGGGGGATAAAAGGCAAGATTGCTTACACTGGCAAGAACTTGACTTAAAACTCTACATTTTTATAGGCAATCTTCTGGAAGTGACACTTTTTGGAAATAAGACTGGATAGCATCACCTGTTTAGTAGTACATAGAAAAAAATTTCCATTGTTTATAATTTATTCATTTATGTCAGCAGGTATTTGAGATGCGAACGACAATAACCTTGCCTTGACACTAAAGTACTGTACCTGACTCAGAAGAGGCACCTCTTTTTAACCAAACTTTCAAATGGGAACTCTTAATTTCCACACCAACATCACGACCCTTTATTACTGAACTTGGCACTGGAATTTTTACTTCAATATCTTTTATGGTTTGTGACCAAGAATATCTATCAAGAACAGCTCCATTGTAACAATCAGCTGACTTGCCAGGAATAAGCCCTTTGCTCTCACTGGTTTTGATATCTTCCTTTGGTTGAGAGGAACTAAAGTACAAAATATTGTGCTTAATTCTTGAGTATTCTTTTAACTGACAAAGAATACACTTGAGATGCACTTGGCATGAAAGGAGAATAATCATAAAAGAAGATCATCATAAAATGTCTTGTTGTTGGATCATACATGCACTGTAGTTAGTTAATTTAGGACATATCTTACAATGTCAGCTCAAACAATATGACACTACACTGTAGATGCAGCCAACCGTCATCCCAAATGTTTTAAAATAACCAAGTTCAGTGAATGTGTCAAATGCATAATTAAGCAATCAATAAATGCTATAATCTTGGGGTATACATGTAGTGATGATTTCTCTCATTGCGCACCTGGCAAGAGAAGGACTTGATACTGAGCTTGTACTTGCACTGCAAGTGGCTTCCACCTGGTCAGTGCAGGCTGATGTTTCTACTTCAAGTGAAGTGACCACTGGAGGTACACCTGATGGGCATACAGGCATGACAACTGATGGACCAGCCTGCAAGTGATGTAGTATTCATTTATCTTTGCTGCTTCATGCATGTGTAAGAGTACTATCTGAACTACATGCTAATAATTAGGCTCCTGCATGTCATCAGTTAGGTTCATGGCAAATTTAGGTTCCAAATACACTGAAAAAAATCATCAGGTCTTTTAAAATAATGCAATTCTTTCAATAAAATTTGAAGTAGATAGCATCCCTAGTGCAGCACCCTACAGAGAGCAAAAAAAGAGGTGCATAAAAACTTCCTCTATAACCTTGGGCATTTTTGAAATCAAACTGAATTGACACTGTAGCCGACAATTCACAATTCAGAAGTTCTGGTGGCTGTTAAGCCTTACTGAAGGCACCAAGATAGTCATATAGCTGATGCTCTCTGCTAGATCCTTTTGATATTCTAGACTCCACTGACACAAGATGCCAAACACCTCATACCCCACCTCTACCTAATTAGCAACTGATTTTACACAGTGTTGAAGACCACTGATAGAGGCACATGTATCACATTGGAATCCTGGCATCTGTGGATATTTCCCTTGCAGTCATTAATTAAAACAAGAAGTGTTAAAAAATAAATGATTCCATTTATTGGAATATTTAAACCGACATATGAATATACAAATGTTTGACAGAAAAAAGAGGTGACATGTGGACAGATGCACAGGTATGGTTTGAAAGAATAAACTTCATGTGGTGCTCTTCTTTTGCTTTACATTTCCAGTGAAGGATTTGATAAAACTGAAATCAGTGGCTGAGCCAACATACTGAAAAGTTCTATCAACTGAAGATAACATATTTTAGCTCTCTATCAACAAATGTTGCCTTCACAGAAGGCAACATTGCTATTTGAATTGTATTAATAGTGGATAAAACACCAACATATCAACCAAGGCTGGCCAGGTCAACCGAAGATCTATGATCAGAACCTCATTTAGGACCCACAGTCTGAACTTTATGACAGGTAGACTACAGATTTTGGGACAAAATTCACAGCTGATCTGCAATCTGCTGTATTTTTGAAATCCACAAATTCATTTAATTTGATGCAAAAGTCGCAAATCATCATTTATCCGTTCTCCAAGTGGAGAATTGGGCCGTAAGCTCTCTGCCTCCAGGCTGTTCTGTCCTCCGCAGCCGATGCTGCTGCTGCCCATGTTCTTAAACCTTCCTTTTCCAGCTCCCTTTCTACAGTCCTTCTCCAAGTCTCACGCGGTCGACCCCGTTTCCGTTTGCCTTCAGGTACCCATGTGAGAGCAATTCGTGGATGTGAGTGGTGATAAAATTCACAGCTGATCTGCAATCTGCTGTATTTTTGAAATCCACAAATTCATTTAATTTGATGCAAAAGTCGCAAATATACACGCCAAATCCATCCATAAAAAAAAACCTTTCACCCCTTGCTTCACTAGTATGTACAGCCATGCATATGTAACAACTCACATTATCACTGGTAGTTTCATTGGTTGAAGTACAAACTGAAGGCATCTCATCTCTGGCTTTCGAACTGCTTTTTTCTGAATTTTTTTCCTGTCCTTGATTGTGTGCTTTTGGTGTACTACCTGTAACCATTTGTTGGTAGGCTTTAAAGATCTAAGCAACAAACAGAAAATATACACTCAAAGTTAGTAATGACTTTCTAAGAGGCTGTCTTTGAAAATTTGAAAGGTTGGTTTCAAAGGAAATGGTAAAATGTCATTGTTTCATTTATTTTTGGCGTTAGCTAAGTGGGTGGGGGTAAAATGCATTCTTGCTAAAGTTACAAATTAGAGTGTGAAAACTTTATCCTGAGTTCTTTACTGACTACATGAATAACCTGACAAATTATTCAAACATGTAAAACAATCGAGCACATGTTTCTCTGTGGGATGTCTATGTCCGAATGGCCCTGGGGAAGTAGCATGTAGTGTGGACAGGAAGAGGAGGGGAGAGGAGCACATTGAATGAATCACTTTAAGAATGTTGAAGATTTGCCTTTTAAAGTTCTTAAAGGAACAGTGAACATATGCTTTATTGTACTCTGTCCACAGATATTTTTTTTCTTCATGAGTTATTTGTCTTTGAGCATGAGAGCGATGTGAGCATGTGAGAGCAAGTGTGGAGCATGCGAGCAGCCGCAAAGTGGCAAAAAATTGAATGTCTGAGGACTTCCTTGGGAAAAAAGAACGCTTTTTAGTCCTCTCCCCTAAGTAATCACCTTGTCACTATCTCCTTAAATTAAATCTAAAAGGTTTGAAATACCAAACAACAACCATACAGTGTCATGTGTGTGTTGGAGTATGTTGTCACACAATTATTGTTCAAAGCAAAAAAGAGCAAAACAGGGGAAATTGGAACCATCTGACTTCTGCAGGCTATGAAGCTGTTATTTTTTATCAGTCTGGGAAAAACATTATATTTTGGAAACTTTATTTGCAGGAAAGAAACAATGAACTTGCAGGGAAACAGACTTTTAGCCAGGCGGGTGTCCAGGTGTCCTGTGGACAGCCATTTTCTCTGGCAAATTATTTTATTTTTCATATGTTCCCTTATAACTTGTTCACAGGGTAATCAACAGTGTAACATAAATTTTACGGTCATGCAAATTTGGCAGCATGCACTCCTATATAAAGTGCCGACAACCACTTCAAATACCATGCCAGGTGCATGAAGTAGATCCTTGACATGATGATGACATATTAATCATGCACCTTTTACCCAATGGAAATTTTCTGTTTGTGGAGAAACAGGGAATTCAGTTTCTCGAAAGAAGTTCACAGACCCCTTATTTTGTCTTTCTACTGGGCCACCCCCTTGCATTCAAGATGTTTCAAATCCTCCACAGTTAATACTATCCATCTCAGACGTCTGTGGGCAAGCGCTTTATTTTGGCCTGCTTCACGGACCGTTGGTTTAGTCTGCAGTTCAAATATTCTGGTCATGTGACAATATTTTTGTGGCTCTGCAGTTTGCAAAACACTGATCACGTGATGCCACTTTGGTTGTTCCCGCGAGCAGAAGCTAAAGAGAAAACCGCGAGTTCAAGAGGCTATTTGATTTTCACTACTTTTTAAGTACCTACTATGTGTAGTTTATTGTTTGCAGAAATGAAAAAAGACTGAAAGGTAAAACCTTATGCATGCTTGTTTACGTTGTTGTTATACACTCTTTTTCTTATAAGAACCTTTTTTTATAGAAACGTTCAGGCTGAGATAAACCAAAATTTTTACTAACATACTAAGAACATGCCCAGGCTGAGAGTCAGTTAAGAACGTCTTTATATTGCTTATTTAGTTTTTTGTGAGTAGTATAAATATATAAAGGTAAAAAAAGTCTTGCTCACGGCATCAGAGCAAGCTGATGTACAGTAACAATCAACTTGATACCACATCACAACAAACAGTGCACTTTGATAGGTTTCCTGGTCATGTCCGCATTGATTTATTGAATTACAATACCAAACAACTTTAAGAAAATGTTAAGAACGTTTTCAGGTTCAAATCGCAAAGAACTATTAACAATGTTCAGTCTCAGCCCCAAAATCAGACGTTCTTATAAACAAAAAATAAAAAAAATAAAACAAAAATAACTAGTGTAATGTATAATTTCAGTTCAGACTGTCTGGCACCAGCTGTCTGCGAATTTTTAAAGTTCAGATTCCTTAGTTGTTGTTTGTTTACTTTTTTTAATGGACTTTATTCAACTAGAATTATAATTCAGAGACATATTCATATTCATACTCTGATTGCAAATGGTAACGTAAACAGCGGCAATGATAAGTTTAAATTGGATTGTTGATATCCTCATTGTTTCTACGGAACTGAATCATTTTTCCTATGGGGCTTCCCTTTTACTGTAAAGAAAATGATGACATCAAGGGAATATTTGTAACCTGAACTTTTAATTTTGTTTACATGTAAACCTTAAGTTTTCGTGGTGTTGGTGAAACACATCATCCCTTTGCCGGCTCGTTCACAATCGTCCTTTCAGTTCTAACATGTACTGCCTGGCAGTAGCATGCACTCTAACTGATAGTCTATACAAGTCCTCAGACTTGTCCACTGGCTGTAAACACCTGCAAGCATCAATAAGATCTTCGTTGCAGGTCAAGTTAACAAATGTGTCTTTGTCACCTCTGTATTGAATGCAGACATCTCTTGGAGTTTTTCCTTCCGAAAATGCCCCTATGGTTTATAAGGCCCAGTTCAGATGCCGAACTTTTCATGAGCCGAACTTAATTCAAATTTGGACCAACCCAAATTATCAAAAGTACACCTGTTGATTCAGACGTCGAACTAAATTCGCCAAACTTTATTTAGTTAAACCAAATCACATCGAAATATCAGTGATTTTCAGGGAAAGTGAAAACTGCTTGTAAAATACATTATAATAATTTATGCATTAGGTTCGGCTGATGAAAAGTTCGACGTCTGAATCAAAGCCATTCCAAAGCCAAAATCCCCACCTGAGCTAGGCAGGAAGAATGGCTGGGTTGTTCCAAATTCAAATAGCCGTTCTTAATTGATTCAAACGCTGAACTTTTTATGTACCTAATTCAATGTATTTAGTTCCGCTCATGGAAAGTTTGGCGTCTGAACTGTGCCTAACACCTCACAGCCGAATTCCTGATAAGTAATTAGTTCAAACCTTTCTTTTTTCATTCAGTGTATTTTGCACCTTTTGAGGTTGTCTTCATAAAAGATCTTAAATTGCACAGAGGAAATCTTTCCTTCCTCTGGACTTTGACAAAGGTGGGAAAAAGATGAGACAGGCAGTCCACTTTTCGCAGCCACGGGAACAACCAAAATGGCATCATGTGATCAGTGTTTTGCAAACCACAGCACTGCAAAAAAAGTTATCACGTGACCAGAATTTTTGAACCACAGACTAAAATCAACAGTCCGTGAAGTGGACCAAAAAAAAGCGCTTGTCCACAGACGTCTGAGATGGATAGTTCTAGTGCATATTCTTGATAAATCAGAATGCTCTGTTCTTCTATTCACCTCTAGAAGCTATACTAATATCTGATTTTCAGTATAAAATTATTGATTAAGGCTACAACCAACCGTATTTATGTCATTCAATAGGTCATCAATAAAAATACAGTCCAACCCCTATTAAGTGGCCACCTATTAAACGGCCACTCCAATGAATGAGTTGCCAGTAATCGGATACCCGTGTTTGTGCGAAGAACTCTGGGATCGTCAGGGGGCAAACATTGCTAGTCGCTGGAAAGAAATGTATGGCGAAAAGTTGTTTCGAGGTACAAGAAAACGATTTTTGAGAGAGATCAACGCTTTTTCGCCGTCGTTTTTATCGCGAATGGATTTGGGCAATGTTGATATGTGGAATATGTAACCTTTTGTTTGAATAACGGTGAAATATGTGATAAAACCTACCGATAAACTCCGTTGCTTGCGTGAGGTTTAATTGTGAAATTTACATTGCATAATGGTCTGAAAATATTACAAAATTAATTAAGTATAAATTGAGAGGAAATAACCCAGTAAGGCCTTTTAAGTTGCGTACAGGCTACTTTTGGCTTATTTGAAAGCTCAGTCATACAAATAATACTGGAAATAAGTCCGGTCGCAATCATTGTACTGTCTGGGGTTGATTTAATGACAAATGAGTCCACGCGACTCATGCTGTGTGGCTGCTGTGTTGTTAAAGGGTGGCTCGTTGAATATATCTCTGAGTATTTGTATTTAAAAGTGCCATTTGTGCATGATTATGCTTTCCAAAGTTTGGTATTGACGATTGAGTGAAATTGCCCAACACAAAGGGTAGTAGTTCCTTCTGCAATTTTCAATATCTGTTTTACAGCTTCTTTTCTGTCTTTATATTTAACTTCTCGGAGTGTCTTTTCTACCATTTGCTCTGGATAGCCTCTCGAGATTAGGCGTGTATCGAAATTTTCAATACTCTCTTCAATGTATTTCACAATAAACCTCACGCAAGCAAAAGGGAGTTTATCGGTAAATTGTATCTCTTATTTCATGATTATTCAAACAAAATCTTACATTTTCCATGTATCAACATTGCCAAAATCCATTTGTGATAAAACAACGGCGAAAAAGCGTTGATCTGTTCCCAAAACCATGTTTTTGGGCGTCAAAACAACTTTTCGCCATACATTTCCTTCTAGCGACTTGCAATGTTTGCCCCCTGACCATCCCAAAGTTCGTTGCGCAAACACGGGTATCCGATTACTGGCAACTCATTTATTAGGCGGCCAGTAATTTAAGTCCAGATGAGGGCTTTTCTATTGTTTTTACCTCTACTAAGCGGCCAACCCCTTTTAAGCGACCACTATCCATTTCCCCGAGGGTGGCCGCTTATAATAGGAATGCTTACTTACAAATAAAGCATTGATTTTAACTCGTCTAAACATGTCACTAAATGCTTGTTCTCAAATGAATTTTGAAGCATGTTACTGTACTACTAGTAATTACCTCCTCTTAACGATTGCATTGTTAGCATAACCATCACCTTAAAGGTTACCTTCAAAACAATTTTCTCGGCGACACCTGGAGGGAATCCCATCTTGTCACTTCGATCGTGCATCACCTGAAAGAAGTCCGTTCTGCGAGCTAAAAAGCTAAAAATTGCATCAAGAAAAGGTTCTACTTGTTCGCAGTGCTGCAGTATTCCCATTAGTATGTCGTCAAACTTAGCAGTAGCCATGATTTCAGAAACTTTTCGTGCAGTTCCCACCAGGAAATACAGAAGTCGAGTAGTTCCTGTTTCGTGAGCCGGGCGACCTGCGAGATCTAGCTAGCGTATTCTAGTACAGTTTGTGCCCTATACACGACGTATCCACCTACCTACCGCTACCGAAAAAGGTTTGGGGACAAGACCGGTCTGTACCAAATGCAGACTGCAGACCGGGTACCGTGACAAAATGTAGACAAGGTAAATGCAGACTGCAGACTGCAGACTAGGTACAAAACGGAGACTGAGAATAAAGACTATTTTTTTCTTCAAATGCGTGATAACATGCCATTTTATAACTTACCAGTGTCACGCAATCGCTTTTTCCGCGGTGGACGAGACGGTTTGGGCGATATATAAACAGTAGCATCCATTTGGCGCGAAAATATGCTCGGAGATTTTCTCAGGCTTGTAAATATTTTTGAATATGTTGCCTTTAAAGGTGCTATTTTCTAAAATAGCCTTTCAGTCGACTCCTACTAAACGGCGTTGTCTTTGCTTCAGGGGTGAACTTCACCTCTGAAGCAAAGACACGAACGAACTTCACTCTGGTTGGATTGTCTAACGGTTAGACAATCCAACCAGAGTGAAGTTCGTTCGTGGCAACATGTTCGACATGCAATTCTACATGGGTAGACAAACAAGGTGATGAGCACATGTTGTTCAGATATTGCCAACATGATCGCCACTCATAGGGGTGAGTGGTCCAATTCGGTCTACAATCGGCATACGAGTAATTAAAAAAATCTGACGACTGCTTGACTGGAGTTCGATTTTTTTAATCAAGAATAAAATCAGAGACCGAATAAGACGAATGAAGTCCTGCTACCAAATAATCATGCCTGGGGCGTGCCCATAACTAACCAGATTTGAGATTTTTTTCATAGTTATCATTGTATTGGAGAAAAAAGGAGTAGTTTCTGTAACAATGTAATACTGCTCAGGTCTTACCGGGCAGCATCAACGTCTCCCCCAATTCCCCAACATCCTAATAATTCCAGGAGACGAAACCTCTATTTCTTTTTAAATAGCTTGTTGTTTGCTCAAAGATCCCAATCGAGACCCTGTTAATCGGCTATATGCTATGTAATTTTTCTGATGTAGCTGCCTGTCCCCCTCCCTCCAAACCCAGGCTGTGTAGAATGCTAGTCCATTGAAGGGTGGGGGGGTCATCCTTCAATGGGAGGGGTAAAGAGAGAACAGAACACATTGACCGACTGTTCAATCTGGAGCCCAGGCCTGCGCGCTAACCATTAGCATTGGATAGCTGTGAGCTCCCTCCTCTATACTGGAGGCGGCAATGTGAGTTTAACAATTAGGATGCCTGTGCTTGACGCCTTCTGCTACGAAAAGGTGCACAGAGTTTGGTTTCTTAAATCGGATAATTAACTTTATTAAACACAAATCAGTTACAAAAAAGAAAAAATACTTCCATCAAAAAGCACACTACAAACGTGCTTGCAATACACTACTAACAAGATAAATTCATTAGTGATATTTAAATTACTAACGAGAAAATTGTCCATTGAATTGCTTACAAGACTTACAATTATCTAGAGTACATAATAATGATAATAACAGAGCAGTTTTCAATTGAGTGTCGTAAAACCAAAACCAAACCAATTACTTACCAATTAGACTACTCAGCCAATCTCAAACCGTAGTAAAATCAAAACCAAAACCAAAGTAATTGTCTAATTACTTTCGACACTCAATTGAAAACCGCTCTAATAATAATAATAATCATCATCATCATCATCATTTACCAATTTACATAGCGCATATTTACATATTCTGATCAATAGCGCTTTACAATGACTATAAAAATAAAATAAAATTATGAATTATAAAAACACTTCTTAAAAAGATAAGCCTTAAGTCGAGATTTAAAACTGTCAAGTGATGTTGTTTGACAAAGCTCTTCAGGTAGGCCATTCCAGAGTCTCGGAGCAGCTGCTGAAAATGATCTGGCCTCCAACTACAACTGACAACAACAAAAAAAACTACTTGTAATACTTGCAATCATCCAGCTTTAATTCTTTACTTTAATTTCAAAATAGTGATTAGCTACATTACTTACAAAATTTTGATATAGAATATTACTTACACTGTTTACACTATTTACAGATCTTTACTAAGACTTCATTAGGAGAGAATTTTCCTTAGGCAACCATTGACTCCTTATTGTTGCTGTTATAGTACAGATTAAAGGAGATTTTCACAGCGAAGTTTAATTTGAGGTGTAATTTCTTAATAAATTAGTTGAAGCCACACTTTTTAGAACTAAGCTTTTGACAGCATAAGAAATATTTGGCAAATGGTAGAAAGTAGTTGAATTTGTATTTCTAATTATTGTTTTTTCAAAGAACGACTTAGACTCTTCACACTCAAGCAAAACATGCCATGGAAACAACATTAGAGCATTCAACTACAAATTACTCCAGAGAATAATAGTCCGAGAAAGAGTTATATACTTACCGTAAACTTCGGAAAGTAACGACCCCTCGAAAGTAGAGATCCCCCGAAAGTAGCGAGCCCGTCGAAAGTAGCAACCCACCCTCACCCCCTCCCCGAAAATAGTGAGACCAAGGTTCAATAGTATATTTGTTTTCCCATCAATTTTCAGGTGAGTTAAGGCACTCTATAACAAGGAAAAGAATCGCTTATGCCATGAAGCGTTGTGAAATGTCAATTCGTGCTTCATCAGTTAATGTTGCATTGTGTTAAAACACAATTTTCATTAAGTAACAGGAACGTACTATACCTGGACTGTATAGCAAACTTTGATTCAAATTGATATCATTTTCAACAGGAGGGTATTAAAAGGAACGTTTCTTTACATTTAAAATGAAAACTCGACGAGCGTACTGAGATATTGTTACAGCAGACTGACATAGGAGTGTGTCATGAAGAAGAAATAAAAACATACAGTTTAAGGTATCAGTCTGACTAGCTTTCCTGCTAACCAATGACAACACGGTCTAGACATGAAGAGCCCACCCATGTGGCAGCAACAGAGAGTTAAACTGGAGCGAAGAATTGTGTATTATGTTTTAAGAACTGTTCTTACGAATTTTCGTGTTTTGTTTCGTAAAAAGAGCTCAGTGCTACCGACTTAACATAACGTTTTTTGCTCCCCGAAAGTAACGACCCCTCGAAAGTAAAGAGCCTCAAAGGCTGCTACTAAAATAACGAGGGTCGTTACTTTCGGAAGTTTATCATACGGTATGCAATTGAAACACATAGTAAATGTCTTTATTGTAATGAAACCGATCCATTCTGCATCCATTGTTAAGGTGTGAAACAATTTAAAAAGTTCGATGGATGTTATTTCCCAAAGATCACGTCCCTAATTACTTTGCAGCACTTGCCGGGGACTAACCATGTACATTTAAATTCATGCTAATAAAGCCAATCTGAGAAAATAGAAGAAAAAAATACTTTACACTTTCATATCTTTGAAGGTTTTAGGGTTTTCAATGTGATCATTTCCTAACAACAAGCTCCTCTTTGATCCTATTTCGTGCAATATTTTATATGAAGAATACCGAAAAGCAGATTCATAATTACCGGAAATACCTAAAAGTACTTAGTTTAGCTTCGATTGAGAATATATATCAAACACTCAACACTCTGACCACATTTCCAAACACCTCAAAGTTCGTCAAAACAGCGTTGTATTCTCAACTCTGTTCTGGTGTTTGGAAATGAGTTCAAACATGGTCTTTTGTGTTTGATACATCAGCGTAGCCTCGTTTTGCGCCATTTAGTTTTTGCTGCCATTTTGATTATTTGACAATGCCAAATATGATACCAAGATGTAAGGATGTGAAGGTAAGAGCTGCGACTGAATGGAGGAATCGACTCTGAGCTCTGAATGCACTGGGAACGAGCATAGTTACTCTAATAATAGTACTCTACGACTAAATATCGTTTTGGTTAACCCAAATAGCCCTCCGGTTAACCTAAATAGCCCTCCGGTTAGCCTAAATAGCATGCTGGCTAGCCTAAATAGCATGCTGGCTAGCGTAAATAGCATGCTGGTTTCTTATCCGAAATAGCATTCCTGTTGACCTATGGTTACCTTAAAAAGCACGCTGGTTTGCCCAACTAGCGTCCGGGTTAGACGAAATAGTACTGATTCTCCATTTTGATTACTTCTAACTTATGATCAATCGAAGAACAGACGCATAGATGACATCATTAACAGTTTTTTTTGTTGTTGTTTCTTTATTATATAAAACAAATCTTATAGATTCATATAAATAGAACATCAGTGACACACTCGGCTATCGACTTGTGGGCCACGCAGTTTTGTTCGTACCATATTTGACATCGTCCGTGATCAATTACTAACCAGACGCATGGCAACATGAATATGTTCTCTACAACTACCACCTCTCTAAAACGGCCACTTTCTTTGGTCCCAGCGGACAGTTCACACGTTCACTCTTATTTCAACCTCTCCACAATGGAAACGGCCACTAAAACGCCTCCCAAATGCACATTAACCTTTCGATGACGGACAGGCAATCCGTTTTTTTATTGTAAAAGGTCACCAAACTTGGTCTGTACCGCGTGTCGTGGGTCTCTGCTTCTGTTTAGTTTCTGTTTTATTGATGCATTTTGATTTACATACCGGTATGCCAAAATAAGCATTTCTTGACAAAAAATGTTGCGCTCCGGCCCGAATAAAAAGGTTTCATATTACACCCCCACCTCTCAGGATAACGGCTGGAGAGGTTCAACTGTAAACACTTGCTACTACACATGATTATATTTAAGAAAAAAAAACGAAATCGACGAAGAATTAGAAGTAATATCCATGGTTACGAAAAGGACCTCACACGAACGTCCTTGCCATGTGGTCAGAATGTGCGTTAGGCCTTTGCTATGACGAAGAGCTCACACACCTGTACAAACTCGCTGCGCAATAGACAACAGTCACTACATTTAATGTATTTATCAGCATTTACTGCATTTACTTATTGAATAGTTAGTAATATTACGTTGATCCCTATCGTTTGACCGTTCGACCGTCCGTTCATTCATACAATGGTGCGGTAAACTCCTGCATGTGCAGTCCCCGTGTTATTTGAGTGCCACGTAGCGTGAAATCGAAGCAGCTTGTCCCTCCTGTGCGCTGAGGGTCCTAAGGTATCAATTTCTAAACAAAGTGTAGGGCTGCGTCGGCGGGCAAGTGGAACACTCGGTTACTGTCATCAACCTCAATTTGATAAAGATAAATAACCGCCGTATAGTAGCGAATTTTTCAGAGCAGAAAAAAGATGAGATACCTCAGCTTCAAAACGTGACTACCGCGGTCAGTTTGCCTCCCTTGCACTGTTTAACTTCCCACACCAGGCTCCTTCCGGTCTGCCTGGATAAGAAGTTTCCTCTCCGGCTGTGTACACACAAACTTGCAGTCACTCGGAACTGTGATCTTTTGGGTTTTTTTGCCAGATACACGGCAGCGGAAGTCTTGGCGAAGGAGAATAATGCATATGTTTCAACCAGCAAAAAAGTTATCTAAGTTATCTTATCTATCTTAGCAATGAAAACACTGGAACTAATTTTGATACGAGAAAAACCACAGGTCTCCTAAACACGTTATGTAGATCGTTTATAACGGTTAAAAATATGGACAAGAAATTCACTAAAAACGACTTAAATCGACTCTTGTGTATGCTACTTGTGTTTCGGTGACGTTTTGGGACAGTTTCAAAGGGATTACAGCGAGTCATTCTCTCCAAATATATCGTTACATTCCCATACAAACTCTTATGTTTACACTGTTACGCAATCACGGCTCCCAAGGAGTTTGGTAGACCTGTGAGGAAACTCAGCGGTTTAATCAGTTGATCTGTAAAGAAAGCTTATCGCTTAAGATTTATTTCTGTTTTTTGTTCATTACTAGACATTACTGGGAGCTTTTGTTTAAGTCTTACGCAAGAATTCACTACAAGCTTTATCTTTCATTCTCTCTTTATTGTCATTAAAATTGAAAATCTAAAAATAATTTTCCAGCGCTATTTTAACCAGCGGTGCAGCTGCTGGCTGGCTGTGTCGAGCTATTTATGATGTTACGACTTACAGCCATCCTTAATGGCATTATGCTTTTCCTTTGTGTTGAGTCGTTTGTTTCAATTTACAATCACTCAGTCTTGGACAACTGCCACCATTATTCCATGTTAACAATGAATACAAATGGCACATCGCCTCTGACTACTTGAACAAGATCAAAATATTTGACAGGCTGCGATATATAAATAGTGCATAACAAAACAAAACAAAGCCCTATACAATGCTTATAAGCTTAATTGTCTGTTCAATAAAACCCACACTATCCGTTACATGAAATGACAGAAATTTTTGGCGTTTTTTTACAGCGTAAGGCCACTTCTACAAAAATGCTCAGAAAATAGCACCTTAGGCGTCATAATTGATTATCTCTGAGGTACCAGCCAGCTGGTTAGAGACGGGATACACGCTGGCGGATTCTATCTAGACGATATAATTTTATTCCTGAGGAGTTTTGGTAGAGGGAGCTCAGCTGCCACCTTCTCTCTTAATGGACCGTTCAGTTCACTAATAGAGGCGCAAATTGTTCTTATGCAAGCGTATTGAAGAGCACGTGGCTGATGACTTCGAACAAGTGTTCCTACACGTGGGTATCTTTCTGAACACTGCATCTCCCAATGAAACAGACTATCCATTTGGAGAGGATTAAGGTCCGACAGGTCGTCCATTTCAGATAAGCTACTCAATTGTTCAGTTAGAGTAAAGGTTGCTAACGCACGACTAGCATCTCGACCCGCAAAGCAGTTGAAAGGTCCGTCGAGAAATTGAATGTCCTTTGTGTTTGTAGCATCGAACACCTTTCCATTGACGGCAAAATATATTCTTTTCTCTTGAATACCATCATACTGCTGTAACTCTCTAACGGTAAAAGTCCGAGAGTCGTAGTGTTCTGACGAGAGAGAGATGTCTGTCTTCGTTACTTTTTGCTGCGAAATTGGAAATAATTTCCTCCACATAACTTGAAGTGATAACAACACCGAACCAAACAAGTATAAAGAATCTAACTGAATTTGTACAATCCAAGCCAGTATGTCGTAGAAACCACTGTACACATCGACACCGCGACCTTTAAATCGAACCTTATATCGAGATATCATCCACTTGTTCATGGCGATGGCGCGAATACAGAGATCAGACCGAGATGCTGCCGGTGTTGTGTGAACTCGTCAAATGCAAATTTTGCTTTGTTTACATGCTTATAAGATAACAATACTCGAGAGATTAGAGACATGTGACTTTATTTCTCACGGATGACAGGGTTTCCGCTGGAAGACCCTGGAATGTTCGACGTCATATTTGACATGCTCTATATCACAAGAATCAACGTCAATTGTTGTGTACATAGGACTTAGACTTTGGTTAAATTCTGCTGACGTATGTGGGGGCAGCTTTTGTTTTGTTGTTCATGATGAATGAAGGGCATTTCCTTTGTGGTAAGTATAAAATGCTCACACAAGCCGGAAGACATCGTGTTTAAAAACCGTGGAAACTACTGCTTCACCATTAAAAACAAAAAAAGAACACAAAAACAGGAAATAAAAAAAATACGCTCAAGTGAGAGAAAAACCGCAAGTATGTTGCAAAATTATTTTGAACTAAATTTGAAACTGTAATAATTGACAGGTAGCCATGTAGCGTGATCTAAGCTACAGCTGTCCAAAGCTTTGGAACGGAAACGTTATGCGTCAGGTTATGTAACTGGCAGCAGGTCAACCCTATAATTTGCTAACATGCACGTACACAGGAAAAGAAGTTGACAAAGGGAAAGGACCTAAGATCTTAAAACACAAAGAAAAAGATTGACATCCTCCAGTGCTTGTGACGCAGTTTGAAAGAGGGAAATTTAACGGCAGTTTTATGATCCAAAAAACAAACAGTATTTCATTATTTGCCTCAGGTAAAAGGGCCGGGTTAATTTGTGCAGTTATAAAATTCCGTTGACATATTTCATCTTGCCCACTCGCATAATTCAATCATGATTGCACCCTTTCAGAATTATAACTAGGAGGCTGGACTAATTCTCACGTAGTTATTATCAACTTACATTTGCTGACTTGCCACAATTTCTATTTAATACTTCGTTGTATTCAACTCTAATTCATTTTGTTATGACGATGACAATGGCAGCTGTGGAAAACTGTCCACCTAATTTTTTGTCTTATTTTGAGTCTAGGAATCACCTTCTTCATTTTACATCAATATAGATCATGTGATCATCAAGAGAGGTTACGATAACAGCTATTGCTATTGGAGAGATCGGAATTGATGAAAGATCAACCGGAAACGTGAACTAAGTCATGCTCAGAACTCATGAAATTGTTGACAACGCTACATGGAACAATAACGCTAGAGAATGGCTCCTTCCACTTGACGTGACCTCACGACATCACCGGAAGTGAACGCGTGGTACGAAGCATGTTTGGAAATACTGTTTTCCGGAAGAGGGGGTAAAGGTTAAAGTTTTAAAGGTAAATCGTGTCATGATTGGCATAATCCTCATGATATTTTGACGTCAATAAAGAAACGATTGGTAAACTCAATTAAAAAACTGAATAGAACCTCCTAATCTATGAAGCACCGATGTCAGTATTTGTGGAACGGATATTAAACAATGCAGACGGAACAAAAGAACTATCATAGTCTCTGTGTTGTGGTTCATTTTCGACTCAAGCAAAATCATTTAAGCATCGAAGACATCGAAAAATTGAAAACATCCTTATTACCAGTGAAATAATGATAAATGTGAAGGTCAGTGAAGGAATCGTGAGATGTTCATCAACTTTTGTTACGAGAGTGTGGGAAGAATTTTAATTAAAACTCCAACCAGTGACCTCATGGACCACTGGGCTACAAAGAACTGTAGTGAGTGTTATAACCGTGGCATTCATCTTATACTGCTATGATCAGTGATGCAGGGGAGGTGTGGTCCCCAACAAAGTTTTAGATGGGGAGAATCCGCCCCAACGGTCCAAACCCTTAACCTAGTATGCCAGTAAATGCTTCTGGTATTATAAAATGCGGTGAAAAACAGGGGTCATAACGCTCTGTTTTTACGCAATAGCAATTACAGTAACCTTACCACCGGTGTGGAGGTTCATTACGAACCTTTGCAATCAGAGAGGGGAACTATAATTTCTTTGAAAAAAGTCATTTCTCGCGATATTGGAGCAGTTCAACAAAATAGACTTAAATCTAACATTATAAAAGATTTTATTTGAAAAGGAATTAAGATTATGAAGCAAATCAAAGAATATGTAGCATGCGCCTATAAACAACATTTCGTTAAGATGTGTTTTTTTTTTTTTTACAGCAGTCAAATCAAAATATCTCAAAGCAGATTTTTAAAAACAATATTATAAAAAGTGGGATCAATGTGTTAGTTTCGGACAGAACGACCATCTGTTGACGTCTGACGAAGGACTAGGCCTTAACTGTTGACAGCCTCTGTTTTTTCTACTCAAAGATAGAAGTTGAGAGACAGCGAGTAATAACCTCCCAACCACTTCAATTCTTTCGCGAAAAAAAGTACGAAAAACAGAGGGCTGTGAACAATCTAAGCAAAGCCCAAGAAGTTTGGATTTTCGTGGAACGTTTTACACTTGCGTTGCTATAACTGTTTATAAGAATCTTAAAAACTGACGACAAATTCAGCTGAATTATCAAGAGCTTAGTGAATCCGGCTGTGTAAATACCATACATCAAGTAACATTTAGCACAAGGCTGCAGGTTTGGATACTCTTCTCAGATAAGAAGGCCACAAAAGTACGCCCTGCGCACCTATTGTTTAGTTCTAAGAAATAAAATAAAGTATTGTATATTTTTAAATATTCACTGGAGTGATCATCTCTGAGTTGTCCGAAGTAATCTGAAAATGAAAGCAGCGATTTTTTCATAAGCGACGAACATTAAGGCTGCAGTTGATACAGTCTGAAGCAGCTTAGCCTCCAGTCCTTTATATAAACCCTTGACGCCTTGCTCCCTGAAGGACAAACACAAGTTCACTATTAGCACCAAGTCCAAAGCTAATGAAGTCTGAGCCGGAGATAACAGAATTAACTGGAAATAGCTCTGCCTCATGAATTTCCTTCCTTACGTTAGAGCTACGAATGGTAATTCGGGACCACAGGAAGTAAAGGAAAATTCGTTTCATGATTCGTGTTTGGTAGAAGTTTCGGATTGAAACCGTAAAACATCAGTATCGTAATACACTCAGTTAGTCAATGGTCAAAATTTAAAGGAGAAACGGGGAGGGGTTAAAAAGAGAATAAAAAGTAACAATCATGGTAATGATAACAATAACGACAAAGACAAAGACGAAGACGAAGACGAAGACAAGACGAAGAAGAAGACAAGACGAAGACGAAGACAAGACGAAGACGAGGACAAGACGAAGACGAAGACGAAGACCAGACGAAGACGAAGACGAAAACGAAGACGAAGACGAAGACGAAGACGAAGACGAAGACGAAGACGAAGACGAAGACGAAGACGAAGACGAAGACGAAGACAAGACAAGAAGAGAAATTAAAACCCTAAAAGACATTACACAGAATGGTAACTAACTTTCTTTATACAAACAAATGCAATGCCATACCTCGTAAGTCTTGCTAATAGAGAGAAGATGTCTGCTTTTCCATTTGGTGTTTTGTGTCCAGACTGAGAGGAATAAGAAAATAATGTTCTTAATCACTGCCTGGCTCAGCGATGCAACTACAGAAACAATTGACACCTGTTCAATTTTTATTAAATTTCACCACCAAATAGGTCCTGGTACATGCATTTGAAAGCAATATCAACTTACTCTCTGCTTGCACTGAGCCACCTGTAGGGGATAAGTAACAACAGTGGAGACAGCTTTGGCAATTGCACCCAGTGCAAAGTATTGTTTTCCACTGAGAGCCTGCAAAATTAAACATAAGTTTAGTAAGGGCAGCTGACAGGTTACTTACTGCCAAAATGTAACAGAAATGTTTGATTCAGTGTGAGTGACAATAACAGCAAACAATACTCTATACCTTTTTATCTTCGTGCATCAAGAACTTCTTTATTGCTTCATAGACCATAAACTGAATAGCAGGGTTGCCAGCAAGAACAAGAGATGGGCCTGTTCCACTCCACAGGGTTGACAGACCTTCTTCTTGGCTAATTCGTAGTAAACCATCTGCAATTACATACATGAATACAAAGATCCAACATCAGTGCATGAACCTGTGCAGTAATTGCATGATCAAAGGACAACATCAAAGGTCAACATCAAAATGTGGTAAGAGCAAAAAAGTGACACACAAGGTGATAGCTGAGTGTGTCACTGAATGTTCTTACCACATCTTCTGTGATCAATTACTGAACAGATGCAAGGCAACATGAAATCTATTATTTTGTTTTAAATGGCAATAAAAGAATCAAAAACAAAATGTTAATGATGTCATCTATGTGTTTAAGGTCCTCCAATTAAGAACCAATCAAAATGTGAGAATAATCAGATGTACTGTATATAATAATACAGAAAGCTGTTGTGTCTGCAGTGCAGATCTTAAATATACTCTGTATATGTCAATAACCTTTTACAGATTCTATTCACAACTTACAGTTGTAAATCAACCATCCTGATCTTTGCAAATAGTACTCACCGATAATTCCTTTGTATTTTTTTGTTTTGTTGCATTCTAGACCCTTAGTTCTGAATGTTGCTCCCTGTAGCTTTAGGCGAGTATTCACTACCCACAGTGGTGTTGTCATGAGAACATTAACAATGCCTGCAACAAATAGACTCTTTGTCCAGCTGTACTTGACTAGCCATTAATCAACAAATTACATGTAATTGTTCAAAAATACTTGTTAGTCCTCAGGTTGCAGTCTTGACAATTTACAAGAGGTACCCCTATCACACCACGTGTGTTCTGAAATGATTCCCAAGTGGAGTATATATCACCTTATACAACCAGCACTTTGTCTTTCCACTCAAAGGGATAACTGCCTCATTCACCTACCCATCCATCTACTCACATGGCATTTGTTATAATGGATCATTTGTTTTATTACTGAGGTTTGTTATATCTGTAACTTTGGTCAGACTGAAGAATACTTTGGCTCTACCAGGAATTCCCTAGATACATGCGTAAAGGGGTTTGTTACAAAATGTTATGTATGCCCTTGTTGGTTTCACTATATCAAAGTCATTTTGGTAAAACCTCTGAGATCCCTTAACATGTAATTTAGAAAAGACTCTGTAAAGAAAGCACTCTCTAAAAGCCATATGTCGTCAACTTAATAGAAACACAAAGAATTAGCATGAGCTGTTGATGTGACACACTGCACTGCAGGCAAAGATAAAAAAATAAATATAAAAAATAAATAAATATACATTTATATAGCGCCATTTTCCACTAATAAATACGGGGGAGGTGCACTGGACTTGGCGTCAATGGTTTGCATTCTTGCTGGGCAATACACTTTACTTACTGCCTCCCTCCACTCACTCGCAGGTGTAAAATGATTGGGTACAGGCAAATTTCATTTTGTGACATGACTATACCATCCAGAAGGGGGATATAGTCCTAATACGTTCTGACAGTGTGGGACACTTGTACATGTACCTACTCAACCAAAATAAACAAATGACTCACTTTCTTTTTCTCCCCGTGTCCCCCCCTGTTTCTATTAAGTTACAGAACACTCTCAAAATGTTTGGAGAACTTGAAAAAGCAATGGAAACACTTGCCTGTAGCTCATGTTCCCCATGGCATTTCTCCTTCTCATGAATGTTAACTTCCCCTTATGTTTCTGTAACTTTGTTAAAAATTTGCTGTTTCTTTACTATTATAAACTATCATTACCTGCTAAATATCCAAATAACAGATCTTGAAGTGATGAAGATGTTTTCCCTCTGCCCACAAAAGCAGTCTTAAGACCATTAAAGGTGTAGAAATAAAGAAAATTTGAACAATAAAGGCTTGATAAAACTGGCAGGAGACCACGGTATAAAGAATGCCTGAAGAATAAGGAAACATATATTACGTGAAAATTTGTTTGTTTTTTTGTCAATCAGAATTAAGTGTATTCCTGTGTGTATACATGTATTATACATGAAAGTTGCGATAATTCATTAAAATAGTCATAGTTGCTGAAATCACCAGATAGATATTTAGCACTTGCAGGCTCCTTAAATACAGCCACCTTATACCACACACCACTAAACATTTTGTAAGACAAAACAGGTACATGTACATGTAGATAAGCTTTCATTGTATCCTTCAATTATCCCAATGAAAATTAAGAAATACATACACTCCTTCCTCTTGAATAATATCCATTAATATATAAGCTGTGCTCTTTGCTTTTCTTTTGTCATCAACTGTAAAACATGAGCAATATAAATACATGACAATACACATGGTCATGATCATGCAGGCAATCACTAACCATGCTAGGGAAAAGTATGGCTTGAATCATAAGAATGGTTTAACTTAGTTTCCACTTCTCACACTCCCCTTTACAAATCGGCATGTACTACAGCTACATATCACTTTTTGTAGCAATTAGTAAAATATTTAACCTTTAACTAAAAAATATATATTCATATGTCAGCCACAGTTGACATTTCGGTGTTTGTGACCATTGTCACAAAGTTCTGAAAGTAATGACCCCCCCCCCCTTCCCCACATACTATAAGTAAATGTAGTGCCCTCCAAAAGAAAAGACAATTAAATGTCACAGTTCTTAAAAAATTTCAAAAGCAGAAATTATGCTTCAAATGTTACACTGCACATGTACATGTAGTTAAGTGACCTCAGAGGGTGTAGTTTGACTAGAAATTTCTCCAATTTTCAGACTGATTTTCACAACAATTAAAAAACGATCTCACCAACCTTGAAGTCTGGTTCTTGCAGTATCCAAAGGATAAAACACTGTCATGGCTGTCACACTTCCCTATCAAAATGTAGAGTGTTCAAGACTACATGTCACACCGGAATTCGCACATTGCAATTACAATTGCTATACAAAACACCAGGTGTTTTAGACTCATACAGAAACCTCAATTCTTACATGTAAACAGTATATATATTCCCATCTAAAACAATAACAATATTTTTATTATCAAATATTAATTTATTTAATAAATAAGGGATTGAATTATCCTGGGTATCATAGCTGACTATACAAACAAAACTTCTGCAGTCTGTACATGTATATTTACTGACATCAATCACAAAATAATATGGTTATGGTTGCCTTAGGAGTCACTCCAGTTGCGGGCTCGTTGGTCTCAAACAGGAATTGAACCCCTAAGAATGGCTCTCGAAGGAGTTCGTGGAGGGCTTTCCTTTGCCTCTTCGAGAGCTCTACCACCTGCAAATGCCTCCCAGAACTCTGTGAACATTCTGTAACAATTCACTATTTTCCTAGCACATTTTTTGTAAACAGAACTTTTGCTGTCTTCACTATCTTGAATGACAACAATTCTTAACTTGAGCAATAATTCAATGAGAATGACAGGTTTTTCACCCAAAACATTAGAAAACTCTTTGTTAGAAGTTCCAGACTTTCCATACTCTGTGTGAAAATTTTTGGGGCAAATTGTGCAAATATTCTCGGAAACCATTACAGACATGGATGAAACTGGATTATTTGCTCAAATTTCCGCCGTTGTGATCTGTGATGCATGCAAGTAAACATGACAGCCGGAAATAATCAATTGGTTAATACATATACTGACACTTGTCACATTATGAGGATCGGTGGAAGACTGCAACAAAGACCTTTGTGTCAGGCTTTTCTTTGCCGGTTGCTTCCTCCTCCTACCCTGTGAGTAAGAAAAGCCTGATACTCAGGCTACCACTTTATAGAGGAGGCCTTTTAATACACACCATTATTATCCAACTGTAGCAAATACCATCCAAATGATAGTACAAACATACAGCGATATTGTACAGTTATTTGTACAGTAGAAAACCTGTTTGCCATACAGGTTGGCACGCACACGCAAAACTGTCACACTTTCCCTCTTTCATTGATAAATTTATTGACCACAGTAGTTGGATAATAAATCTCTTATTAGATGTTTTGGTGTATAGTATCGCTTTGTATTTTTACTTGTGTTGTTTGTATTTTGACTCGCCCTACAGGCTCATCAAAATACAGCACAACTCGTAAAAATATACAGAGATACTACACACCAAAACATCTAATAAGATGTATTTATCTACAAACATATACACAACTTTATTTAATTTTTATTCAGATTTCAGAACAGCTTGCAACTGGTAGTGCTAATATCTCCGAACAAGGAAAATAAATATCTAGGATATTACATGGCGGTGTGAAAGTATGAAATATTTAATTTTCAAGTGGTTTTCATAGACGAGTGCAGCGAGTGAGTAAAATATTGTTTTTAACATAAGAAAGTAAAATCCACCAAGCCACCCTGTAATTTTGTTTTTACTATGTTGAGAAACTGATTGTTTGTAAAAAAAAATGTGAAAAAATGAGAAAAAAACATAATAAAAACTTGGCCCTCAGATGTAGTTTCATCTGATTTTTTAGAGTGGTGTATTTTCCAGCAAGATACTTGTTTCTACATAACAAATAGATTTAAATGATTAAGACAAGGCTAGGGCACTAATTACATTTCAATAAAACATATTAACAACATTTTCACATGGCTATCTACAGGCCTGATTTAGTCTCAAATAGAGCAGTGTGTGTGTGTAATGTGGAATGGCATAAGTATCCAATTACAGGATGGTACTGTGTTGGAAATTAGCACTCGCCCATGTGAGTGTGAGGAGCTTCGGGTGAGTACAAATCATCGATCACTCACTCCTTTGGCAAGTACGAAATGTTGATAACATTCATTTTTATTTTCAATTTTGGCAACAATATCTCCAAACAAAAACTTACCAGTGCTTTTTTGACCTTATTTATCTTTCAAGATGCCCAACTAATTTGCCAATAACACACCAATAACTTAAGTTTATAGTTTTTCATACATTATACCAAATGAAATATGAATACCTCGAAGCGATAATTTACGTAATGGTTACACATGTATAAAGTGAAACAGCCAGTCTCTAGTTGAGCCGACAGTTATTAGTTCATGAGAACTGAAAATGGCACATGAGAGGAACAAGGACATTTGCCTGCTAAGGTCTTTTGGTATAATTTTCCATTGAAGGAAAAAATGTCAGTCTTCCACATACTTTATTAAGACAAGGCAAGGGCACTAATTACATTTCAATAAAACATATTAACAACATTTTCACAAGGCTATCTACAGGCCTGATTTAGTCCCAGATAGAGCAGTGTGCGTATGTAATGTGGAATGGCATAAGTATCCAATTACAGGATGGTACTGTGTTGGAAATTAGCACTCGCCCATGTGAGTGTGAGGAGCTTCAGGTGAGTACAAATCATTGATTACTCGCCCATTTGGCGAGTACGAAATGTCGATAACATTTTTTTTTTCAATTTTGGCAACAATATCTCCAAACAAAAACTTACCAGTGCTTTTTTGACCTTATTTATCTTTCAAGATGCCCAACTAATTTGCCAATAACACACCAATAACTTAAGTTTATAGTTTTTCATACATTATACCAAATGAAATATGAATTCCTCGAAGCAATAATTTATGTCATGATTACACATGTATAAAGTGAAACAGCTGGTCCCTAGTTGAGCCGACAGTTATTAGTTCATGAGAACTGAAAATGGCCCATGAGAGGAACAAGGACATTTGCCTGCTAAGGTCTTTTGGTAAAATATTCCATTGAAGGAAAAAATGTCAGTCTTCCACATACTGACAAGTTATTCACTCCAATCTCTCGATCCTAGGGAAGTATGTGAATTAGGTAGTGCCAGCTGTTTGTTTAGCCGTGTTTCAGTTAACACTATGGAAAAGTGGAAATATTTCTTAGGAGTGTCAAAAGTTGATGATTAAAATGAGGATAAAACAGTAAAATTGGTCTGCGATCCTAAGAAGGCATCTTGTAAATGGACCAGAACAAGAAGGCACAACACAAAATGGCAAGCTGGGCATCCGTGATTGCAAGATACTGAAAAATGTATGGTTTGTGAACCATTGTGGATATTTTTTGGCTGTGCAGGGGAGGGTAAGTGAAAACTACACTGGGCAAGTGCATTTTGAGAGTCACTCACCCAAGTGCTTCCAAAATTTAGTTCCCAACACTGCAGGTACATACAGTAAATAAATGTTATTGGCCGGCTGGGAGGTCCGTATGGGGAAAAACTGTGACCGAGGTCTTGAAAATGCTGCCTGAAGCCGCAGGCCGAGGGCAGCATTTTCAAGCCCGAGGTCACAGTTTTTCACTATACGGACCAACCCTAAGCCGGACAATAACATGTTTATCTTTTTTCTTGCAGTAAATTGGCTTACAAGTGGGTTTGTTTATGCAGATTTGTCATTGAATTGGCTTACGCGCCGTCTACAGACTCTACAAACCATTGGTAAAAAATCTAACTAGCGAACGAGCGAGTAACTCAGATACTAGACAAAGAAAGATGTATTAAAGAATAGATTAATTTATACCGAACTACTTTATGTTACTTGCATTTAGTTCACCATTTAAGTTCTCCTTAAGTGTTTTTCCGGTGGAAATTTCGTGCAAAGTTTGAAGTTCTACTACAAAAACAATTTCTGTCAGTCGTTGCAAATCACTCGAAATCAGACTTTTCCACCATAAATTGAGTGGCAGATAGCGAGGAAATTGCTGAAGTGTATTCCACAAAAATTCTCTCAAATACAGCAACGATTGGAGAGGTAAACTCGACTGAAATTGACTTATATTTTACTTAAAACTTATACAGAGAGAGACAGAGCATTACGTGCCATTACAGTACCAAGCTACAAACAGCCAAACAAACTCTCACAACTTCAAAAAACTCAATTGAATTTACTTACAGTGACTTTCCTTGCCATTTAAAGGTGAATAGAGATAAACTCACATTGATTAATCGTCTATGGAAGTGTAAAAAGGGCGAAAGATGACAATTACCGCTAATTCATTCACAAAAATAGATCAACTTGACAGATTCTGCCCACTATGGCGGTCCGGATAAGAAAATCCGCCCGCTCCAGGAACCATTCAGATTGCAGGATTTGTTGAATTCCGCCTGCTCATGAGCTGAGAAAAAGATAAGTGTTTGTATCCAATTTCAACAAGTTGTAATTAGATACCTGTAATTGGACACCAGTGATCAAAAGAAGATTACATAACAAATAGGTGCACGGAGAACCAATTGCCATTGAGAATTTTGTTATGTAAGTTATCATGATTCTTGCTATACCTCCCAACTCAAATACATTTTCCAATTGGAGGAGAGCGTGTCATGTGTTGTGGGTTAAAAGTCATTAACTCCCTTAAGCAAACAAAACCTCACTAACTCCCTAGGGAAACAACAACTTGAACTTTTGACTCGCACATGATCAGGTTGTGCTCCTTTAAACCACGGCAAATTTGTGAGCCAGCCAGCGTAAAGATGTAACAAAACACTTTATGACTGATCACGCCGGAAACAGCAAGTTTTGCTTCCCCTCGACCTCAACAACAACAACAACAATAACTTTATTAATGTGTCAAATACATTCTAGCCGAGGATAAAAAACCCTCTACTAATAGGGGACACTTAAAATAAATAAAATAAATTGTAAAATTTAAAAACCTAAATTTGATATTTACAATAAAAAGAGACTAAAATTTAACTACATTATTTACAGTAATTCCAACAATTCTAAAATAATTCATTCGTAAGTAGATCATGTGCTACATAAAACACAGTTCTCGCATTCATGTTCAATTTTCTGTGAAAGATTAGTTAACGTGATCTGTCTTTTAAAAGATTGTAGAGACGGTAAGTTTTTTAAGTTAGTTGAGAGTCAACTCCACAGCATAGGTCCAATATATCTTAGTGAGTGTTTCCCATAGGTGACAGTATTAAATCTGGGAATGCGGAAATCTGCGCTTCTAAGGTTGTAAGTAGAACTTTTCAATCTTGGGGAAACAAAACTCACTGTTCCTCATGGGGCCAGTCATTAAGTGCTTAATACACCGATTCCAGAAAAAACCGGAAGTTGCATGCAAGCGAGGCTTAATAGCCCTCCAGCTTTCAAAATGGCAGATGAAATGTTGGCGAAGAATGAAAAAATTCGAATGTATATAGGTTAGAGCAACTTGTCTGGAGCAAATGTGGTAAGGAAAAGAAAAAGAGTTGGACACAAGTGTTGTGCGGCTGCAAAACTCTAATAATCGTAGCAAAAACCGACCTGATTTATCATTTCCACGACTGAGTTTCCTTCGGACAAGCCAGATAAACAAAGAAGGAAAAAGTGGGAAATACTTATGAAAAGGGGAGATGTCTATTTTACCTTGGTAGGAAATAATTTCTGTTGTTCCGAGCAGTTCTTGCCAAGTGATTTTAAACTGAGTACATTTATTGAAACTGGGAGCCATACCCTCGGTTTTCCCCTGCACAAAAGTTGATGAGGAATCTCTGTGTAGAGCGAAAAGATGCGAGGCATCTGAGTCTGGCAAAGAAGAAGTGAATACAGGTGTGAATACCCATCAGCTTCAATTAACTTAGGAATTAATCATTTTTCATGCCTCTGAGGTAAATAAAAAAGTTTTGCAAAACAATGTTGAATGTGAAAGGACATTAGTGATTTAAATACAGCCATTGATGAATTTTGAATCTTTTCTATTCGCTTAATATTTCAGCAAGATCTGGCTTTTAGGTTTAATATTTCAGAACTAGTAGTGTCAGATAAATTATTGCATAGGCCAATTTCCTGTATTTGATGTTGGGGAGCCTGCCCATTATTTATTTACCTGAAGTTTTTTAGGTTGAATTTGAAGACATAAAGTGCAGAATAGACTGCAGAGAGATAAAAGGTCAGTTACCCAAGACCGAGGCAGAGTGAACTAATAAAAGTCTGACAACACATTTTAAGGCCTTGTAGGAATTTCCTTAATATCAGGTATTTGATAGACAGCATTTACTGGCAAGCAAGAAGGTTATAATCTTCATCCCTTCTATGTGACCAAGTAAATCAGAGCTGATGATAATTTTACTAATATTAAGGAAGACTGTTTTTCAACCATGAACCAGAACTGCAAATGTAAAAATACAAGCTGAAGTGGCTATTTGGAGAATATATGGATGGCATATATTTGATGGTGTAATTCCACTAAGGTTGTGTAGAGTTGTTAATCAACCCTGGATAGTGAGCTATTTGCTTGTAAACTGGCAGAAAAATTAGTCATCTAATAATTCTTGACACCTAATGTTTAATTTGTCATTTGGTAGTGAATGAAAACAGAGTACATGATATGATATTGTTCATCAGTGGCAATTAAATATTTGGTGATTTCCACCGCAATGAAATTGTGCATTATGTGGCTTCATGTTCTATTTTTTGGGTGTAACATAGAAGGACACATGGTCTGGTGTATAATTTGCTAATAACATAGAAGTACAATTGAATTTGACCTCATTGAGAATTTCCTACATTGTGTGATCTTATAGATTCCCAATTGTTTTGAACTATTTTGAAATATTCACTCAACATTACCAGAAAAAAAAAACTAGAAGTAGCTGAATTCTCTCATGTTA
The DNA here is from genome assembly GCF_042242905.1 of Orbicella faveolata. Lineage (NCBI taxonomy): Eukaryota > Metazoa > Cnidaria > Anthozoa > Scleractinia > Merulinidae > Orbicella > Orbicella faveolata. The sequence continues at coordinate 11,598,325 of NW_028301547.1, read as the reverse complement.
ATTGCTGGACAAACTTATTGGAACTTTGGTATACATTATTTATTCTGGCTTTAGCAATAATCACATCTTGTAAGGCCATCTCTAAGCATAAGCCAGTTCATATATAATATATGTATCATAAATTGTTCAATATTCTTAAGTATCTCCTTCCACCATTCTATGTCCAAGGCAAGTTGCTCATTAAAAATTCTCAGTTACCTCTAAGAGGGTCTTCCAATTTATAGCCAGGACATTCCGAAGTCTGTTCACAACAAAGAGTAGTTGTTGTACATTGCACTTCATAAACTGAAGTAAACATGACTCTTGTTTACTTTTAACCCAGTATCAAACATTTTGCATATTGATTTTATAAGACAATCTTTCAGGGGTTCACCATCCATAACAATGACATTCTTGGCTTCAATGATTTCATGGAGATTGCTCTTACTTGGGTCTGTAACCAGCTCAGCTGGCGAGCCCCCAAAATTTCTGTTTTCTCTTGAACAAAAAGAAAGCATTTTGTTACTTGCACCTTCGTCTATCCCTGTTGATGCATTATTTCAATGTACTTGTCTTTTACTAATTGCTAATATTCTAGGCCATCTTCCATGGCATGTGGCTGATAGTCTTTGTTACACTGCGGTACACTTCTTTGATAATTTTATTGGTGATTTCACCAATGAATCAGCTTTGTGATTGTGTCCTACCGTGTAACGCATTGATGCTGTCACTGTACTGAACCCTTGTTTGTACCATTCTTGGCGAGTAGATCGTGGTCTTGTTTGATACTCTGATTAGTATCTTTTAAACTGAAGGATTTGTCTTATTCTCTCGCACCGATTGTTTATTCACTAAGAGAGATCGGATGTTCTCTAACGTGAGAAGACTGAAGTCGTCAGCGAAAAATGAATCAGCCGTAAGAAATTTTTTTACGTTTGGATGTTCTGTTGTGATACTCCTGATATCCGGAACAATTTTTAAATTCACTTCTGTATGTTCTTTCGAGCTCTTGCTTCTGTTTTTGTTTTACTACTTTAAGCTACTTTAGCTTTAGTAAAGTTATTCTTCGAGTCAGGATTGTAGATTTTTAAAACTTTCATTTCATTCAGATTCTTTTTCCTAAACCGACCATGAATAAAGTTCTTTTAGGCAATAAAAATGGTGAGAACATGTTGTTTTTTCGCACATTAGAGATCGAGACAATCGAAGAATGGCAAACATATCTTTCCAAAAGTTCCTTTATTTTGCCACATTAATTTATACGGCGACTTTTAAGCCAGAATTTTAATTGGCTGAGTGTCAATATTTCAATCTCTTCTTCGTTCACACTAACGCCGGGAATATCATCAGAAGAGAGATTGACTTCACTTCTTCGTACACCATGTTGCTTTGAATATTTACCGCGAGGGCTATTAAGCCTAGTTTCGGTGTAACTTCCGGGTTTTTTCTGGAATCGGTGTATTAATGTAATCGACGATACTAATCGATAATGCCGGCAAGGATAACGGACCGTCATGAAAAAAAAAAACCGAAAAATCTCTCTGTTTTATACAGTTTTCGGTTCTCCTGACAATCCACAGGCCTACTAGTCCTTTAATTAAATTGCCCTAAACATTACGTAAGCTTTTATGACAATCGTACCACGTAATGGATAAATATCCACTTACCACCGCGCCGGCGAGAGCGTGAACAAAGTTCCGATGTGAGAACAACATTTTGAGGGTGGCAGGAAGGTCCAACGCCGGCAAAAGAGGAACCAGATCATTAAAGCTGGCAGTTTTAGAAAACACTGTCATTTTAGAACCGTTAAGCAGCTAAAGATAACATTTTGCCTCTGAGACAAATTCCACGAGGGTACATTGCACAAGACCGGCACACGGTTTTCACATGCAAAACAGTCGATGTGTACTTCATGTATCCGCTATAGACTATACCATCAATAACGAGCAGTCTCTTCCCCAGGGCCTGGACGGGGCAGGCCTCAGTTTAGATCGACTGAAACTGATGGATATCATATGTTGTTGTTTTTTTATTATTTTCAGGGCTACTGGTAAATCGTCAGAAAAAAATATGTTAAGAAAAACGCCAAAACGTCGGTACTTTTATAGGACGATTCAGCTAGAGTTAGACGAGTAAGGTAGTTGAACATGCAGAGTGTACAAAAACCAGAAACATCATTAACGTAACTACGTTTGTAGAAAGTTATGCTGAAATCAAACTGCAAACGGCGCGTCAATCAAATTACGGTAGCGCAAATAATTGCCTTGCTAGGGATGTGATAGGAAAAATATGCAACATACCCAAAGACCCAAACTCGAATGAATGATTGAATTTTTGTCTTTACTATGAATTTATCTAAAAAACGTACAAGAAGTTACCAATTGCTGTGTATTTTAAAAAGGGGGGAGGGGGTTGAATAGGGGTATGCAAATCCGCTGTTCCGTGCCTTTTTTCAGCCAAATCCGCCGATCCGCCAATATTTTTGATCAAATCCGAAACCATAACCACATCCGGAAACAGAATTGTAAAAGTTCAGAGTTAAACTGGTAAATGTGAATGCCATTGTTAATTTCGCACAAGTAGTAAAGTAGGCAACATGCTTGATGATTATAATACAGTACAATTCCAATAACAGTCTCACACCTAAGTTTAATTGAGCTTCGTTCGAAAAAAGAAATAATTCGGATGAACTCATTAACATGCCGACCAAAGCTGAAGAAAGATCTATGATTCAAATTTCGTTTAGGACCCAAGATCCGAACATCAAGACAGGTACAATCCGGAATCCGCGCCAAAATTCACAGCTAATCCGTTTTGGTTACTAGTATCCTATGAAGTAGTTTGAAAGAGAATTGTCTTAATTTATTGTCTGCCGACATTTTTGAGATGTTGGCGAAGGGGAGGGGGGGGGGGGGGGTAATGTTTGGACCATGATTGAACTGATGTTGGTTGTGTTTCCCATTTCACTTGGAAGAGTGAGTAATAATCCTTGCACCGCATTTTAGACAAACTGATGGTTTTTCCTTCGACAAGCTGGTATACATCAGATTCTTCTGTGATTGTTTCTAGAGATTTTTTAATAATCATAGCTTTTAATATAAGACTTTTGGGAATTGCAGAGAGAGAGAGAGAATTTGGCAATAATAAATAAAATTGACTTCAATGTTGTATTTTGTCTTGAATCTTCATAAGATAGATATTTGCCAGTATTCTTAAGAAGATCTTGTACAAAATATACCCCACGCTCACTCCAGGTTTTCAATACAAAGATTTTCCTTCGATAGTGATATCTTTGTTGTTCCATATAATTAAGTCGCCTTTGAAGCAGTCATCCCTGTATTGGTCTCGCAATTCACTAGAGTAATCTAGAAGTTCTGAGTAAAAGGGGGAAATATTGTTGTCTAATTTTTTTGTGTTATAGTTGCATTTTAAGCGGAGAAACGGTAATCCTCCATATCTATTGAAGTAAGCAATGGGAATTGCTTTCCAAACATCATTAGTAACCTGCCTATCCAGCTTAATCGAAGTGCTTTAACAGTTGTTCTAACATTTGGAAAGTTTAGACCTCCTCCACACGGTCTTTGATACAGTACAGTTCTTTTTGTTTTGTCCTTTTTGTTTCGCCAAAGAAAGCTGAAGAGCTTTTCCTGCACTCGTTTAATAACTTCCTCTGGAACACATAGCATTGAGGCTGAGTATACTATTTTAAAAATCCCTAATGCTTTTACCAATAAAGTTCGTCCCGTAAGGGTGAGGTCCCAAGACAGCCAAACATTTAGTTTTGTTTCCATTTTTTGAATTTTGATGAAAACATTTTGGTCGTTATTCTTATTACCGGATTGTACGAAATATAGATTCCCGGTGTTTAAGTTGGTTCATTAGTTATGTCTATTGCTAAAGGTTTACTTTTATTCTACTTCTGCAATCCAATCCAGATAGCTTTGGTCTTCTTTTTGTTCAATTTAAGACCTGAGATTTCAGCAAACTTGTTTATAATCATTATATTTTCCTTTAGTGATTCAATATCCTTACAGATTAGGGTCGTATCATCAGCAAATTGGTTTAGTTTTACTTATACATTATTTAGGAGCTGACGTATCTTTTGCGCTAGTAGTTCTGCGGATAGTTTAAAAAGAATAGGACTCAAGGTGCAGCCTTGTTAAGAAATACTCTTTTCGTTTTTATCCTTTTTAGTATCAACGACGAGGCGTTCAAGCCAAGCAAAGTGGGTCCGAAAAAAGTTTCATTACGTCATTTTCTATGCTCTATGCTTGGCTACCAAGCTCTAAATGACGTCATCTAGGAATATAAAATATCGTGACGAAGTAGAGAAGGCTAAACATAATACGAAGACATATAGCTTCAAAAATGTCCATGAACAAAGCTCTTTGTACAAATGGAAGACTAACCCTTCATGGAGACTAGTATGTAAACGATTTCACATTCATATTTAGGTATGATTATGATCGCTAAACGTGTGGTATACTGTGTTTTACAGTGTTGTGTACCATCAAGATGGCGTCGAGTTTACACTCGAGGGTGACGAGATTCCGAGTTTCTTGAAAGGTTCAAAGAAAGGAAATATTTTCATCACTACTCAGAAAGTAAGTCGTGAAATCATTATTTACTCTGTCAGTTTCACAGATGAGAATTTCATCAAATTTGTATAAAGCTGTGACAATTTGAATTTACCACTGCTACATGTACAATATAACATATTTATTTTCAGGTCATATTTGCGCCTACAACGGGATCCACTTATGGTTCCTTTTCGATGAATTTTCACAGTATTCGGAATGTTGAGGTGAGCCATACAAGTAGCTCATAAGCTTAAATAAAGTGAACAAAATATTCGTCACTAAACCCCTGGGTTTAAAACTGAAAGAGGCATACTGATTTGGCACTGCTTATTTCCTACCATAATTATTATTGCACAGCAGTACCTTGTTTTGACAGCAGTGTTTCTTCCAGACTTGTCTTTGCTATATTCAATTTTTTTATGTGTTGATGTTCGTTTGCAAAACAAAATTATGAAAATTATCTTGTCTGGTCCAAAAGTTGTAAAGTATGGGTGGTAAGTTAGGGGCTGTCAGCATAATCACTTTCCCCCCACTAAACATGAACTGGTGGTTTAGGCCAGGTGTAGTCAATCGATAAAAATCGATATCAGAAATTATTCGACTCAAGCGATATCAATCGATATCAATCACCGATTGCTATCGTTAATGGATAACAATCGGTAGCTCACAGATAATTTTGCTATTAATTGGCAAAAATTGATTAATTCAATAACAATCGATAATTCCTGTCTTAATAAACACCTGGACTATTCAAAGATGGCTTTGTTATTGTGTAAAATAATACCTGGACTGAACACGAGATGTTCATCTTCAACATGTTAGTAGATTATATTTTCCTTTTGGCCTACTCCGAGATCTATTCTTATGTTTGTTTCCTAATGCAAATAATTGAAATCACTGGAACACTGACTCTGTTGTTTATTTTACTTCATCTGAATGCCTACGCTACAATGAGACTGGAGAGTTTTATGCTGCTACTCTGGGCTGAGCGTCTTCCAGTGTCATAAACTAACAAAGAAAGATGTAAAGTTTCCCTTCTTGTTATCTTGTCAATGATTTTCGAGCATATGCAGGCTATGATAAATTGACTCAATAAAACCATTATAGACAAATTTTGTCACACATTTCATCAGTGCAACTTGTAAGAGGACAAAAATAATTTCCTATAACAATCGATAATAATAATCGATACCAATCCATAAAATAATCAATCATTGTTGATTACTTTCAGCAATCAATAACTCACAGCTTTTTGTCATCATCAATTTTTTTTGATTGCTATTGGTAATCGATTGTTATCAATTAATATCGATTATCCGTTTATCAACTGACTATGCCTGGTTTAGGTCATAACCCCCTCCCCCTTTTAATAGTTAGGGTATGTTATTATGTTAATTTAGTCTGTCTGTCATAAAGCAATGTCTTTATGTTATCTTACAGGTCAAGCAGCCAATGTTTGGTGCTAATTATGTTAAAGGAGATGTAATTTCTGAGCCAGATGGTGAGCATTTGCATATCATTTAATCAAGGCTGTCAACTTTTTCGCTGAAGTACTTAATGTGGCACATTTGCATTCTTTGTACTGTGGTAGATAATATTTGGTACCTGAATTCCTTTGTCTACTTTTAAACATGTTTCAGGTCTACACTGTGTTTAAAATTTATGTAATTTAAAATTGTCATCGTTATTGCTAGCTATAAACATGAATGATTGCAAGTAGAGGATAAAAGTGTAGATAATCAATGATCAACTGTATTAATTTTGACTGATTGGTTTTCAGGTGGCTGGCATGGCAGAGGATTATTTAAGGTAACCTTCAACAGTGGTGGAGCTATAGAATTTGCAGAACACTTTAAACGTGCTGTAGCTAGTGGTGAGTGGAGTTTAATAACAATTTATACAAATCATCTGTGAGTGAACAAACTCATGTTCGCCATATAATAACAATGAAAATTGAAACTCACTGTTAGTGATATTTTTAGCCCACAGGCCAGGTGCTCAGCCACCACCACCAGCTGGACAAGCTCCATTCATGAATGGTGGCGGCAATTACTACAATAATATGTACCCAACACAACCTGGCTATTATCCAGCTCCAGGACAAGCATTTTACCCAGCCCCAGTCCCTGGAGGATATACCGGCTATCCACCTCCAGGTAGGGTATATGAAATTATTAGTCAGAGCGATTTTCAGTTGAGTGTCCTATAACAAAACCATGGTAATCAGTGTGGCCAGGCATGAACTCAGAGCAAACGCACAGACTGGTTGGATGAGAAAGTCGTGTGAATCTTTTACACTATTGATTCACTAAGCATGATAGAGCACTTTTCAACGGAGTGTTCAAAGTAATCAGGCAATTACCCGGTACTTCAGTTTTGGTTTTGATTTTACTATGGTTTGGTTTGGCTGAGTAGTCTAATTGGTAAGTGATTGGTTTGGTTTTGTTTTTATGACACTCAACTGAAAACCATTCTAATGCAAAACCAAAGCAAATATGCATTACTTTCTACACTCAAGTAAAAACAGCATACCTACAAGTTATGGGCTATTCACTGATTGTCTGAGTAACAATTCCTGCAAAGTTAACTTTGGCATGTTGTTATTTGCAGTTGGTGTAATGGGTCAGCCGCCACCATACCAGCCCCATGTGAGTTTGTTATGTTTTAATTTAATCATGGTTCAAGTCTTATAAAGTCAAATGGAATTAATCCTTTATTCGTACTTTTTTTTTCTATGATAAACTTTATTTTATTACATGTATGCAGACCATATGGCCCAACAAACATTCCCACTCTTATGGTCACATAAGCAGGCCAAAGAGGCATAAGCATCCAAAAAAGCTGCCCATCCTATCTTGAATGTCTGCCATCTGTTATTGTAGCTCATATGTAGACATTTTGTCTGATTTCTAAATTATGATCAAGAGGGGGTTGTAGATGTCTGTTAGCCAGATTGGTGTCCATGCATCCTGTGGATGCCCACTTTTGAAAGAATTTTTTTTTTATTTGTTGCATGTTGCTTTATAAATTGTTCATTTGAGCAGACCCCATAATACATTTTGGATGCCTATGTTAACTGGCCAAAAGCCTAGTTGTATGACCTCCCTCCCTTAAATTTCCTCTGAGGCATTGTTGAGCTGATTCTTTCTAATGCTTCCTATATGACTCGTTAACAGGAAAACCCCCCTCCTTATCCAGGACAGGCTGCTCCATCTGCACCACCACCACCTTCTGATGGTTATGTAAGCTACTCATATGGAGGTTAGTAACGTAATATTGTAGATTATAACACATAGCTAGCAAAGCTGGACTATCAAACTCAGTTTAAATTTAAGCATCCATCATACTCTATGATGCACCCATGCTCATGGCTTAAGCAAAGCTAACTTTGATTTGCCATTTATCCTGGCAATGTTATGAAATGAGTGATTCATGCTTTTGGCATGAAAAAATAGTTATGATACTCTTGGGAAGTTTGAAGAGCACTCAATCAGCTAGAGTTGCTCTTGGTTGCAGTTTGAGTCACTCTTCAGTACACTTTTCTCCAAACTTCCAGTGTGCATCATACAGCAAGTCAATGATGCATCTTAATCTGCAAGAATCAGTTTTCTATTGTAGCTTGTTTATTGACCAGGCCATACCCACTTACATGCATAGGCACACATGTGCAACCACTTACTAGCTTATCTCCAGTCAAATCCAAATGAACATATTTAAATATCTTCCATGTTTTGATTTGTTTGGCACAGTAAATGTTTCTATGCTCATATTGGCACTTCATGGTCAACATTTTGTAAGCCTGGAAGGAACATTTACCAATTAATGAAAAAATAAAAAAAAATAAACTTTAGTCAAAGAACATTAAAAAGAAGAAAAATCAAATTTTGCAATATGACACACCAAAACTTTACTTGCTCTTTCATACTGGATTCAGACTAGGCAGCTTTCTTCCTTTCTCCAATATGTCTGTGAGCAATAGACCAATTGCAACATATTAAAATTCAGCCTAACACAATAGACCGCAGTATGAGGCTCAGGGGAATAAACCCCACAAACTCTGTAGTTATTCCCCAGAGTCTCATACTGAAGTCTATTGTTTAACAGGCTGAATTTTAATATATTGAAACTGGTCTATTAAGCCCAAGGGGCTAGACTTGAAGAATTCAGTTCCTATATTTTAGTTGCCAAGAGAAGCAATTATTGAAAATTTAAGGCATACAGACTTGACTTATGTAAGTTTCTGTTCAACATACAAATATGCTGGAGCCATAACATGTCATTTTACAATGCTCTCTGATACCCATATAGATGCAAAAGCAAGAGAAGCTTACAGCACAGGACAAAATGTTTACGTGCCTAGCCCACAGGTGAGTGAGGTATATGTACATATACATGTAGGTACCTGATCAGCCACAAAATTTAAGACTCCTGCAAACATGTAAAAAACGTGTGAGCTGGTAGTCCAAATAAGCTTCAACACTAGAATTCTGATCACACCCTTGATTAGACTACCAGTAGTCCCTCTTTCACTTAGTCAGATGTGCATGATGCAAAAGAAAACCATGAGAAAAAAATAAGGCAGCGTAAAATGCTGGGGGCAAGAAGTGCACAAAAGAAGGTCCTTTCATACACTTCTTACCCCCAGGATTTCATGCAACCATTTTACGGTCACACTCAACAGACTAAGCAAAAGAGGGACTATCTTGTAGTCTTAGAATTAATCCTTGATCAGTCCAAGTGATGGTGAAAATATAGCTCAGGTTTTGTGTGCATGATCCCTGTGGCCCACATCAGGCTACTCTGTCTCTGGTTACTGTAACATGAAGCAAATTTCATTGGTTTTATTCGCGACTCCTGCCCCACCCCCCGACTGCATTCTTGACCATCACATAGTAATCCTGCAGCATTAAATTCGAGTGGAGTCAGGCACTGTGAATGTTAAGTCTTACACAAAAACAAAACATAATGATCCCGGTCATGGCTTTAAAAAAAACTACTTTTACTCTCACCAACTGATATCATAAAGAACCTCTTCATTTATTTCAATAATTTGTAAAGTTTTATCTAATTTAAATAATTTTTTTTGTAGGCTCCACCTCCATATGCACCACCTCCATATGGAGATGCTGACAAGAAGAATGTTTAATAATTTATTGTGGAAAGGTGAAAAGGAAATGAATTGATTAGTTAGACTGTAGCATGCATTTTAGCACATAATGTTCATCATCTCCTTGTCCCTGTGTTAGCTTATCTTTTCCGCTCTATTTCACAAGAATACATTGCTTTGATGATTGATGTTAATGTTAGGCAGTGATGCTGTATTGAAATTATTGAAGATAGTTATTTCAAACTTAATTGTTCATATAGAAAGATAATACTATGGTATGTACAGGAATTGCTCTGTGGGTGAAAGAATAAAAGGGAAAATACAAACCACTAGTAATACAACAAGTTAAGCAATTACAAACTACATGTATAAAATAACGGAGATTCCTTTTGCTTTTATTATATAGTAAAAAGTGATTAAAATAAAAAGACAAAAAGGTAATTTGTAAATACGTTATATTATGATATATATCAACTTTTTGTGAGTGGAGGAGGACATTGGGGTTTGCGGTATTGCAGTACTGGACAATTTTTCTTGTGGCATTGTGGTAATTTTAATCCTGAAATGCGGTATTGTGGTATTCTCTGAACCTGTGGGATGCGGTTTTTTTTAGCATTTTGGGTGGTATTAGATATTATCCTCCAAGTCCTCTAATGTTTTCTTAGTCTCTTTCAATTTCCAATTGGACATTCCCAATGAAACTTAGCTCTCTTGGTAACGGAAAACTGCGATTCTTTGTGTCACAATTGGAAAAGGGTTAGTTATGTTTTGATAGTTATTATTAGTCAACATGCCAATAGATGTTACCTATTTTGCTTATTTTGTCTAAGTCGAAAGTTACCTGACTTAACATTCTTTAACAAATTCTTCATTGTTAGTAGGGTAATGGTTTTGGTATGACATTGAGTTTCGATTTGGTATTGAAGTATTGCGATATTTGGTGATTTTTTTTTTCTTGCGATACTGTGGTATTTGCCAGTTTTTTTTGTGGCACTGCAGTGTTCAGAAGCCCCCAATGTCCCCTTCTGAATGGTACAATCCTTGCTTAATAGTTACCATTGCCAAGAACAACTTTAGTCTGAGAAGGTAGAATTGAGGGCATAAAAATGAATGGAATTCCGTAGAATTCGAATATTTTAATTATTTTATAATTATAATCATGGTGGAGTTTGTAGCTTTTCTGCATTTTATTTTCATTAATTCAGCACAGAAATTTGTTGGCAGATTCGGTTTGCAGTAGTTCTCTGTGTTGTTCCCAAGTAACCAAATGCTTGAAAAAGCCTTGGGAAGTTCTTGCCAAGAAGTTGTACCTCCCTGCCCATTTTTGTAGATTCCAAGCCATCTTTTACTGAGCGTTTATATGACGAATATTGGGTCCCTTCCAACACGGCCAAAAATTCTCCTCGCCTGTTTTGCACATGCTCTGTCAGTTTTCTGCCTTTGAAAGATAGCTGGTGCAACAGGCATAAAAAGGGGAAGAAAAGTGGGAAATCAAATATGCAAATTGTTATTTATATGGAAAATTTTTTTTACTCCCTAACTGAAAAGGTCACAGTTCACCTGCTTTCCCCCCTCCCTTCTCCACGTTAGCCAACTTTGTGATTGTACTTGTAAATGGTGAACAGGTACTTATAATGCAATGTCTGTTTACCCATCTGGATGACTCTGTATAAGGGGGGTCCTTCTAGCAGGCACAACTTCACCGAAATGTCACAAAATGAACTGCTTATATTGCAGAAATTAGTAGTCATTGAATCGGAATTATAAGAAGTATATAAGTACTGTGTTTCTGTAAAAAATAAATGTTGGAAAATAATTAAACTGTTCCCATTGTGAAATAAATCATGTTTGTTTGGTCATCAACCTGGGCGTGGCTCAAACTTTATTTGACTCTAAAAGAAACCATTCTAAAAAGGATTTCATGCCAGCCACCACAATATGATGGCATTTGCTCCTTCTTCCAGATATGCTGTTGGGGCTGTTGGCCTTGGTCTGTTACCCCGGGGGGATACTCCCAGATAAATTGGGTAGGGGTGTGCAGCCCACTTCCCAAAACCCTTACCCTATTTATGACCAAAATCTGTGATTTTCCTGACCCTATTTATGACCCAATCAAAAATTGCATACCCTATTTAAGACCTGACCCTCAGATCAGACTGATTTTAAAGGCATCATGAAGGGCTTTTGTTCATGGTCTTATTGGTAATGATGAAAAAATAGTTTCTTCTGAAAAAACACATCCATACCCTATTTATGACCAAAGTGGCTCAAAAACCATACCGTTTGGGGCTGCACAAACCTACAATATATAGCCCACACAAGGGAGTGCCCCCCGCCCCCCCTCCCCGGGCCTTTTTTTTCTATTTATTGCTAAACACAATTACTTACATTGCCTTACTCTACTTACAACACGACACGATACTTAACCTACTTACAATACACTACATTATTGTCATCATCATCGTGATCATCGTCGTCGTCATCATCATCATCATCATTATCATTATTATTTCTAATGCTTTTACTGTCTTACAAACGTCACTTATAATACGTAAAAAACCTATTTACAATACTTGACATTACCTTACTTATTTACAATACGCAATAATTACTTATTACGACTTACACATTACGTTACTTAACGAGTTACAATACAATACCAGGGGCCTGTTACTGTTAAACAAAATTGATGACAATCCGCCAGTTATTATCGTTATTAATCATTTATTTGTGACAAGAATCCATTGGCTTGAAAAGCTGAACAAATAAAATACGTAATATTCCTTTACGATGTTGAATTCCAGAAAGCTTCCGAAGTGGACCTGTCACGCGGAAAAGATTGCGTGACGAACGCAAAGAGCCCGTAGTGTGGGAGGCTGTACGTATCAGAGTTTGTGCCCGCGCGCTGTCCGTTATTTTTCCCTACTACGAAACTTGAAAATAAATGTGCGCGTTTAAACCTGGTGTGTTTGTTGCCTTGGAGATGAATGCATTCCAAAAATTATTCATAAAAATTCTTAAAGGGAGTTCTCGGTTCTCGAGTTCCGGTTCTCGGATGACGTCATGAGTTGGCTGGAAGGGATGCTGGGTAGACGCAAAATGACCAAACTGAACATCCGAAATCTTTGGGAATCCAACTCAAAACACAGAATACCGTGGTAAGTTATCCTAAGTAGGTAGCCATATAGTGATGAATTCACAAAAGAGCTAAAACATTGTCCAAAACTGCTATTATGTGGAGGCTGTACGTGTCCATGCATGTTTGTTCTGTTGATGTGATTGAGAACTGATTTGAGGCGAGGCTACCTTCTCAAAACTTTTTTTTTCAACATTAGCGGTGACAGTAGAGTGCATTGGTAGTAGAGAATGCTGCCTTTTATTTGGCATGTTATGGTGTCTCTTTCGCTACGTATATGACTTTTTGGATCGTTCAACATCCGTAGACACAGTACGAAACTGGTAACATGCAAGCCTATAATTTTTCACTGGACCATACGAAGTAGACTGTAGCGTTACAATATTGATGCTTCTAAAGGTAACGCAATGTATTACCTGTAACAGCCAGTGGTTATTTTTGAATACAAGACTTTATTTGCCTGCCATGTTACACAACTGTCATGTTGTTCTATTGGAGACAGTACTCCAAAAATACTGGGACAAACCTAGGGGTGAGTGGATCCCAATTTCATACCTTTTCTTGTTCTCATTTCTGAAGGTCCTTACATGTCTTAGGGCCCGTTTATATGGTCTTGAGTGCCCGAGACAACCCTTCCCTAGAGTTACCCTGGCCGAGCTAACTTTTCACTTATTTCTTTGTAAAATTCAACCAAACGTTTGCTTGAGGATCGCGAACCCATCTTGGGGGTTGGGAGGGGGAGACAACATGGTTGGTGGGGTTGTCTCTTCTTGGCAGGTAGGGTAACCCTGACAGGCAGGACAACTTTTCTTCATGTGAACACTTTGGCTTACCCAGTCGGGACAACTCTTGGCATGGTGAGTGTCACATAATGCCTAGATTTAGAATTTAAAGCAGAAATTTGAATCAAGGAGGTGAAAATTAACTCGGCAAAACCCACTGTGATTGATTTAGCAAGGAAAACTCAAAGAAAGAGCTTGCACATTTGAGTACTCAATAAGGGTTATGAATAATCATGCCACGTCAACTTTGACTCAGCCACTACAGGGACAACGCTTTCACATATGAATGCTTGACCTCAGGGGGAGGGTTGTCTCAGGTAACCAAAACCATGTCAGTGGGGCCTTACATAGCTGTGGGAATTTCAACACATGTTGCAAGGCAGAATTTCATTCAAACTGGGTCTCAGAGGAGGTCGTAGGACATATTAATTTGATATAAGTGATGGAGTCATTGACACCAAATTGTTATGAATGGGCAAGTACATGCTCTTTAGTGTATAGGCAAGTGCCATCGGAGAGTTGTCAAGGGGAAAAAAGTATCTTAAGTATAGGCATGAGGGCAAAGGATGATCAAGTGGGAGGGAGAGAAAAAATAGTGATAGCTCTTCAATCCCTACAGTCAGTGCTTGGGTACTTACCATTTACGTGGGAAAACCGGAAATTCCAGTTGGAAAATCAAATGGATCGCGCCATTCCGTTAGGGAAGCTTCAGAAAATATGGGCTGTGATTTGAGGTGATGCTATTTTTCTGCTCTTTTAAGTCTCTCTAACTGATGTGGATATACTTTATAGCGATTCCCTCTCCCGCAATGTGGTATTCAATTGTTTAATCTTTATGCCTGAAATTTCCAACTGGGTGGTTTTTGTAAATGGTAAGCACCCCTTGTTTTCATTTGGGAAACTCTGTTTGCAGATGAACAGAGTTTCTCAATAGTGCATCAGTGTGTATATAGATTTGTTATCTGGCAATGCATAGCATTATCCTCTTCCAGGTGATCTGCTGTTCAAAGCAATTTTCTCTGAAATAAAAATGAAGGCCTTGCACTTGGCTCTGAATGCTACTCTAAACAAAAAGAAACCATATTTTATTGTTGCTACTCCTAGTGGTTTCCTTGAGTTTGTTGCTTTTCCATGGCTGGATAAGCATTGATCTTTGTCTTGTGTTTTCTTTAGCGGTGACTTAGGGTGGTAAAGTGTGGTTTTATTATAAGTTTGGTTCCAATGGCAATTTGAACGTTGTTTTCATTGGAATGTGATTATCATTATACATTGCCTTATTTCAGTGGCAAATAAAAACAAAAATGTTTTTTGCATTTTTTAGCATGTCTTTAATTTGTCAATGCATAGCTTTTGATAGCAGATTTGATCACCCTTAAGTTAAATGACAGTCACTAGTGTTTTTAATGGGGATGGGTGTTCAAATCCCCAAACTTTTAAACGAAAGACTGTGTCTAGACAGAGTGACTACTAGTCTTGATCATCAGCCATACACCCTGTAATAGAAAGATGTCAGCTCTTGATACTTTGTTAGAGAAGGGGAAGACATGCCAATATTATTATATTAAGTCATAGTTTGTTAAAAGTATGATGGCAATTTTTTGGTAAAATCCCTATTTCATTAACTTTGAGGCCAATAGATTGATTTTCCACTTGAGCATGCACTGTCAAAATAATAATAATAATAATAATAATAATAATAATAATAATCAATATCGATTAGAATGTTATGTCGATATTGATTAGAATGCTATATTGATATCGTTAGAATATTATGTCCAAACAAGCGAGGAAGAACTGTTAAAAGCCGTCAGGAGGGATGGGGATGAGAATAGAGAGACAGCTGCCAACTTAAAAGCGAGGAGAAGAACTGAAAATATTCAAGACTGGAAAGAAAAGCCGTTATATGGACAGTTTGCAAGACAGGGTGAAGAACAAAGAAGTGAGGAAACATGGACCTGGTTAAAAGAAGGAAAGCTCAAGAGAGAAACAGAAGCTCTTATCATTGCTGCACAAGATCAAGCAATACGAACAAACTATATTAAAACAATGGTTGACAAGTCACAGAATGACCCGAAATGTAGAATCTGTAAGCAGAGTAACGAGACCATTAGCCATATTGTAAGTTCGTGCTCGAAACTGGCACAAAAAGAATACAAAAGGAGACATGATAACGTGGCTAGAGCAATCCATTGGGACCTGTCAGGAAAATGTGGGTTTGAATGAAAGGAGAGATGGTATGACCATGTTCCAGACAGTGTGCTTGAAAATGAGGATTACAAACTTCTATGGGACTTCAGTGTGCGAACAGACCATGAAATAGGGGCTAGGAGACCGGATTTGGTGATCATTGACAAGAGAGACAAGAGCTGTCAGATTATAGATGTGGCAATTCCAGAGGATAATGGGGTGAGAGAGAAGGAAGATGAAAAAGTTGAAAAGTATCAAGATCAAGCAAGAGAAGTTCGAAAAATGTGGGGTGTGAGGACAAAGGTTATTCCAGTGGTAGTGGGAGCATTGGGATCAATACCACTGAGATTGAAGGACAATTTGAGAGCCATTGAGGTGGGCATTCCTGTTGGACTGATCCAGAGATGTGCATTGTTGGGGTCAGCAAGAATTCTTAGAAAGGTGCTGGAGATGTAGAAAGAAGAGAAAAAGCAAACAAGGGGTGTTTCTTGGCTTCCCTAGGCAACTTTTTGTTGCCCAGAGCCATTGACGAAACCAGCTTCAATATCATCAATAGCTGTGCGAATCTTTAATAATAATAATAATGGATTGAACTCGGCACCATAAGTTAAAAGCGGCAAGACTTTAAGGACTTAAAATAATAATAATAATAATAATAATAATAATAATAATAATAATAATTAAAAAAACAGGAGTGTTTATTGTGACAAAAACTAGAGCTAAGCTTTACAAAATGCTATAATATTTACATAATTTGATGTCTGTTAAACCTGTAAAACATGTTTCTGTACCTAATCATGATATCGTGGCTACTACAACTAATACTAATGACAAATGATAATAATAATAATAATAATAATAATAATAATAATAGAAACTTAATTAACATGTCTTTCATTCTAGCTTCATTCTAGCTTCATTACAGAAACTAATTGGGGACACCTATCTGAAAGTATTATTAAATACAAAATCTAATCTAAAGACAATCTATCTACGTGAAGCCTTGGAGCTGACTGGCTCATACCTGCCAGAGCTTACCCTGGTTTCTGTAGCACGAAGCGGCTAGGAGTATTTCTACTCCCCCTGGACGGGATCCTAGTCCATCGCAGGTCAATCCCCCGCAATTTTTAGGTTTCCCCAACAATTTGGCGGTACCCATTTATACTCCTGGGTGGAGTCTGAGAGGTACTGTGAGAGTTAAGTGTCTTGCCCAAGAACACAACACAATGTCCCTGGCCAGGGCTCGAACCCAGACCACTTGATCTGGGGACGAGTGCACTAACCATGAGACCACTGTGCCTCCACACATCTAAAGATATTATTAGATACAAAATCTGAGATAAATAAAAGTCCCTCCAAGTCTCTTTGCAGGATCTACCTCTTATCTATGCATAACAAGTATGATAACTAATTATTACATAAATGACAATCCTTGCAATTATTACTGAAAATAACTGTAAGGTTTAACTTTCCCACTTTACTTTTAAGGTAATTTCCCTGAAATAAAACTGCACATAGATTTTCGTTCAAACTTTGTCCAATGAATATTTATCATATGAGAACTTTAATTATAAAATAAAAAAGGGGGGTGCCCATGCTCATTAAGGAGCAGTGAGGCATTTTAGCGTTATTTAATGCTTATTACAAGAATACATTCCAAGTTATTGTAAACTCTTTGTGAGCCCAGACTCATGAAAACACACCTCAAACTACAGTCAATACTTGTGTCGGACACAAGTAAACTTTTTAAGTTTGATCTTGACAGGAAGCTGAATCCTTGTTAAAATATTGGGACCAAATTGCTTGCCATGGCTATCAAATTGCAAAATAGAAAAGACTACAGTGCAGCTGCTATTTTCCTTATTTATTCAATTTTCAACAATAGAAATCAGATCGCTCTTTTCTCACGCAAAGCAAATGATTAGTTGATGAAAATGACTGGAAAAAAATTGGGGCGACCGAGCTCGTTAGTGAGCTATAGCCATTCTTCAACTGACAGAACTTAATATCAAGGCAAATCCGCCATGTTTTCAATGTGCAGGTGCACAAACGTGCGCTAATAACGCCATGAATTATGCGCAGTAAGGATGCGCAATGCAATACTGGGGAATGACCTTTAAAGGATACAAGGTTTCGATCATTTTAATAGATATTGGGAGCTTAGACCAAATCAAAGGACCCATATATCTTAAACTGTGTCTTCCGTAGGTATCATATTATATCTTAATCTAGGCAAGGAAAAATTGTCTGTATTCCTTAAAAGTCTACAATTACTCATATTTACAACTAAATAGTTCTGAAATAAATGTTGGAACCAAAAATCTTGTTTTTAGTCTAAAAGATGATTTCCAGTCTGTACTGTGCACTCTCGAGAGTTTGTTTGCATTTTTTGTTTTGTGTCATGTTAAATACATCACAAAATGTAAACATTTCGCAGCTACTTACATGAAGTAAATTCAAAGTTTCAAAACAACCACAATTTTGGATGCGAAGTGGTCGAAGCTTTATGCTTTGTTCTTTCTCATATCACTTAATGAAACAACTTCGCAGGTGTAAAAATCAATGACGCTGTTGGAAAAAGAATTTGAAAGGCCTCAAAGATAAGGTGGTTTGTAATGAATAACATTGATTCACATTCCATTGAGTGAGATTAACAATGTTTATAAACATTAGGGTGCTGAAACTGCGCATTACGGACTGGAAACTTTAAACATGAACCCTTTTAAAGCCCTGGAGAAAAACCTTATTTTTATAAAATGAAATGAAAACATTTAAAAATGCCTTATTCCTTGTATATATTGGGTAATATACCCCTAAACAATAGCTTAATTTGCAGCTCTGGGTGTGCATATTTTTGTCAGATATTCGTTTCACCATAAAATTGTAAAGTGCAGGACGTCAAGGTAAATGGCCATTTTTAACTATTCAGGGTACGATCTAGGCTCGATTTCAGCTGCTTTCTCGAGTCCGGTCTACATTCTGGGGGAGGAGCGCGAGCTCTTTTCCCGAACAGTGGCTGGTATTGGTAATCGATCCTAGGTACGATCAGAGTCAGGAAGTTTGGTTTGTTTTGGGGGGCAAAATTTAATCGTAGGTTTATGAGATTGCATTCTAACGTTAGCTTGGTCCGATTTATGCTATCTGCATGCTCAATTAGGCTTTATCCTTGGTTATCAGATTATCAAAAATATCTTCTCATGTGAATGATAATCAGACAATGATAGTCACAGGTGGACAATCAAGGCCAATTTTGGCCTGTTTACTGAAGTCAGAAGGTCAAACCAGTGAGACAATTTAAGGTAGTACCGAGTTCAACATACAACACTTACATCACTCATCTACATAGTCAACACACTGCATTCAGCCCCCCACCCCCACCCCTACCACCTCTCTAACCTATCCCAACCTGACTTACATAGGACAACATGGAGGAACTAGTAAATATTACTGCTTTGAAATGTGGCTTATTCCTCTGACTCAACTGAACAAAAATGTACACGCAGACTCAAACAGTCCGTAGTCTTGGTATGATGGGTGAATAATGATATTAAGGACCTACCATTATTGCATGAGGAAGGAAGAAGATTTTAAGAAATTGCAAATTTTATATCTCCTACCTTCCCCCCCCCCCCCCCCCCCTTCACAGATTGCTGCAAGAGGAAATACAGCCCTCTCTTTGGGGGAAGCTGTAATTTATTTCCCCTCTTTTCTCTTAATGGTGTACATTGGTGGGCTAGATTTACCTTGTTCAGAAAGCATGTTGCTCTCTTTCCTGTTCATGTACATTGTACTGTTAAACTGTGTTTTCATTATCAATTCCTCTGAGCTTGAGAAGCCGATTTCTACACATGAATTAAACCTCCACATCTTTTTCTGACAGACAATGGGGCTTGTTCAGGTTCATTATCACTGTTGTGTATTGTTCTTGCTTTGTTGTAGATTTTGTCAAATGGCATTTGATGTGCCTTAAAGTTTGCACTGTAGGCAACATATCTTTATTTGAAGGATGGGACTTTCACATATACTTAAGATGATGTATTTCTTCAACAAGTCTACTCTTTGCCTAGTTGGAGTTCCATCATTTGGCATACCAACTAAATATATTAAAATCTTGGTACATGGAACTGACTGAGACATTTTAAATAGCTTTATCAGATGATTTGTCCGGTACCCCTTTCTCATAAGCATACGAGCTGGGGGAGGGGTGCAAGGGGGGCTGCAGCCCCCCCCCCCCCCCCCCCCCCCCCCCCACAGCTACGGAAATTAAGATGTAACGCGTATGATTCGGGCAACGAAACTTGAGAGAAAATATTACCAAATAATGCTTTTGGTGGGTTATTTCCAAACCTTGTAAATAAAGTTTCTAGTTAGTTAATTTTTGTGAATCTTTGTGTGATTAGACGCCCGACCAGAAGTCTGTAGGCTGTCAAGTGGTCTCTTCAGAGAGTTAGTACTTTCAGTATAGTGTCGTGTAAAGTGTATCATATATATATCTGCTGCTGATCTGAAGTATCGTTGAGTAGGCAAGCTTTCAATACAACTATATTTGGAATTATAGCAGTTTCATTAGATGTTAGAACTGTGAAGGGTTTTGTTTTTCATACAATTTGGGTGCGTTTGCATCCCGATTTCAACATTCGCACGTTCAGGCATTGCGTGTATTTTTTTCGAGCAAGGAGGTCACCGCCCCGCAAGTCCGAAGGTGCCCGTACGCCTATGCCCTTTCTTTCTTTTATCCTTTTATATTGAGCTAGTCACTATGTATTCTGTTGTTGATAGTGAGTAACCAAGCAGTGTGTGGTTGTTAACAAAATGCCTGTCCGAGGAAAATACTCGGTTGGATAGTACTCGTCCGTGAAAGTGTGTCTGTAAACAAGTGGGCTTAGAGAAAAATATTGAAAGACGCAATTTGTCACGGCCAGTTGCGATTCTTAACGATGTTATGTTTAATTGGTCTAGTTGTTTGCTCGGCCCCACTAGCACTTCTGCTATAACACTGCCGAGGGTAAATTATGGTTATATATGTATATTTTTATTTTTTTTGTTCGGTTTTTGTCTGTGTTCTTTTTCAAATTTTACATTTGCCTTTCACGCCTTTCATCTAAAAGAGATGAAAATATTTTAATATGATTTTTAAACAGGCGCGTAGAAGAAAATTTAGTAGTGAACAATATTGACAAAAGAGTGTTTGATGTCTCGGAACTGTCGGTCTGATAGTTCCCCCTTGGAAATTTTCCATAGCGGGTACATTGTCACCTTGTTAATACTGACTGTAAAGGTAATAATTTCGCGTGTTTTGTACTAATTGTCCTCTATTTTTTAAAACAGATCAATTAAACTGCAGCAAAATGACGTAATACTACAAGGCAGACTGGAAATCTTTAATTTCAAGATGTGCTAAATGAGCGTGGTGTAAAGAAGCATGCTTCGTCGGGTTGTGGTTGAGAATTATATCATCTTTAAAGGCCGACAAGAGCTTGACTTGGAAAGTGCGTGTGGCAGTAGTTTTCATACTCTTGTAGGCGAAAACTCGAGTGGCAAGAGCAGCTTTGTGGCTTTAGTCAAAGCAGCGAGTAATTTTGTTGACAACGATGAAGATTTTGAGGTGATAGGTAATAACGTTGCAAGCGCTAAAGCGGTGTGCGAGTTTCATTTTCAACATGGACGAGAGCTCTCTCAATATTTTGAAAGTTCACCCTCGAATTTCACTGGAGCAGTTCTGTCGACTGTTCCTTGTGTTTCAGGATTGTTTTCTTGGTTTTCAGACGATGTCCTAAAATTTCCAACCGAACTTACTAACCTGCTGAGGGAGACATTTGGTTCAGTTTCAGGGTTAGTGCGCGTGTTTTCTGGAAGAAAGACTTTTAATTCTAGTAATCCATCTCATTGCCAGTTCCTTTATGTTGTCTGCGAAGATGTTGTTTTGGTAGTCATCAAAAACAATGGTGAACTCACTGCAGCCTTTCACGATCCCTTACCAGCTGGTGTTGATCTTATGGAATGGTGCCCGGACGAGGCCTTCCTCCGTAAGGTGGAACTGGATATCCTGAACGACTCTACCATGGTCCCTACTGAATCTTCAGACACCGACGTCTTGGACACTGAGCATTCAGATCTGGCTCTCAGCGGCTGGGATACACTGAGGTATCGGGATGTCAAGAACCTAATTATGGTCAGCCTGCTTAAAAATTTACCTCAAGAACGTATTGATGACGCCCTTGCTTTGTTTCACGAGATAATGGGTGACCAGAGTCTGGCTTTTGAGCTGGACCTTGATGGTGACATCCCATTACGAATTCTGGACAAGGGAACCAACAGAATTATTCAGCGTGTTTCCGAAGGAACTTTTTCTACGTTCGTGGTAGCTGCGTTGGTTGTCCATCCATTTAGCCGAACCATCATTTTCGACGAGGTTGCCCGAGGAATGCATCCGTTGCAAGTTCGTCGCTTGAGAACGATTCTCATGCGAGAATCAAGAAACAGAAGAAAGTGCATTATAACCACGACGCACTCGCCAGAAGTGGTAGAAGTTGAAAGAATCAACCTGATTTGGAGGTTCCAAGTTCTCCCATCCGGTTATTGCCAAATAAGGCGTGTTAGATCGCATTACAACGTCAGAGATTTACACTTCATTGGTGGAGCGGAAGTGAGGGAGATATTTTTTGCGCGATACATTGTTTGGGTCGAGGGGGAAAGCGACAAGAGATTTATCGAGGCGTTGTTGAGGTTATTTGATGAAGGAAACCCGGAGCTCTTTAAAGCTCTATTAGAACCTGGGTCAGCTGCTGCCAACATGACCGGAGGCTCAGATGGTTCTTTGCCCGAATCTTCTCAAACCTACGGCACAGATCTGCCTGTAGCTGTAGAAAACCTTTTGCAAGATCCAGCTTATAAAAGAAAGTACTACACCAAAGAACTCTTATCCAAGATCCAAGAAGCCGTCCGCAGCTGTATTGTCCTGTCAATCAGCGGCAAGAAAAATGTCTACAAAGCTACAGCAATATGTCATGATTTGGGCATTCCGCATGCTGTGGTGTGTGACTTGGATGTTATTATCCCTAATTCAAAGGAGAATTCAGTTCAGTCGCAATTCAACAACTGTAGTGGACTGTGGACTACTGCAACCATTCCTCACGCCAAGACAAAACTCTTGGATGAAGAACAATGCCCTGCGTCAAAGTGTGTTCAAGATTTGAATCCTGAACTGATACCAAAGTTGCGCGCCTGTAGAACAGTGGGCGATGTCATGAAGTTTTATGACAAAACACAGCGTATCTTCACCTGGCGTGTAGATGGTGGTGAGATAGAAGACGCAGTTAGGTTGACTAAGTCACAGTTTGGTAAGAAATTATGGCCTGATCTATCTTTTGGGGACATGAAAGAGCTTGTTGTTTGTTTATTGCAACCGCGTAAGTTACGAGAACGGAACCCAAAGGACAAAGACGCCAGCAAGCAGCCAAACCCAGAGCTCCTAAGGTGTATTTTTTTCCTTGTCCATTTCTTTAGGGAAAGTGTAAAAGCTAATTGAGTAGGATTAATTGTCTTGTGTAGCACGTACGTAAGAAATAATGACGACACACTAACGATACCATAGGCGATTCTATACTTTCGTCCGGAAAACCGTCTTTTGTACCTGTTAAATGGCGCGATTTTCACCAGAGATTTCGACCGCCGTGAAATCCGATTGAAATCGCTGCTATTTGCCATGCGCAAAGCAACGAATTTCGGCGTGCAAAATCGCCTTCTGTGTCGCTAACCCCCAACGTAAACGGCCTTTAGGCTCGTCAAGGAATCTTTCCTCGCGTGACGAGCACAAGGAACGTTTACGTGGGGGGCTAGGTAGGAGGGATTTTCCGTGCACGTGAACTGAAGACTGCTATCTGTCAAGGTAACTTCTTAGTTCACTTGTCTAAGTTACAAACGCTCCTCTATCACACTAGTAGGTATATTTTTTGGGGTCAGCACCGTGGGTTATCTCTGTCATATCACAGTGGGCGATTCTGGTGGTATAAAACTGACAGTTATAGGAGACGATAGTCCTAGATTGACCATAAGTTGACATTAGCACTTGGCATTGTTATAATGTGTAACGCGCCATTGGCTGCATTTTTCTAGGGTGACGAACAATGTGGCTAGGGATGCGTTCCTTTGGGATGATCTGGATTAGGACCAGTGATCCAAGGTAACTCAGATCTTGGTGTATTAAAGGAACGGATGAATCCACTCTGGATTCACCAGATCCTTTGATGCACTATGATCCGAGTGATGTTGGATCAGTGATGCTAGTTCGCATCATTCCAAAGAAACGCAGCCTAGCATAAAGTGAGTCTAGTTAAATACGATACGTCCAAAACTCGCGAGTCAACAACAACAAGTTATTGTGAGAGAGATTTTTGGGCGCTTAGGTCAGCAAATTCAAAGTTCAAATAATTTGGTCTGTTGTTTTGTCTCATATTTACCCAGAGAAATTATATGTTTTTTTTTTATGCGTCATCCCAACGCATAAATTTCCTAAGTTTGTCTGACATTAATTTAATGCGTTTTGTTTTCCGTATTCAGCTCTAAAGACTCGTAATACGTCTAAGACGAATTATTCGTCTTCCTGGATTAATATGGTCATTCATCCTTTTTTTTCTGGTAAACTGTGCAGTTGACTTCGTGAGTATGTAGCGTCTAAGGTTATATTGTCGGTTTGTTTACTCTTACATTTTCTAGTTTCAGTGCGAAAGATATTACATAAACTTACTTCTGTACTGATCATCCTTAATTGTAACATCAACCACAAATGTTTGAAAATTTTCACCAGAACTGTAATAAATCGGTCTGACTAGAAATGTACTAAGGCCGGGTTAACCGTAAATATAATAAATTACCTAGTAAGAAAAAAAAAATCACGGAACAGTTGCGAGTCATAGCCAACCTGAAAGCCCTCGCTGAAAGCCGTATTTTCATAGCTCAATAGACACGCCGAACCAGCACTTTTCTCTGTGTTGAATAATTACGGCCTCTTGAAGGACTGGAAGCTAGTTCTCGAGAGACAGCTGAACTCTAAGGAAGCTTTAGCAGACCTCAAAGGAAAACATCGAAAGAGAAAGGGAGCGTGCAGTAAGTCACATTTTTAAGACGAATTTTTAACCGCTAACTAGGTTTGGTCAACCAAAGTGATGTCGAAAGACTAACTCGCTGGCTTGTTGGAGTGGGGATTTAGGGTTAAGCAGTGTTTTAGAGTTAGCTTAGTGTCTCAGGGTCAGGCGGTGAATTACGTGATGTCCGCGATGTTTTGAAGTCCATGAACATGAAAATGTTTCCACTGAACCATGTCGCGTGTGTTTGTAAAAATTATTTGTTGAACTTCGAGAGCTGGTAAAAGGGACTGTTCTGCTTTTAAAACAGAGTGGAAATTAAATATAATGACCTCGGGCTAGTTTCAAAAGAACGCCTTTTTCTGTCAATTCATTTAATTTCATGTTCTGTGTAAAAGTTAAAAGTCGAGAATATGGATATCTGATCTTAACGACCATAGATCTTTACGATTTTATTTCTCCTGATTTTATTCTTAGTTTCCACTTTTCCAAACACTGACTCGAAGACCACAGTGTTTGAAATGGGAGCCGAGAAACACGAGAAATGCTTATTGGCATTATTTCGTCCTCTTGGAAACGGTCGGCACTATGTAATATAGCAAATTTTACCACAGTTCAAAACACCCCTAAGCCCATCAAAAATTCTTCCGCTGCGCGTTGTAGCAAGTTCCAACATTCTTCTCGGTGTTTGGAAATGTAGCAAAACGTGATATGTTACCAGAAGCCTCGGACATAACATGATGCCCGTTTAAAATATGCCCGTTTCAATTATGAGTTTCCCTCAAATTATAATGGGGAACACGCAATTGAACGAGATTTTTAAAATACGATGGGGCAAATCAATCAAGCAATTTTTTGAAGTTTGCGATTATAAAGCGTGGTTTTCTTCGCTTTCTTCAATAAATATTCACAATCACTGGTCTTGTCCTGGAATACACTTCTTAGAGCTCTTCCATTGAGTTTTTCTAATTAGTATCTGAGCCATACAGTAGAGTCGTAATTAGTCACGGTGCCAAAGAATTAACGAATTGTATAACCTTAGCTCAGTGTCAAAAGAAATTAGATGTTTTAATCTATTAAAAACAGATACCTGTCTGCTAGTTTAGCGACATAAAGTGGTAACGTGTTCATGAAAATGGAATTTATGGTTAATTGTGACACCCAAAAGATTTTAAAGTTCATTTATTGAAGTTCTTGGTCAGCAGCTAGAAACTTAAAGTCGAGAGAAGATTACCATGCAGGAATTTGAAACTTACGATCAGGATTGGCTTTAAGCGAGTTTAGAGAGAACCACACCAATGATCTCTCCATGCAAGTCGCCATTTATAGCAGTTATACTGCAGATCGAAATGCAGATCGTTACCAAGAGCATAAGAAACATGCAAAAGAGGGCCAAGAAACTCTCTTGGATACTGGTAACCAGTAACAACTAAAAGATGTCAAGATCTTTAAACGTTTTTTGTTCAGCAGGGAAATTCTTCATCAGACAAAAGCTCTTAGAAGACAAACCATAAGCACAGAGTTTGTCTCGTAAAAGATATTTATGTAAACTGTCAAAAGCTTGGCCGAGATATGACGACGCGACCTCAAAGGAAACTGAACATCGAAGAGAAACCTCAAAGCGTGCAGTAAGTCACATCTTTAACACGACTTTTTGACCAAACCGCTAACTAGGTTTGGTCAACCAAAGCGAGACCTAAAAGACTAACTCACGGGCTTGTTGGAGTGGGGATTTAGGGTTAAGCAGTGTTTTAGGGTTAGCTTAATGTCTGTGAATTACGTGATGCACGCAGTTCCTTCTCCTCTGAATGTGTTCGGCGAAGTCCTTGAATATGAAAATGTCTCTACTCAACCATGTCGCGTGTGTTTGTAAAATATTGTTTGAAGAACTTCGAGAGCTGGAAAAAGGGACTGTTTTGTCAACAGTGTAGAAATTTAATATAATGACCTCAGGGACTGGTTTCAAAAGAACGCCCGTTTTCTGTCAATTTAATTTCATGTTCTGTGTAAAAGTTAAGAGCCAACTTAAGGTTACACAATACCTTCACGGGTGCCCTTTAGAAAAAAGTTCGTACCAGCGTTGTTTTTTAGGAAACTGCCACAAACTACATATCAATAGAAAGGTTATAAACTGTGGAATTCGGAAAAGATATCCAATGATTTGGCCGTGCCTTTGTTGAGAATCATGATTAAGAAGCTGGAGAACGGAAAACGACCGACTGTCATTCGGCCCAATTAATCGGGTATCAAACGCAAGTAGTAATGTTTAAGAACTGCACAGTGTTGATCAGCAAGCATCAATTTTTCAAAGTGTGTCGGGGTTTCCTTGTTATTGGTTATCTTTTTATAGATCCGTAAAGTTATAACATCGAATAATTTGCCGACCCTGTTGCGTTCGCGCCTGTCTCAAAAGCAATATCCATGATATAAAAACTCCCCGACACCCTTTTAATTATGAATTTCCATCAAGTTATACTGGAAAACACGCAGTTGAACGAGATTTTTAAAGTACGATGGCGCAAATGAATAAGGCAATTTTTTGAGTTTGAGAAGTTTGAGATTTCACAGCGTGGTTTTCTTCGCTTTCTTCAATAAATATTCTTAATCACTGGTTTTGCCCCGGAATACACTTCTTAGAGCTCTTCCATTGAGTTTTTCTAATTAGTATCTGAGCCATACAGTAGAGAAGTAATTAGTCTTACTTAACGAATTGTGTAACTTAAGCTTAGTGTCAAAGGAAAGGAGATTTTTGCTGCGGAGCGAGCGTAGCGAGCGAGCAGCAACATAAACAGGATTTAAGAAGAATATGTAAAAGGGGATCCAAATTCTCGAATTCATCACTTTTTACCAGAATGCATCGCATTTGACCAGAGTGCACTGCGCCACTTTTTACCAGAGTGCGTTGCGCCACGAACTACAGGAGGACGCCTTTTCGCGTGGATTCCAGTGAGAAAGATTAGTGGTTGTGTTTTGCTCTGATTTACCTGTAAAACGATGTGAAGGAGATTGTGCCTGCTTTCACAACTCTTGCTTTTGTTCTTAATGCATGCAGTATGTGAAAGTTTGTAAATCTGCACGATTAATTGTGACATCTTAATTTTAAACTTAGTATGTCATTTCTTAGCAGTCTCGCCTACTTGGCCGAATTCTTAAATGAAGAGAAATCGTCGCTCCTAAAGCTTGCAGAATAATTAAAACAAACGAAAACCGTAGAACATGCTAATTTCATATATGCTGCGATCTATTTCTTTTCATCCCAACATGAATTTAAGCTAAAGTTTTAGCATTTTCACAAATCGCGATGGACGCGTCCTCGACACAGTCTGTCAACATTCTTGAGACATTTAATGCGTATCAATAAAGAATTTATAAGTTAGATTTCTGCTCCTACAACTTCCACATCTTTCGATTTTCGAGATCTTGTAAAGGGGAGATTGATGTGTATCTTTTTATGTTCAAACATGGGTCAGATCACTATGTGCTTTTTTGTCACGATCCCTTGTCACACCTCGCCATCCATGTGTCATCATGCATGAAGTTGTAGATGAATCACTGCGTAAAATATGTCACTATCAATAGAATGTGCCGCAGCATTATTATCTTTTAGATACCCTAGTTTAATCTATTGAAAACAGAGACGTGT
Source organism: Orbicella faveolata (assembly GCF_042242905.1). Lineage (NCBI taxonomy): Eukaryota > Metazoa > Cnidaria > Anthozoa > Scleractinia > Merulinidae > Orbicella > Orbicella faveolata. The sequence continues at coordinate 11,569,828 of NW_028301547.1, read as the reverse complement.
CTGCTAGTTTAGCGACATGAAGTGGTACTATGTTCATGAAAGTGGAATTTATGGTAAATTGTGATACCTAAAAGTTTTTTATAGTTTATTTTTTTGAAGTTCTTGGTCAGCTACTAGAAACTCGAAGTCGCCATTTATAGTAGTTACAATGCAGATCTTTGACGAAAATGCATGAAACAAAAGAGGGCCAATAACGGACCCTTGAGGGACTCCCTTGGATACAGGTAACCAGTCACAACTGAAAACTGTCAAGGGTCTTTACACGTTTTTTGTTCAGCAGGGAAATTCTTCATCAAACAAAAGCTCTTAGAAGACAAACTGTAAGCATAGGTTTTGTCTCGTAAAAGATCTTTATGTAAACTGTCAAAAGCTTGGCCGAGATATAACGACACGACACCAGACGGACACCTGGCATCAAGGTTAGCCATCTTCGGAGACCCAGGTGCAGCCAGTTGGGATGCCGCGATATTTTCGGGCGAAAGTTTACATCAAGAGCGGAAGAGCCCCCATCCTCGGAGACCCAGGTGCAGTTAGTTGGCACGAGGTGATATTTTTGTAAACTTTAGCCCGAATATATGATTATCGCGTCGTCCCAACTAGCTGCCCCTGGGTCCTTGGTCTCTGAGGATGCAAGATTATCCAATGTTCAATTGCCATGCGCATCAAATCAATGGCATCTGTGGAAGGCAGATTGACGACTAACAGGCAGCCTGTCTAACAAGTTGAATAATTGTAAATAAAGGCACTTTCCAGAAACGGTGTCAAGAAAAGGTAGGACCCAATTAGGTCGAAAATCTCTTTTGTAAATCTCTAAATGACGGGCATGCCGATTTTTTCACAACTTTAAGGAATCGAAGGAACCGATCATACCCAAACCAGCTTCGGTCGATTAAGAAATGTCCGGCCATCCTCCAGAGTTATACAGATCTCAAGTCCAACTCTTGGTTTACGCTAGGCTCAGAGACCGAGAGACCATGGCTTGTGACACGTTCTTGGATCGTTTTTAGACCATTTCAGGTCAACTGCCGATCAAGGTTTTGTAAACACGACAGCCAGCCCGATGTTTTTGACAAATTTTAAGAAATCGATGGAACCCATCCAGTCCAAATTATCTATGTCGATCACTCTGATTCAGCGGTGCCAAGCGATCCTGAGAGTGCCAAAAGCTTTACAGATCTCAAGTCTAACGCTTATATGGTTTACGCTGGGAATCGGGCTGAGTATACTGACGATAGTGTAGTATACGTGTTGAGTATACGATACCACTCGATAGTAGTAGACTGTGTGCAGGAGTGCAAAGCTATATGAGGTCGTGATCAAGCGTGAAATGTGCAGCACGCTTGTGGTCCCTTGTTGGTCCTTGTTCGTGCTTGAATCTCGCTAAATACCTTCGCTGTTGCTTCTTCTGCTGCTTCCTTCCTTGTTTACTGTTGTTAATTGGATATCTATTTGTTACGTGAAATGAAGCTTTAGAAGTTAGTTACTCTAATTTTGAAAAATCCAGTCCTTCAAGGTTATCAAGGACCCCGGGTCAAGGACATCAAGGGAATGGTGACCTGACTGCTCAAGCCGGAGAACTATGACATTTTTGAGGTCTCAGAAAGCTCACTGATATCGAGCATTTAAAATTACTAAGGAACTGGTCAAAAAGTGTTGGGGGTGGTGGGCGGGAGCAGAGAGGAGATGCGTCGAGGGGTGGGTCGTTCAATTTTCAGCTACAGTGGAACCCCACTTTACGACCACCCCGTTAATACGGTCATCTTGTTATTACGGCCACTTTATTCTGGCCCGAAATAAAGCTCAGTCAGTCATTTTAGTATTTAAAGAACCCTTTAATACGGCCACCCCGTTAATACGGCCAGATTTTTGTGGCCCGTTGGTGACCGGATTAAGGTTCCACTGTACCCATGGGGGGAAGGCCATCTTATTTTATGAGAGGAATTACATTGGCACACACTTCTGCAAAAGCGAATTATTGACAATCGACATCAAAATTTTTCGTGCCGTGGCTGAAATATTACTCGTGGCTGGTGTACAATAAAGACGGCAATTTCACGTAGGAAAGCTAAGAAGTCTAACGGAATGAGCAAGGAGTTCCAGTGCAGAAGTTTTCAAAATACTACGTTTTTTTGACATGCTGGTCTCCAAATACACCAGATGCCGCGCCAACTTGTGTCTACATGCTACTTATCCTCAGGGGCCTGGCCTCACATGCACTCTCGAGCCTGGGACCATAGTTTGATGGCTGTATGAGTCCCAGGTCTTTTCGAGATGGATCACTGTTCCAGGTGAGCGAGGCCGGAGGTTGAGCTTGCAAGGTTTCAGGACGGTCACGTTTTTTGTAGAGTTTACGGACATGACTTTAAGTTGCAAGAGTAAAAGAAACCAATATTATTTTTAGATGCCTTTGCATTATTGTTAAGAAATAAATCTAAAACGTAAATAACACCTGAAATAACACCAGGAGTTCATTTATAAAGTCTGAGTTTTTATTACTAAACTACAAAATGGCACTAACCCAAATGTTTCCATTTAATCATATATGGCAGTCAGAAAAGGAACATATGGTCATTTATAGAGTAATTACAGAAACAATAGAATAAAATGACAAATATTTCTTTTATCTCGATAGGAGTTATGAGAACCGCCATGATAAGGCTTGTGTTCAGTGCATTGTGTTGGCTTGCAGTCCTGGCAGGACCACTGAAACAAGAATGGATAGAACTATCTCATCCATTTAACAATGACACCATTTACTGGCCCACGTCACTGAAGTTCAAGCATACTGAAGTGTTTAAAGGTTTTACTGACGATGGTTATTATTACTCAGCATATGACATCAGCGGCGGTGAACACGGGGGCACTCACTTGGACGCGCCCAATCATTTTGCTGAGGGCAAGTGGACAACAGATGAAATACCTATAGATCGTCTCACTGGACGAGCAATAAAGATAGATATATCCTCTAAAGCTGCCCAGGTAAATGAAAAGACCTGTAAGGCTGTTGAAATTATTTACAGTAACATAAATTTCCGGAAGGACGAGGTGTTCTGGGACATTCATAAAGACCGCACAGGTTTCAAGATGAAATATTTTAACTATTCTAATTTCGCGGGTGGATAAACGTTTAAATTGCAGTAAACTTAATCATAATTATTGCGCTTCAAGGGCAGAGTTATTTTAACTTTTTTCTGAACCCCGTTAATACGATCATTAAAGGGTCATTAAAATTTGGTTCTATTAAAGGGGTGGCCGCATTACTGGGGTAGGGTAAATTTCATGGCTGGTCTATTATTTTTAAGTGACGTCTTGACAGACATCACAATTGTACTTCCAAAAAACTGTTCTTTAATAAGAATTCGAAATGCTGTTATGATTTTCAAAAAGTTGAAACACAATACAATATGACGAGGTAAAATTATAGAGGATTATACAGTTTGGTTTTTCAAATCTTAGCAAGGGCCATTGGAATCCACAACGAAGACTGGGGGTAGCCACGCATTTTCCCGAGATAATCAGCTTTGAATCTCGAACAGAAATGCTGATGTCAGCATTTTTCTGAAAAAGGAGAATCTTTTTCTTCACAGATTTCCTTTGAATTCGCCTTGACATACAGAAATGCAAACACATTTATAAAGATCTTTAAACTACGTGGCAAATGGTAACAATAAAAACAGCGCTTTTAGCGTCCCTGGCAGCTCTCCTTTGGTTTAGCCAAAATACAGGCTAAAAAACTTTCCTAACAACTGGAAATTAATCACGTGTTGAATAGGCTTGTCACTGCCATTTCATAACATAAAATGTAGGGGTAACCTCGCGTTTTTGAAAGTTAATATAAATGAGTGGTTTTCTACTTTTTAAAAATTCTTACGGTGTCCGTCACATTTTTTCTGTCAACTCCCCCGTAAGTCAAACATTTGCGTCTCTCGCACTCGTTTAGCACGCGCACTACGCCATCTGCAGGTACATGTTTACAGTTGGATTTCAGCGTAATTTTCTACGGACAACGGCTAGCTTTTGAGATGGAAGCCGTTAACAGATAGTGGTAAGCGATTTGCTGCTACTCTCGTGTTCCTGGTTTTAGTATAGTTTCATTCAACTTGATTTGGTCACAGTGGGAAAATTTTGCTCTCATTTTAGTAGCGTCATTGATCACGCCAATATCAATGTCAACGCGTGCGTGGCGTGTAAACCGTGCTTCGCGTGATGCACAGAACCTGTGCGAACTAACAAAAGTAGGTACCCTCCTTATCGGGGTTTTCTTTTAAGAACATGTTTGGGCGTTTTAACGGAGCAATAAAGATTGGCCGTAATAACGAGGTAACCGTAAGGCGGGGTTTTAAGTGTCTTCAAAACCCGTTCAAGCATATAGCAACTGATCATAGTTCTCCTTTGATTCTTTTATTACTACGTTTTTCAAGAGTCCTGATGCCCAGTTGATGCCGAGTGATTTAGAGGCCTGGGAGAAAAAACACGGAAAAATCCCGGATGATGTGATACTACTGGTATTTACAAATTGGGGAAAATATTGGTCAGACAAGAAAAAGTATCTGGGAACTGATACAGATGACATAGGCGCGTTGCATTTTCCAGGTAAGGAGATGAGGACTGGAAAGACGCTCTTTTTTGCGAGGGGGGTGAGAGTGGGGTAGGGTGAGGGAGTGGTTGGTGGGGGCACTTTGTTGTCCGTTGCAGTTTCCCTTCTCCATGCTTTTTGTTATTTTCTTCTCATTTAACACAGGACGTGGTGCGCGGGATTGGAATGCTCCACCCATTTTGCCATGGCAAAAAACGAAAAGAATAATTGAGGATAATAATCCATGCCGTAAGAAAGTAGCTAAGTTCGCATTTGGTTTCAGAGGTTGCTCTACGAGACATCGACTCTTCTGTGTCATGGTATTTTGACCAGCGTACAGATTTTTTTTTTTCGTTCGCAGGTATACACGCTGACGCGTCACGCTGGCTGGTCAAAAATCGAAACATCAAGCTTGTGGGAATAGACACAGCTTCAATTGATTACGGGCAATCAAAGTTGTTTGAATCTCATCGAATTCTCTACAAAGAAAACATCCCTGGGCTGGAAAATATCGCCAACATGGATCAGCTGCCTGTTAAAGGTTTCACAGTGTATGCTGCACCAATGTTCATCAGTGGAGGGAGTGGTGGGCCGTGCAGAGTGTTTGCCCTTTTGGACTGTGCATGATGTTCATGTACTGATTTACATAATACTCCAATTTCTCATTAAGATAATTACAGACCATCTGACGTATTCAGAAAGAGTCAATTATTGAATGAAGTTTTTGGACGTGTATAAGATTCAGATCTTATTTTTCATCTCATAGGCAGGCGAAATATAGTCAAACTTAGGCAAACGGCTTGCTGTTAAGCGGCCATCGTCTCTTTAACCCGCTAATGTAGCAGCTCTCGTAAGCTTGTAATTCTTTCCGATTGGCTAATTGCGAATTTGGGTACGGTAATCTATGAAAACATAGCCTTTATTACAAATATTAGTTATAAGTACATGTATGTCAATTAATAAATGGGTGTCCGCTAAGCGCGGCTCGACTCATCGAAGTGCTACTGGAGGCTGTTCTCTCTACCATCAAAGCCCGAAGAAACCTGAAAAATTGTTTCATTTTATTTACCAGTCAAGACTTTCACTCTAATAAGGGTATTAAAATTGATTTTAAATACATCGATTCTTCACTGATCGAGAGGTGGTCAGTAAAGACGTTATAACAATGTATATTTATTTTGTAATAGCTTGTCCAAAGTATTTTGAACCTTGTTCATTTCCTTTTTATCAGGCCTAATGTTCAAATTCTGTTGCCCTGGACTTCAAACAAAACGTTTCCTTTTGGAGAGCTAGTGAATTTCTTGCTACCAGCGACACGAATATCACGCTTTTGAGTTTGAATTTTTTAACCTAGTTCGGAGAATATTATTTGAAAACTCTAAGTAAGTTGTTCTTCGTCTCAGAGCAATTAAGGATTTTTGCAATTCCAACACGGCTTTCTTTTCTCTCTGTAAAGCTGTTTCTTTCTCCTCTAACATTTTAAATAACTCTTCGTTCTCTTCCAGTATGCGTCTGCCCTCAACTGAAAGCCGAGTAAGTTGTTTTTCTTTCTCTTTTAACTTGGCTTTAGTAGTTCCCAAGTCATTTAAAATGTTTTTGCTGCTAGCAACCAGTTTAAGAACTTTTTCTTCCACTTCCTGGCGCTGTCGTTCCAGGTTTTTATTTAAGTGTTCTGTAGCTATTCTTAGTTCCCGTTCTTTGGTCAAATCGTCCTCGGCCTGTTTCAAGCTTTTGAGAACGACAGATCGCCTGTGGGTCCACAGCTCTTTCGTTCTAACTGCTTCCCTCAGTTTAACCTCGATCAGTCTTTTTTCTTCCTCGACTTGGCGGAGAGAAATTCCGAGTTCAATGATTTGTTCTCTTACCGTTGCGGAAAGACAGAAATCTTCCACGGCTTTCCTTGTCTTGACTCCGTGCTCGAATAAAAAACGAATTAGATTAGCTGAAGTCCGTTCAATCGAGTCTGGGAAACGAACAGAGAAGTCCTTCCTGCAAAAAAAAAAAAAAAAAAAGAAAAAAAAATCAATAGCAACGTATAGCAAGTTCAACGCCACGGTCATGTGTCATTATACGTCGTTCATGGCATTTTCATCTTTCGGAATATATTTCCTTCTTTAAAACTGTGACACCATCGGGGAGAAGGTTTAAAAATTGCGACGATGATGTAATAGAATAAGTTTTCGCTACAAGACAGTATACGCCTCTCCGCTCAGTGGTGTCATTTCAGGGCGGGTGAAATGAAGCATCTCCTAGGGATTATGACGCCACGAGTACCGCTAACACCCTTAGGGATAAACCCTGGGGGAAGGAGTCCCAACACCTACTACTTCCATTGGTGAGCATGAAACCGCACCTCCTTTAAAGCCAATCCATAGAGCTGTTGCGGCTTATTACGGCGAAGCAAGACGAAAGGTTTTGTAATTGTTCGCCTTTTAGCTTTTTATTGAAGAGTTTAACGACAGAGACCACCACGCTATGGTTCTGAAATGCTTTTCATGCATCTAGAGAATTTCAGTATGTTTCAGTTGAATTCAGTACAAATAAAATTCAGAATACCTGTAAGCTGGGAAGAGAAGAAAAGAAGGATACTGAGATATGTAAAGCTCCCATGGAAGATCATTTTCATCTGCGTTAATCCTGGAAAACAAAACAGTAGAGCATTTGGAATCTAATGACAACTTACTGTCACAGTCCACTTACGTTTCTCTGGACGAAACCCTATTTTAAAAGTTTGTAAACATTTGACAAAACGATATTGAGAGGTAATTTCATGTGGAACTGTTTATAACTCAAAGCAGTACTTTAATTTAAAAACAATATTCAATGATTAATCCGATGTACGTTTCCATGTTCTGCTAAATGTTCGTGTTCCATTATTCACCTCCATCAGAGATTGCAAAATGGTCGTCTGACTAAGCTTATTAATTCGTCTCTAACGAAAAAGAGTAGAGCCGCATGGATAGGCTTTCTTTCATTGTGTTCGGATACTAAGCAGAGTCCTTCGAGGATCGTGGCGTCTCGTGAACGGATGCTATGGTTGATGGTTCTTGCGTTTTTCTTTATCATAGGTTGCGTTTCGGCCGGGATCGCGTTCGACTCATGTTCCGTATGAGATCATAAGTGTCTGCTTTCGCTGATGAATATAACCCCGGAAGTCGTTATTAAGTTGATAGTCTTGTGGTGGAGCGGGAATTCAATGCCGTTTGTTTAAGCATCGCCCCTCCCTCCATTAGGTTAAAATAACCTACGTTAATTAGCATGGGAAAGGTCCTCATGCGTAACCTTGCAAACCGCTATCAAGCCCATGCCCAAAATTATACGCTGACACTTTTTATCAGCTGAAAGCCTTGGTTTTTTTTTTCTGTTTTTTTTTTTTTCTTTGAAGGCTGAAAGGCTGAAAGCCTTGTTGTATCTCTCTATGTACAAGGTGCCTACACACGCAATGAATGTTCACATTCTAGAATATTCGAACAGCCTACACTGAGCCAAAGGACATCAAGACCACCAAGTGTGATGTCTGTCTGTTTACATGCTATGACTGGCGCGGAGCCGAACATGATTCCAGTCACACAGGGAACGGTGAATTGGGAGTAAAACGCACAGAGAGGAAAGCTCCCACAACTCCCATAAGTGAAAAGCGAAGATCCTACAGGCTGAAATATCCAAGACGCCTTTTCGTGGAATGATGGTACTCAAAGATGGTAGATGCAAAAGTAGTAATTGAAGAAAAGCCTTTCACGGAATTACAGCACTGCTTCTAGTAATTTCAGTTACATTAATTAGAGCTGTACTCAAACTATTGTGAGAGGTGGTTTTAACTTTTGAGAGCAAACACAAGCATTTCGCTACCTGAACGAAAAGTATTAAGCAGTATCTGCTATCTTTGATAATATTTCGAAAATACAGCATTCACCACAGAGAGACTACTTCAGCCCGCCACTAGGAACTAAACACTGACCAATTGACCAATGACTAATTACATGGGAAAAAGGAGAGGTCTGGAACTTGCTTAGCTATTAAAAGTTTTGGCCATCTTTTTTTCGTAGCTAGAGTTTCCCTGGAGGGTCCTGAAAGGGTGGGTGGTGCGTTATAAATCCCATTTCCAGGCCCACATTTAACCTAATTCCCATTTTCCAGACTAGTTTTTACCCAAATCCAAGTCTCGTTCTGGTTTTTCGTTTGTGATTCCCAGTCCCGGCGACCCAAATCCCATTTTCCCAACAAAAAGGTAGGCCAATCCTAGTTCCTATTTTCATCCTTTAGGCCACTCTCTCTTTACTTTAGTTTTTTTCCAAGTGTTCCGATTGAAGTCGTTGCACTGCACAGTAACACGCTGAAATCTCTGTGAACAAGGCTATTGTGTCTAAAGCTGTACCTTGCAATGATGACATCACTCATGCTTTGGAAAAATCTTGCCACTGTGAGGAGAACTGGTTGAAGAGCCTGACAATAACCACACCATGGAGTGTAATACAGCAACAAAACATCCTGCAAGTCACAAGTACATGTTCGGGGGTTGAAAACTATTTCAAAGAAAGATATTAATGTAATAGGTGATTTGTAGGATGGTGTCATTTGACGGCAACTTCAAGAATCCTTCACTTTTTCTGTTTCTTGTACTAATTAGGGCAATTGTTATTTAAACCCCACCGGGAATTCAAAATTTGAATAATAAGGAAAAAAAAACGAAATGAATTCCCAGTAGTTGTAGTCAAATGATCCTATCATGCAAATCTGCTATTGTTAACGGAAAACTGAACTAGTGAGACGATCTCAGATAGTATAGAGTGTAATTTACGGCTCTGATACAGTTGTCATATAGGTCCTCACCCCTGCCGTTCACTCCCTTGGTAGTCAACTTGGCCTTTTCCCCTTGCAGAATATGTGCAGACAAAAACTTGATAAGACATAATCTCTGCGGTGTGTATGTTTTATTTGTGTTTGAACTCAAGGTCCAAAAATAACTTACAATTACCGTTTGTCAAGACAGCTTTGAATTTTACTGTGGTGTTTTATGTTGAGTTTCGTTCACCTTAAATTCAGTAATACGTTGAAGTAGCAAACGTGACAATGTTACTTTTCAAGCCAACGTTTGTAACTTGAGGAGGAGAAGGAGAAGGATGACGGGGGGGGGGGGGGGGGGCAGTGGAGTTTCCTTTTCCTCTCAATCTACCAACCTTAGTTTCATCGAGCACTATTTCCTGGAAATTTGATGTCACCACTTCCGTTATACATGTTTGTGATGATGGACATTTGCGTGAACTTGCACGACCAGATCTGAAACGTCTTGTTAGATTTCCCGCCATGTAAGCCATCACAAACGTAACTGAAGAAAAATTAGACTTTTGTTATAATTCTAACCTGCGGAGGATTTATGATTTTAGGCATTTCCAGGGAAAAGAAAACACGACATGTATCCAAATAATGTCACGTATTTCAGTCTTCAGATCACAGAATCGTGTGAATACAACTTACAGCAGCCTTTTCCTAGTGATATGAGTATTAATTTGCATTCAGATGTGTATCACATAAGCACAGACTACATACTCACATTGTTTAAGAAATACATTATTACATCAACTATCACACAAATCTAGAATATTTTAAAAATGAAAGATTTGCGGGATAAAGAAATTAGATTCACAAATACTATTTTAGCCAAACAGAGATCTGATTGACAAAACAACAAGCTTATCAAAAGTAATCAAAACTGCAGAATATCATATTGTACCTATTGTTGAGTTGCCGATTTCTAACTCCTCTTCCAAGACATACTGAGCATTGTTCTGTAACAGAATAAAATAAATTTTTTATTTTTAATATTTATAACATGCTCATTTTTAACAAGATAAGATGCAATTGTTTTAATTTTGAGTTTCAAAAGTGCTATTGGACAGCAATGGAAATGATACCATACCAAAAGAGTATTGTTATTTTTATAATTATAAAAAAATCAAAACCAAAATAATGAGACTGATCACAGTAAATAATAATAATGTAACTGGAGACAGCCATGGAAAGTTTTGGTTCCATAATCATGTCTTCTGTATAGCTAGATTTGTTGTAGTTTTGCTTCAACGTTGGACTAAGCTGGCCAGCCAAACCATCATATGATGCACAATGAAATGTAACAACAGGTACCACTACTTTTACTATGGTGTAAAGAGCTAGTACTGACAGTGTAAAATGCGTATGCAAAAAGCTGGGATGCCAGCCTTCAAGGTGGAGTCTAATGTTCCAGTCAGTGGACTCAGCAATTTAGATTTGCTGTGCATCTAACCTCTGGGCATAAGTGACTATCCTCTGGAAGCGAGAAGGTTCAAATGTAATAATTGTGATGTTGCCTGACCATGCAGGAAAATATTTTGTTTTAATTGTTTTTCATTAAAAAAAGTTTACTACAGTTGAACCCCAGTAATTCAAATTCAGTTATTGCGAATTCCCTGCTATTTCAAACTCACAACCATTTCCACTGGATTTGCCCTTCAGTCATTTACTATCGACTATTTTGAGCTCACGCTATTTCAAACTACCTAACCATATTTTTTGTTTCCCCTGAGAGTTCGAAATAGCCGGGTTCAACTGTATATACTTACAGCTTTTTTTTTTATTACATTGTATATTAAATGATTTTATGCAACTAATCATACCCTCAATGAGATATCATGAAGTTATCTTTAGTTACCTTATCTTATTTGTAATCAGATCATTGTACCTCTAAATCAGCAATAACCAAAGCAACCTCGCCCTGAGGAGTCCTATGAACACCAAGCCTCTCTGCCACTCCCCAGTACTCTATGGAATCCATCAGGAAAAAATTGACTGATCTATTACTGTGGCAACCAGCTCCAGCAAATTGTGTCACAAGACCCGTATGTACACAAGTGTTATTGCCGACATCTTCAATGGAAGAATTGTCAAGAGGAGTGTGATGTTCTTGCAGAGGAGCAGAATGTGGAAAAGTGTTCTTTGTAACCTCCTGAGATTCTGTTGACAAGTTGTGCCTACTCACTTGATTATAAACATGTTTAAAACTAGGTCTTTTGAGTGGCGTAACAAATGAACTCAATAATTCGTTAAAAATATCATCAAAACTCCTCTGTTGTGTTGTTAATGACTCCAGGCTTGCAGTTTTCATATGTTCTAGAGTATCTAAATATCTGTATGTTTCTGGCAGCTGAACACTGCAGCAGATAGTTGTTACAGGAAGTGGGTAGTATAGAGGTTTAATAGTGCTGCAACCATCAGTGACAGAAGATAAAGTTGAAACAATACTACTTTTCAGACAGGTTGGTAATCCAAAGGCCATATTCCGAAATTTGTGGCACACATTGCAGATGTTATATTTGTTTTCTAAGATGTCACTCTGTTGTTGTACTTTGAATGACTGACAGTTCCTCAGGGGTGCAAATAAATATGGTGCACTGAACTCTTTGTTGGTGATCAAAAGGTCTCCTTGACTGTTTACAATTTTCAGACTTGAACCAAGGTTTGAAGAATCAGAAGCTATAAAATCATCTAAATTGATTTCCACTGATGTTCCAGCAGTGTTGTTCCTTTGAGTGCCTTCTGAGTTTTGAGAAACAGAATTAATTCTAGTTCTGTTGCATGAGCAATTAAAATACTGGGCTGCTGCATTGATGTACTGAAGTGAAAAATAAAAACACAAAAAAGCATTCTGGTTAGCTTGAGAAAAAAGCTTGACTAAGAGAATATAAATAATCTGAATGAAGTTTGGAAGCTGCATGCTTGTTTATCATCATGACCTTAGGCTTTACTGAGATAAGAAGTGACCTTGTTCAGTATAACAATAAACCATGACACCACTACACTGCTGTCCTTCTTGTACTGATTAATCCCTTACAGAGACAGATGGGTTGATGTAAGACAGTCAACAACTATTGTCCAGCCACACATGAACTACTCAATTTGTTCAATGCACTATTCAAAGGGAGGCACGGTGGCCTCATGGTTAGTGCACTCGTTCCTGGAACGAACGGTCTGGGTTCGAGCCCTAGCCGGGGTCACTGTGTTATGTTCTTGGGCAAGACACTTAACTCTCACAGTGCCTCTCTCCACCCAGGAGTATAAATGGGTACCAGCGAATTGTTGGGGAAACCTAACAAATTGCAGGGGAGTGACTAGCATCCCATCCAGGGGAAGTAGAAATACTCCTAGCCGTGTCATGCTACAGAAACCGGGACAAGCTCTGGCAGCTATGTGCCATTCAGCTCCAAGGCTTCACTTTTCTTCTTTACACGATTCAAAGCTTTACCACTTTAGAACTACATAGAAAATCTTTGTACTTTGTACTTTGTACAATTATCTTTGATCAATTACAGCATGTGAAATCTAGTTAGGTCAAGTTACATGTACAGTATTATAGCCAGGGCTACAGTGATTTAACTATTGACATCATCTCACTGCATTTCGTCCACACACAGAAAAGCAAAGTTCCCCCACCATCCTGGCAATGAAACATAGTATTGAATGATACTATCCTTTTTCAGTTGGAGAGGTATTAATTCTACTCACCACTTCCAAGAGATGTTGATTTACTTTGTTCATGTAGGGTTTCAAAGGCAGAAACAAAATAAGAGCTGGCCCCTTGTTGAGTTGTTTTAAATAATACTCTTTTCTATCAGCGTTAGGACTGAGCTGAATGACAAGCTGAAGTAAAATGCACAGGAAGTTTTTTTATAATTGCGATATGTTGAAATGTTCTCTCATTTTGAATGCTTCTTACTTATATATGATACATCGAAGGACAGACGATAAGGTGATGTCATTAACGTTCTTTGTTGTTTCTTTATTATATACAACAAGAAAACTCTAAGTTGTCATTCGTCTGTTCATTTTCATTGACAGATCACACAAGACACCAAAATATGCTCAGAGCATCAGTAACAGACTTGGCTATCGCCTTGTGCCACGTTTTTTTATTCTGATCACCACATTTTGACGTCATCTGTGATCTAATGTATTACTTCAGATTAACGCCCAAGTCACTAGTGGAGGGAAGGTGCCTACGAAGCCCAGGGGCTGCAACCGCAGTCACATCCCCAAGGCGCTAGAACACCTGACTGGCCTGCCCAACCCGCAACCAAGCCACGAGCCCCCGCGCGCCAAGCCCCCTACAGGCACCCGTCACACTCAAGCCAGATGGCATTGGTGGAAAAAAAAAATGCTGAAAAGAGGGGGGGGGGATAGGGAGGGAACGCAGAGAACCGCTAAACTATAATTCAATCCACAATGCCACACTAACGGAGCAATGAACACATTGCGAGTACATGGGACGACAACACATGTACTAACCAAAAATACCGCTGGACAATGTCAGCCCCAGGGCTCTCACGACCATATGACTGTTGCAAATGCTACAGAATGCACCAAACGCTAACCAAACGCTAACAGATGGCCAAGGCACTAACAAACGCCTATAAAAACGCTACTGACCAGACTAGCTCCTAGTTGTTAACTATGTTAAATTTCATTTAAGTGTATTGCACAGCAACATGGAATTCTATTTCAATTGTTAATTACTTCATGTGTGGTGAGGGCAGATGGGGGCTTGGCATGATTATCTGCAATTTGAGTTACATGTAACAAGCAATTATCAGGCTAGGATCTTGTGCTATCCAGAGCATTCAAGGGCAAGGTAAGAATTTTTATCAACAATTGTGCCTGCGCAGACTATGGTATGATATCTAATATAGACCAATTTCGATATATTAAAATTCAGCCTAAAACAATAGACCTCAGCACGAGGCTCTGGGGAATAAACCCCACAAACTCTGTAGTTATTCTTCAGAGCCTCGCACTGAGGTCTATTGTTTTAGGCTCAATTTTAATATATATCGAAATTGGTCTATTATCTGTGGAGTGTCATGCATTTACCTCACATCTATTTGCCTCAATCCATCCAGTGAGATTCCCAGCTGCAAATTTTTTACTTGAGGGGTATTTCTGTAAATGGTGATAGCATAAGTGTCAAAATGGAAAATGCAAAACAACAGGCATGAGTTCATCTGTTTCTGCAGGCTGAGTAACATAAATGTATGTCTGCTAAATAACAGTAATCATTAATGTGAGACAAGTTTAGTTTACCACTAAAAATGTATTTTTGAGTTATTTTTTTGTAAAAAAAATACCTCTTAGTCGGCACGTCGGTTATGTTATGGACGGGTCAATGGGTGAGTGAGTGAGTGAGTGAGTGAGTGAGTGAGTGAGTGAGTGAGAGATGTATGTATGTCACACCAATCAGATTGGATCTACTATAAACAGGCAATCAAATTTCTTGTTGTAAAGGTAAATGGTATGTGAGAAGATTTGATCCCAATAGAGTTCAGAGCAGCCATATTTATTCTTCTATAAAAGAGGAGGAAGTATTCAGATATTGGGTTTACTTGGACATTTTCTGTGGGTTAGACTGAGGATTTTAGTTAAATGAACGAGATGAGCCTTGAGGTTTGAAACAGTTTGTGAGTTAGTAGGATGCAAATGCAATGAGATATTTTTATTTTTAGTTACAAAGGTAACTTGATACTTTTGTTTTTCACAAGGAGTAAATTCAATTAGAGGTCACGAATCGTTGCGTCTAGTTCTTAGGCCATGTTTTAGAGGAGATGAGACTTTAGATTTGAAACAGTTCTAACGTTTACAATAGTAAGTGCGGGTAACGATTGTTTTGTTCTTGTTGCATGCAAATATAACCAGATATTTTTGTTTTTTAGTTACAAAGTGTAATTTGACACTCTTGTTTTTCACAAGGGAGTAAATTCAATTAGAGCAGACGAATCGTCACCACTCTTTCCCACGAGATGTTTGCTATCTTTAGTAACAAATGGTAACTTAACACTTTTGTTTTTTATATGGGAGTAAATTCAATTAGAGCTGACAAGTTATCAGCTATTGTTTCCAGGATATTAAACAAAAAAGAAGCTTTCGTTTCTGGATGGTTTTTACGTCTCTGCAGTAGCAGTTTAATAGTTTTACTTGATGACATTCATTTCAGTCCGATATTTTTAAAGTTAAAAAGTATGAAAACTGTTCAAATGTTCTTTGAAGACTGCGTGGCACCAAGTTAAAGTGCAATTTAATTAAATCAGACTTAAAAAGTGTCAGAGGTTTTTTTCTCTTTCTTTCTATTTTTGGTGAAGTTGTGTTGTGTTGTGTCGTGTAAAAAGGTAAACTTACGACTCGTATAAAATGCGAAAAAGTCTCTAAATTAACTTGAGTATTTTTAAGCAAAAATTCCTCTTGGGGGTTGAAAGGGTTAGGCCCGGTCCAAACACCGCTCCACTCATGTACCGAACCAAACTTGATTAAGTTTGACTTTAGAGCGACTTTGGAGCGAGGGCTGGTTCAGACGGCGTACTTGCGTCGAACTTAATTCGGGAAGCCGGTGGTAACAATTTTCAACGAGAAAATATGCGTTCTGAATTCACGAACTCTGTCCAAATAGAAAAGCTGTGACTAACATTTCGCTGTTATCATGTTGTTATAGCAATATTTAGGGAAGCAAATTCAAACTCAAGGTTCAGTGTTTGTATTTAGACAGGTTTTCTCCTGGTTAAATCGACTTGTTAAAGGGAAGTCTAATAAGCTGGGCTATTATCACGAAGAGAAAGCAAAAAAATGAATTTGCGCCAAAGAAACTCGCTTACACAGTCCCGTTTCTCATAAATCGAAGGTATACTGGTATTTTGTTGTCTTTTTTAGCGACGACTTTGAGCTTCATGCATGACTGGTCAGGCCACTCAATTTTGAGCCAATCACGAGTCCCGTTATATGAAAAATAAATTACAGTAATCTATGCATTAGGTTTGACACATGAGGAGAACGCCGTATGAATCAGCTGCCGCTCCAACGTTGCATAGTGCGACAGACCCTGCCGAATTTAATGTTGTTTGCCGTACCAAACTTAACCTGCCGAACCAAACTGATTCAAACGCCGCTCCTCTGCCGTACTTAACTCATCAGTTAGGTTCGGCGCATGAATGGAGCGGCGTTTGGAATCGGCCTTATGTGATCAGTGAGTGAGGAAGTTATGTATGTGCGCATGTCACACTAATCACAGTGCGGGTTGTATCAAAGAATGAATCAAATTGCCTGTTAGAAAATAAGATGGTATCTACATTAATCTGGAGACGTGTCAGGTTACTGTAGTTTGTTCAGTCAAACATTTTAAAGGCTTACTATTTAGCTATGTTACCATGACCGATGTAACATCGCAACCAAAAAAAATTGTCAAATTAACCAAATCATTACTTTATCATGAATGCTTCTATCTCCAACACTTCACACCAAAAAATAACTCTTGCACGCCTTGCGTGCCTATGTTCTATCATATGATACTGGTATCCCCAACATAAAATGACAACTTAGGACAGAACCAGATCTGTACTTTTGTGTTCAAATTAACTCTCTTTTGAGTTCAAAGTAACACTCTCAGTGTTAAAAAGGTTATTACAAATAGTGTATTACATGTATACATGTACATTTAGTGTATTTCTCAGTTATATACTACCTTACCAACACAGCTTGGTTAGGGCAATGATATGCTACTTGTGATATGTCATCAACTCCTGCTTTCAATGCAAGCTTGGCACTTGTCACAACAACAAATTTAAACAATGGTCCAGATGCTGCATGTAAAAAAAAGGCAAGAGAAAAAAAATTTCTTTCTTCTACCTTACAATGTTCTTACAATATCTTTATTGCATGTAACTGAAAGAAACAAAGAAATCTGTATGGGCCCACAAATGATCCCCAAACAGGACCACAACAGATCCCAGGACCAGAAATGATTCCTTTATAATAAATGATACTGCAAAAAATAGGAATGGCATGGACTCAAAGAAAAGTCTATGCATGTATACTTTGTTTACATTATCGCAAGTGAAGAAAAGTCAAGCACCTCAGGCTGATAAAAGCAACAATAAAATGGCAAAATACTACAAAACGCTACATTAACTTTTTCATTTAGAAAATGCAATGCAAAAATAGGCATAAATATTTAAAGATGCCTGACTGAAGGAAACAAATTCTATTAACAGATATTGCACTTCACTTTTTCCAACTCGACTAGAGTTTAAAATATGATTTTCATTGCATAACATACCTTTAGCAATAAACTGCAATGCCAAACTAAAGAATGTGCTGTACTTCTTTGTGTTTATCATTGTCTGGTTGAAGTAAGCTATCAAAAGCTCCTAATTGAAAAATTTAAGATAATGTACAAAGAAGTTGATATCAAAAGCTTAAGTGTGAACTGAAATTAAACAATAAAAATTTAATTACAGTTTTATTTTGTGTTTATTTACATATAGTCTACATTGTATTTGAGGTCTTTTTTTCAATTATTAGTGTCATCATGGAAATTTCATGATCCATGAAATCCACTTTTGGGCACTTAAGATTTGCCCTGACTTGGATGAAATGTATAAGGCCTGCTAATGGATATGTATTTATATACAGGATGATATGTAACAGACCTCCAGGAGCACGTTTTGCCCTATAGGTAGACTAGCTACTAGTAACTTTGAGTGATCTTTCATTGGGTCCTTAGATGGCATCCATTGCCAGAGTTCTGCAGCCTTTGTTGGGTGTAATTCATTTCATATTGTGTTGTCTGCGCCCTTATTTTGTTTTACATAATTCTTGTACAGCTTACAGCTGCGAGTTTAGTTGCAGTTTTCAAGGTAAGTCATTCCCAATTTCTCAATCATTCTGTTGCAGTCCTTATTTGTTTTCGTTTCTTTTTTCTTTTCATCTAACACACGTGTGCATTGGAAAGGCAAATGCTGCCCTTCGGTAAATGTTTAAGAAAAGAAAAAAATAACTAAAAAAGAAAACAGAAAAAGAATTAGTATCCGGTCTCACTAGGATTTGAACCCAGAGCCACCTGCTGTAGTATATTAGGACAGCGGTTGTACATGTCAAAGTATACATCCGGGAGAGTGCAAGCGCGGGAAGAGAGTGTTGAAACGTGTACTGTGTGTACTGTTGTCTTTCGCCTTCGTGGCTGCCTTCTGTGGCTTACTTTTGCTGTTCGACACTACAAATTGGTGACGAGGATGTCAAATTCAGTAGAAAGAACGCTTCCGCCTTTAGATTTAACAGGTTCTTCCTCTCAGGTCGCAGAACGATGGCAACAGTGGAAACGATCGTATCAGTATTACATCGATGGTAAGGGAATCATGAATCCTTCTCGGAAAAAGGCTCAGTTACTTCATTTAGCAGGTACAGAAGTACAAGATATTTACGAAGATCTTCCAGATCCTGGACCACTGAATGCTGACCAGGATAATGAGTATGTGGTGTGTCTGCGAAAGTTGGATGCTCATTTCCAAGCCGAGGAAAATGTACTGTACGAGCATCATGTCTTTCGTCAACTTATGGGAGAGACCGCTGACAAGTTCATGGTTCATTTACGTAAACAAGCTCGTCATTGTAATTTTGGTACAACTTTGGAGGAAAGTTTGCGGGACCAATTAATTGAAAAGTTGTCTGATGTTGAGCTAAAGAAGAAGCTATTGGAAGTCAATAACATTACTCTGGAAGCTGCAATGGATAAAGTTCGAAAGTGGGAAGCCTCACGCGAGCAGGCAAGTCAAATGGTCATGCCAAGCCAAGAACCTGGAGTAGGCGCTAATGCAGTTGAAGAAAGTCCTGGGCGTGGAACCAAAGGAAAAAGTGTTTGTTTCAACTGTGGTAAAGAAGGTCACTTTGCTCAGAGTAAAAGCTGTCCAGCCCGAGGTTGCAAGTGCAGCAAGTGTGGTAAATATGGTCATTATGCTAGCTGTTGCAAAGGGGGAAGGAACTTTAAGTCTGGAAAACAAGGCACCACCCAACAACGGGGAGGCAAACAGCAGCGCCATGGTAAGGGGAGACAGGCCAATCAAGTTGAGGATTGTTGTAATCAATCAAGTGAGGATGATACATTTGCATTTACTATAGAGGAACAGACATGTGCTATGTCAAATTTGGCTGAGCCAGTGATCTCAGTGAAGATTGGTGGAATCAGCAGAGATGTGTTAATTGATTCAGGTTCTGCAAGTAACCTTATCAGTAAAGATACACTGCAGGAACTTAAGTATCAGGGGCTCAAGATTGAATTAAAACCTTGCACGAAGAGATTGTATGCTTACGGGAGTCGAGAGCTTGGAGTTGAAGGCCAGTTTCAGACAGAAGTTTCCGTATCGAAAGCAAAGGTTGTGGCAAATTTCATTATTGTAGAATCCGGGCGTTGTTTGCTGGGATATTCGACTGCCACAGATCTTGGAATCCTTCGTGTGGACCCCACGGGAACTCTCGGAACAGCAGACTGTAACACTGTTGATGATACCTGTTGTAAGATAACTTTAGATAAGGCTCAAATACTCAACGCAACGTTAAACACTGTCAACACAATGTCCGACATAAGCCAACTCACATGTTCGCGAGATGTGGAGTGGCCCATGAAAACGTAAGGGACTCCACAGAGGGGTACCCACAAGTTAATATTACAACATCTCCCCTCTAACAGGATTCAATGAGTCTCTGGGGCTTTTTAACTTGTTGCCCGGATCTGGTTGTAATAGGTGATCATTCTACATTTCTTGGTCCTTCTGCTGATTCCATTGGTTCTGGTGCTGAGTCCTTTATAGAAGGTGATGATGGACATCTTGGAGAGTCAGCACACTGGGGACTTGAAGGAGGATCATGCAGCCGTGGTCTCATTGGATGATCATTTGGGACTGAGATTATCTGCCTTCGATTTCTTCTATAGACACACCCTCGTTCATCCAGTACTAAGTATGATCATGGCAACACTTCTGCTTCACGCCATTCTCTATCTCTATTTGGCCGAATTCACACCTTGTCCCCAGCTTCAAGTGGAGGCAGATCTCTACTCTGTTCGTCGTAATTCTTCTTAGAGACAAATTGACGTAGCCGCAGCGCTTTCACTACTCTATCAGGATCCACTGCCTGCGGTAATAAGAGACGTCGATGGGTTGGTATCATTGTGCGTGTGTGCCGACTCATCAGCAGCTGTGCAGGTGACACGCCGATATCTTCAAATGGAGTGTTGCGGTACTTCAACAGCCCTTCAAAAGGGTCTTTTTGGTCAGCTGCAGCCTTCTTCAAAATGCGCTTTGCTGTCTGCACTGCTCTCTCCGCTGCACCATTTGATTGGGGGTACTCTGGAGAGCTCGTTGTGTGGCAAAAACCCCAATCTTCCGCAAATTGCTTGAACTCATGAGTGCTGTCGAATAGATTCCTGGTATTGCTGTATTGGGAACCATTATCGCTCACAACCTTATCCGGGACTCCAAACCTTGCAAATATTTTCTTCACGTTGTTAATGACACAGGTGGCAGTGTTCTGACGCAGTAATTCAATTTCAAAGTATTTTGAATAGAAGTCAGTGACCAACAAGTATGTTTGGCCTCCATATGCAAACAAGTCAGTCCCGACTACCTGCCAAGGTAATCCAGGGATGTCATGTGGATGCAATGACTCTCTTTGTTGTCGGTTGCGGAAGGCATTACAAATTGAACAGGAGCTGACTTTGTCTTTGATCTGGGCTGTCATTGAGGGCCAGAAGACATAATCTCTGGGAAAGCTAAGGCTCTTACTTTCTCCCATATGAGCTCCATGGATTTCATCCAGCACCTCAGCCCTCAGTGGTCTTGGGACGACTATTCGGTCTGATTTAAACAGCAATCCATCCTCCACACTCAGCTCTTCCTTAAAACTCCAGTACTCTCTAGCAAGCTCATCAACCTGTTCTTTCTCAGATGGCCACCCTTTCAAGACATACTCCATCACTACTCTCGAGGTTTTGTCAATGCTGGAGGTCTCCTTAAATCTCTTCAGTGTGCTGCTTTCAAATCCGAGCTCCTCAATAAGATTGATTCCAATTACATCTTCTGGTTCACTGACTGGCTCCATATCACTGAGAGGTGCTCTGCTAAGACAGTCTGAGATGACTTGCTGTTTTCCAGGGACATATCGCACATCAAGATCATACTTGGTAAGTTTCAATAGCATCCTTTGTAGCCTGGGGGGAGCATCATTCAGAGACTTGCGGAAGATAGACTCTGAGGGTTTGTGATCTGTCTCTACAATTACTCTGCGCCCATATACATAGGTGTGAAATTTCTGTGCGCCCCAGACAATTGCAAGCAGCTCTCACTCGATGTTTGCATACCTTTTCTCACAGTTAGTTAGTGTTTTGGATCCGAGTGCAACCGGCTTGCCATCCTGTAGGATCACTGCACCAAGGCCTTTACTACTTGCAGCTACATTTAGCACTGTTTCCTTGCTGTTGTCAAAATAGGCTAGTGCAGGTGCACTCGTGATGACTGATTTCAGATTGTCGAAGGCCTCTTGTTGTGGCTTTTCCCAAACAAATGCTGCATCTTTTTGGGTAAGTTGCGATATGGGTTCTTGTTTGTCAGCCTTGTGCTTGATGAATTTGTCCAGGTAATTCACAGTTCCTAGTATGCGAAGTACACCTTCTTTGTCTTCTGGGGGTGGCATCTCATTAATGGCTCTGATCTTCTCCGGATCTGGTTTCAAACCTTCAGATGAGAACGGGTGTCCAACATAACTTACTTCTGGTACTCTAAGCTTCACCTTTTTAGGGTTGAACTTCAATCCTACCTTCCAGCTCTTGTCAAGTACTCTTCTCAATTTGTCATCAACTTCAAGCTGATCTTTACCATGTATCGGGAAATCATCCACTATGATTTCAACAGGAACCCCTTCAAACAGTCTGTCCATCTCCCTTTGGTAGATTTCAGGGGCTAGTGAGATACCAAAAGGGAGTCTTGTAAATTGGTAGCGCCCCCATGGTGTGTTAAAAGTCAAGAGCTTGGAACTCTCCTCCTCTACGGGGAGTTGCCAATATCCACTGCATGCATCAAGTGATGTGAAACTCTTTGCACCTGAAAGTCGGTTTGCAACTTCTTCTACGGTAACCATTGGATAATGGGGTCTTTTCAGGGCCTTGTTAAGATCTCATGGGTCAATACAAATTCTGACATCATCCTTTGACAGTGGAGTGTCCTTTCTTTTATCCTTCACCTTTCTTTTGTCAATAACTAGCATTGATGAGACCCACGACGTAGGCTCATCCTCTTTCACGATAATACCATCTTCTTCCATCTCTTTGAGTTTCTCTCAAGCTGGCTCCGGCATAGCAACTGGAATTTTCCTGGGAGGGTGAACAACTGGGGGTACTGAAGCATCAACTTCCAGATGTACTTTGTTTGGAAGTGTGCCGGGTTTGTCACTGAAACAATCTGGGTACTCCCTCAATATTGGGTCCTTCTGGAAGATGGTCTGGTCTCCACGTGCTCTTGGCGTATCCAGCATGGCTGGATTAGGTACTGGTGTATCTATCAGTTGGAGATTCATAAACTGAAGGACTTCTAAATCCAAGCAGGCATCACATCCCAATAAGGGTGTAAAGTTCCCGTCAACAACAAGGTACAACAGGTTCATTTGACGATTCTTGTATTGAGTTTGAAGGCGTACACAGCCTCTTGGATGAATGGGCTCAGTTGCAAGCCAGCCTTTCAAGGGTTGCTGAATCTTTTGGAGAGGTTTTTTGGAGATTTTCTTATACAGATGAAAGGGTGTGACGGTAGCCTCTGCACCTGTGTCTGCTTTTACTTCAACATTCTGCCCTTCAATCTTAAGAGTGATAAGGCTCTTTGTTGATTTCCTGGAATCAGAAACACTGTCCAGTTCAATAGATCTAAAATAGGTATGTACCTCCTTATTCATATTCTGAGTGTCTAGGTCTGGTGGACTTTCTTGTTGCACTAAATCAACTTTCGAACCTTCTTTTACATTCCCTGAGCACACTTGGGCAAAATGACCTTCTTTCTTACACTTTAAGCACTGTTTTCCAAATGCGGGACAACGAGATGGTCGTGTAAATGGGTGCTTGTAACCACAAAACTTACAAGAACAAGCAGCTGTCTTGTCAGCTTCTTTTGACTTTCTAACAGGCTGAATTCCTAATGAATGCTCAGTTCCAGCACTCGCTTGAATGTTGAACTAGAACTTTTGTAATTCTGAGGCTTCAAAGGTACGACAATAATCATGAGCCTTCTGTAGGGTTAGATCAGGTTTCTTTAGCAGTTCCCCTCTCAGCTCATCAGATAATACACCTCCCACAATTCGATCTCTTATTAGTGAATCTTGCGGTTCGCCGAATTCACATGTTAGCGACAACCATTTCAGTTCGCTGACAAAGTTATCAACTCGTTCTCCCTCTTTCTGGTTACGCTTATTAAACACTAACCTCTCATAAATGACATTCCTTGCTCCCTCACAGAGTGCCTTAAATTTGCTGCAAACATCCACATAACATTCTTTGTCTTCTCCAGCATTGTAAACAAAATGACTATATTCTTCAATCGCTTCGGGTCCAGCACAGTGAAGTAACATGTTTACGTTTAATTTGTCCGGTTTGTCATCTTTGCTTTCTGCCACAAGATAAATTTCAAACTGCATTAAAACTTTCTCCAGTTGTCCGCTGCGTTTGCATCGAGCACCAAAGGACCTGGAGTTCTCGTATCTTGCTCAGCCATTGCGGTTTGTAACTCAGCCAAGCCCTGATAAACTCCTTGCAATCTCTAAAAGGTTTTCACTTCTGACACCATGTTGTAAGATAGCTTTAGATAAGGCTCAAATACTCAACGCAACGTTAAACACTGTCAACACAATGTCCGACATAAGCCAACTCACATGTTCGCGAGATGTGGGGCGGCCCATGAAAACGTAAGGGACTCCACAACAGAGGGGTAGCCACAAGTTAATATTACAACAATACCTTTGTGGGAGAACTCAAAGCAAAATACCCCAGTGTGTTCTAGGGAATTGGAAAGCTTAAAGATTATCAGTTGAAGCTGCACGTTGATCCCAGTGTAATTCCAGTCGTTCAGAAAATGTGACGAGTACCTTTTTCTGTAAAGGACAAAGTAACTGCCAAGGTTAATGAACTCCTTGACAAGGACATAATTGAGAAAGTCGAGGGGCCTACGGTGTGGGTAAGCCCAGTGGTTGTCGCCCCTAAACCGTCAGGGGACATAAGGTTATGTGTGGATATGCGGAGAGCCAACAAGGTCATTATCCGGGAGAGACTGCCCATACCAACCATAGATGAAGTCCTTGAAAGCCTTAATGGGAGGGGTGTTTTCTCGAAGTTAGACTTAAGGTGGGGTTTTCACCAAATCGAGTTGGATCCTGAGTCAAGGGATATCACTGCTTTTGCCACCCATGATGGTATATTCCGCTACAAGCATTTGAGTTTTGGTGTAAATGCCGCACCAGAGAAGTACCAGCATATCACCACCCAGTCAATGGCAGGTCTACAAGGAGTGGCAAACATAGCAGATGATCTTATCGTTCATGGTTGAGATACTGAGGAACATGATAAGAACTTACACAGTGTGTTGCAACGCCTTAGTGAGAAGCAGCTGACTTTGAATGCTGAGAAGTGCACCTTCCGAATGACTAAAGTGGTATTCATGGGTCTTTGCTTAGCAAGCATGGAGTCAGCCCAACTGAGGAAAAAGTCAGAGCCATTGCAGAAGCAAGTCAGCCTCAGACACCTTCAGAAGTCCGTAGCTTCTTAGGACTCGTTGGATTTAGTGCCAGGTTTATACCTGATTTTGCTACCACTGCTGATCCCCTCAGAAAACTTGCAAGAAAAGGAGAACCGTTCGTGTGGGGCGAGGAGCAGGAGCAGTCATTTCAGAGATTGAAGAGTCAAGTTGCAAGTGCACCAGTCCTAGCTTACTTCGATAAGGACATCCCTACCCGTGTTATTGCTGACGCAAGTCCAGTTGGCCTCGGTGCTGTGCTAGTGCAAGAAAAGAATGGGGAAAGTCGTGCCATCTGTTATGCCAGTCGCAGTTTGAGTCAAGTGGAGCATCGTTGTAGTCAGACAGAGAAGGAAGCATTAGCCTTAGTCTGGGCGTGCGAATGCTTCCACCTCTACTTGTACGGGCTCCCGCAGTCTGATCTGGTGACAGACCATGAAGCACTTAAAGTCATCTACTCAAGGAAGTCTAAACCTTCAGCCAGAATAGAGTGCTGGGTTCTGCGTTTACAACCGTACAACTATCAGGTTTGTTATGTGCCTTCACAAAAAAACATCGCAGATGCCCTTTCCCGACTGACTAAGATACCTGCTTCAGATCAGTCCCTGGAGGATGATGGATACATACGCATGATAGCTCTACATGCTGTCCCTGTTGCATTGAGAATCAAAGAGATTGAAAGAGTCTCAGCCCAAGACTCAGAGTTGCAAGTAGTCAGGAATTGCCTCATTGAAGGAAAATGGGACAATGCTCCAAAGCAGTATTTGCCAGTGCACAATGAGTTGACTTTTATCGGTCATGTGATTCTACGGGGAACAAGAATTGTTATACCCCAAGAACTTCGCAAGAGAGTTGTCAGTTTGGTATATGAGGGGCACCAGGGAGTCGTAAAGACAAAGGAGAGACTTAGAACAAAGGTCTGGTGGCCTGCTATGGATCGTGATGCCGAGAGAAGATGCGCAGAGTGTTACGGGTACCAGATGGTTACCAAGAACGTTCCACCCCCACCATTGAAGTCAACACCATTACCCAACCAGCCATGGGAAGAAGTAGCTGTGGATCTAATGGGTCCATTACCTTCTGGAGAACACTTGTTAGTTCTCGTTGATTATTACAGCTGGTGGATGGAAGTTGATGTTATCCGAAAAACCTCCAACAAAACCATCATTCATTGCTTGGATGCTCAATTTGCAAGACATAGACTACCCAAAGGTCTACGTACCAACAATGGCTCAAATCTTGTGTCTAAAGAGGTAGAAGATTATCTGAATGAAATGGGGATTGAACACCGTTACACGACACCTCTATGGCCAAGAGCTAATGGCAAATTAGAGAGGCAGAACAGGTCGCTTCTAAAGTCCATGAGAGCAGCCCATGCAGAAGGAAAGAATTGGAGAGAGGAGCTAAACAGGTTCCTTTTGGCGTACAGGTTCATGCCACGTTCCACTACAGGAAAGAGTCCTGCCGAGTTACTGTTTAGAAGAAAGCTGATAACTAAAATGCCTGAGCTAGTCAATGTTGAAGAGGAGGAAGTAGAAGTAAGCGACCAAGCCGTCCGTGATCGGGACACTCAGAGAAAGCAGTTTAACAAGGACTATGTTGACAAGAGGTTCCACGCCAGAGACCGAAATGTGAGAGAGGGAGACAATGTTCTGCTTGAGAAGAAGAAAGAAAATAAGCTGTCACCTTGCTATGAGAAGGAACCATATCAGGTGATATCTCATTATGGGGACCAGGTGGTGTTGCGATCACCACAAGGTGTTCAGTACAAACACAACCTTCAGCATATCAAGCCCTTCAATATGCCAGATCCAAAAGAACAGGAAACGCAGCTACAGGATGCTGAACCATGGACCGAACCTAAGCCATTTGAGACGCCACCTATGGCAGAGGATCAAGTACCAACCACTGAATCACCACCAGAAGATGTACCTTCTGCTGTACCTACAGCTGAGCAGCCTGTGAGGAGATCCGGCAGAATTACGAACCGTCCAAAGGCTCTGAGTGACTATGTTCTGTACTAAAACTAGAGACATTTGCATTGTCATATTATTGTTCACTGTTATTGCACGAGTGACATTGAAACATTGTTTTATGAACTGAACTGCAAAGGCTATGTTTATGCCTAGTGTGACTTTTGTCTTGAACATTTGAATTTGAACTGAACTTTTACAATGTATAAAAAAAACTGGAAGTTTGTAATGTTTCTGTTTTTCAAGGTTAACTATCTAAGCAAAGAAAGAGAGGGAATGTAGTATATTAGGACAGCAGTTGTACATGTCAAAGTATACATCCGGGAGAGTGTGAGCGCGGGAAGAGAGTGTTGAAACGTGTACTGTGTGTACTGTTGTCTTTCGCCTTCGCGGCTGCCTTTTGTGGCTTACTTTTGCTGTTCGACACTACACCTGCACTCCAGGCAAATGCCTTCTCCAGTGTGCCACACTGACAACTATACACATCATGGAGAAAATATTGATCATATTGGTTGGTAGGGAAGTGCTGCGTCTAGTTAAAGCAGCAGGCTTTAGTACATTCCTAGGGTGAACCGACACGTCATGCGAAAGTATTACCAAACTCATTTATCATTGTACTTTTGTCTTTCTAGAAGTTGCCTACTTGCAAGACTAGAAAACGTCAACCCAATGAAATAACACTAGCCATAAGCCCATAAGTTAGCATTGGGGACCGTTTATTCCAGAAGGATATCACATTTTCATGGGCAATAAATCAATGACGTTTGTTTAACTGATGATAAAATCAACTGGGTTTTTTCGGGGGGGAAAATCACATAGTATTGAGTGGCCATGATGAAAATCAGATCTTTATATTTGGGGTCAGTGGAAACGATTTCATGGCTTTACAAGGACTTTCAATACCATGTGGTTCACACTAAACTATGACAGCAAATGGTCCTTACATGGACATTGGTGTTCCATTCCTTCATACAAAGTCTTTAAAATAATCTTATTGTCTTTTCATTACTGACCTTAAATTCTTTTGAAAAGGTTCACCACTTACATCCAAGAAAATAAGAATAGATTTATGATATAAATTCTTTTAATTTATCATTAACTAACAAATTACATAACATGACATGAAATAATTAATATTTTAATTACCTGACTTAACTTCTTTGTCACTGTAAGCTCTGCATTATTACCTATGTACACAAATGGTCTGATGACAGAATGAAGAAAACCAATCTGTAAAGATGAAACAAATATTTAATTATTACCGGTAATCCTTGAGTAGGCATACCGGTAACTACCCTGATGTCCCAAAGGTTTTCTTTCTTACGGATGCAAGAAAATTGAGCTACGAATACTGTAGATGAAAAAACAGGACCAAATGTGTGAGAGTACAAAAATCTCAATCTGGTGTTGATGGGTTAGAATTTCACTGACTTTACACTGCAGTTTTATGTAAGCAACATGAAAAGTTTAACATTTGAACAGAGCATAATATATCCATATCTATCAATCAGTAACTCACCATCTTGGATGTTCTGTGTTCTCCTTTGTACTCCACCCCATCAAAATGTGTGTGGATGGCAACAAGTTTGGGAAACAAATCAACCTTTTGCTGCTGAAAACAGGTACCTGTCCAGCAATTAATAGCGATAAACAATACCTGTAAATGAAAATAACTTGCATTTTTCGGTCTGGTTGATATATAAATTATAACAAATTTTTATATATTATTCTACATATGCACATTTTTCCTGTGTGCATCGTTGAGTTACACTTGTAAGACAACATCACACTCAAGAAAATTATTATTAGCTACTCTCATCTGTCTCTCGAGCAGCTGGCTTATTTCGCATTCTCCAAACTTTGCAAGTGCATCATCACTAATTGCTAATTAGTAATACTCTAGTGGCGATTAAGTCACACACCACAGTTCTAGAGACTTCATCCCTACATTATTAATTTTCAAGCATGACCAGATCATAATGTGTACAAATTAAGTGTAACATAAACATGACTGGGTTATGGAACAATTGACATGCATGTACATGTAATAAGCCTGGTGGCAAAGCAAAGTACAACAATTACAATATACTTTACATTGACAGCAAATTGACATATATCAAATCTAATCAAACTCCAACCTCTTTATATAGGATATTTGCTGCCTTGTTAAATTCTTGAGCAGCATTCCTTGACCGTCCGCACCAGGGTGCATAAAAAAGGACAAAGTTGACCTCACTCTTTTGGAGCAAGTCTTTAAATGTCTCCATTGATCCATCCGGAATTTCAACCACATTTCCAACACTTGAAAAGAGATGACGAGACTCAGGAAATCTAAGAAAGTGTTTATCTCCACTGAAAATACAGTAAAACAATTAACTTTTGATTAAGCTCAATGCAAGCAGTCCCAGATTGAAACTGAAAGTGCAAAGTTAAGCTTCCATAAATTACAGCAAGAAGGTGATCATAGAGAGTGAATGCTACAAAGAAGTGGTTGTAGCTATCAGCAAGCCCCAAAATTTCAAACGTTTTTGCTTGTAAATAAATAAATAAATCTATAATAAACTTAAAAAACAACTAAATAAATACATAATCATGATACTGTAGTTCATCTATTTAGTCTCCAGAAATATTGACCTTTATTAAATTCTCAACCTTGGATAATGCAATTCTAGCTTTCTTATTGGTTCACTGGATCTCGGTTACCAGCCATTATACCTGCGTTTGACCTTATATGGAAATGAATGCGGTAAATGTCGCTCGGCATAAACTTTTTCGAGGGAAGCCAAGTTTCGTTGAGAAAAACATGGACGAAAAAAAACAGATTCGGTGAGCTATCTACGGAAGAAATACAGGAAATTATGGACAATGCCATCCCAGTAACAACAAAAAAGCCACAAAGTTTGAGATTAGATTATTTAACGGTACGTATACGTTAAGTTTCCTCGAAAAGTTGCAAAATTAAAATATGACAGTCGAGATTTTACGCACTCATGAAGATTATGTAACAAAAACAATGTTTACTTTATCAGAATGGCTTGCTAGTCCTGGTGGCACCAAATTTCCGAAACCGATATAAGCAATGTCAAAAGAAGAACTGAATGTTTGTTTGAAGTGTTTTTACTTGTCTGCGAGGAAGAAAGATGGCACGTATTGCAAAAGTTCATCGATTAAATCCATAAGGAGAGCCGCCATTGATCATTTCCTTCGCACGCTGCCACACAACAAACCATTTTCCATTATCTCTGACCAGGCAAATAAATTATTAGAGCATTTGTAAAAAGCCTCAGGAAAATAGGCATCATTGCTGTCCTTGCGAAAAACACCTCAAGGAGTTGAGTGTTTTGAGCTGAACCAAAGTAAGCCTGGTTCTTTACCAGCCATGAAAAACCATCAGGGTGGCCTCGGAGATTCTGAAGATGAATCTGACGCTAAGATAGTTTCTGTCTCTGACTCTGAGTCTGGCCAACAATGAGCTCCACACATACAGCTCGAAATGCCATGGCTTTCAAAGCAAGGGAACTCCGAAAGAGGTCTTGTCGAGCATAATTTTGGCACAACGTCTGTGTCACATGGCGATCAAAGTTTTCTGCAGCGTTATTACAACGGCAATGTGCAAGTACGCAATTATTCAGCTCTTCTCCATAACTCGAACTTGAACGCTTTTCAAACTTTCTGAACAAGTTTACATCTCCTTCATTTGATATACGTTCCTTGAATTCTACTTGATTGTAAATTCATTCAGCAAATTCGCTTGCTTCACTTTCAAATTTTTCATTCAACTAATTTTATAAACGGCGCGCATGTCATGTAATTTCCCACTTGTTGTTGTTTTCGCCACATCGATTTCCGGTCACTTTGTAAAATTAAAACCCAATAAAATTAAGCTATAATTTCCAAGTATACAAATGCACCGAATTTAATAAAACAATTATTCCATTCGCGCTTGTTGGATATGAGATTGGTTATAGCCAATGCGCGCTCATGGAATAATTGTTAAATAGTGCCCATGTTAACTATTTTGGTAACTTGAAGCAGCATATCCCTCTCCAATAGTTCTTCATTGTTCTTCATATGTCCTGCTATCATAAAACGTACATGCATGCAGCTACATGTACATGCTTAGACAGATACTAAATGACTATTTTATACTTAATTGAAGTAAAAACAAGACCTCATACCGGTAGATATCATAAGCAGATAGGTGGGGTTGGACCCAGGTCAAATGTCTTATGAGCAATTCACATGGCCACAAATACTACTGGAGAGCTGGCTACTAGAGAGCTGATTTTTTTTTATTGTGAATATAATGTTACCTGCATAATCATTTAAGAGCTTAACATTCTTAACTCAGAGCTATTAAGGCTCACCAGAGTACTACTAAGGCTACATGTTACTGAAGTTCTATTTAGGCTACCATAATCTAAGCACTATTTTAATAGCATTTACTATATGTCCCACCCCCATGTTGAGGACTATCAGTACTATTGTCCACAACCCACAAGAACAACTGAATTCTAGCAAAGAATTCTGCACCAACAATATGGGTCTCCCGAAAGAATTCACATGGGTTACTCCACAGAATTCCAACTTCTCAACCATTATTAATTTGATTCCGCACCCCCCTGCAAAATCCTTAAATTTGCACCATACATGGTAGCTAAAGAATTCCCCAAATTTCCACTTTGTCCCTAAAAGAATTCCGCTGGTCCTCAGTGTTCAACAATCAACAATTGGGTGCACATACTAGCCGCTAGTCACTTCAAGTGTGATCAGAGCTCTGTGCAATTCCTGTATTTAAGCTTACATGTGTAACTGCAGAAAACTACTAAGCTTATAAAATTAAGACTTGTTTGGTTATCACGAAAGCCACATACTTGCCATTAAACCACGCACACCCACGAATTGACAATAGGAACAATCCAAGAGTGAGAAGAAACCGATACTTGGCAGCAATCATAGCCGCATGTTGTAAAGTCCTTTTTTCTCTAACTTAACTCATGGACCCCCAAACACCCTATCAACATCGTCCACGTCCGCCATGTTGAAACCGAATCAAAGATGGCCACGCAGCACTCATCTCCAAGGCCCTCTCGGCTTTGCCAAAAATATTAAAATTATGAGTCATCTCAAATAGGAGGGAGATCACTGACATTTCAGGCTGGAATCAGGAGCGTATAAAATATTCATCATGTTGAAACAAATACTTCAAGTGCCTTTTGTTTTCTTTGTTTAACCGGAGATGCAATATAATTACGGGCTTTCAGGTTTCTCACAGGTCATGATCGTTTTGTGGTTTTTGAAAAGATGGCTACATCACTGCTTCTTTTTAAGGTCCGTTATAAACGGCATCTTTTTTACGAATCGTGCGATTGTCTACATCCACCATATTCAGAGTGTCTTGCACTGACGGGCGTCTCCCTTTGTAGGACCCCACTATGTAGATGTAGATGTAGATGTCGATGTATATCAGTTGGAGAACCAAGTGAGGCAACAAACACATGGCCATTAAAATGTTAATAATTTGACAATTTTGATTGAAAATTTCCTAACAAAGTGGAAGTGAAGTGCTTTGTTTCACGTGATCAACATGCAGCCGCATTTTCTCGACCAATCATCGTTTTAGCTCTAGTTTTAAACAGCACGCGCTATTACGTCACAATGGCTTCAGGTATATAAGAGACGCGCGTTCACAGGAATCGTCATTTTCCCGTTAACTCTCTTAGAGTGAAGTTCGGAAAGTTTGTTGGAAAAAGTTGAGATTTACGTCAAGAATGGGCTGTTGTTTTAGTAGAAAGCAAGCCTTATGCTTCAAAAAGAAGAGAAAGGTGAGCAAAGTTCAAATGGTTGTGAACTTTACTCAAAATTCGTAAACAATTCGCGTCTTTGCGCACCGACTTCTAGAGACGGTTTTTTTCAACCGTTAGCCTTTGTGATGTCAGAGCACACGCCATCTAGATTTGAATTTTGCGCGAGCTCTGAAACTGGAGACCTGGTTACTAAAATAGCAGTTTTCACGACAGAAAATAAAATTGGTTTGCATAAAATCAAAGAAGCTCTCTGTACTTTTATGTTCATTTTCCTTACCTGGCTAACTT
Organism: Orbicella faveolata; assembly: GCF_042242905.1. Classification (NCBI taxonomy): domain Eukaryota; kingdom Metazoa; phylum Cnidaria; class Anthozoa; order Scleractinia; family Merulinidae; genus Orbicella; species Orbicella faveolata. The sequence continues at coordinate 11,536,578 of NW_028301547.1, read as the reverse complement.
AGAATCAATCTTAATGAATCAAAACGTTTTGCCAATCTAGCAGCTAGCGTTTTCACGTCGGTACAAACGGTTTCGTCAGTCTCCAGAGCGGGAGAAATCGTGTCGGTCAAGTTTGCGCGCACTTGTGTAGACTTGCAATGAACTATGTTTACTTGGATCGAGGTCAAAGATTTGCGCTTTAGTTGATGGTTTGTTTTCACCGCAAGTCCACTCGACGCAAAGAACGGGAAAACGAAGTCAATGCTTATATTCGGATTATAGAGCCGTTTCAATGTTTTTTTTTTTTTTTTGGAGCTAAATATAATTCAGTTGTAAAATACCCTGCCGCAAAAGCCGCTTTTCATTACAACGACGAAATTCAAAGTATACCGACGCTATTCAGCATCGATAAGTCAGCCGTTCGCTGAGCCCTAGTACGCAAAAAATGAAACATTGAATTGTAAACTTGAGGTTTTTGACGAAATTGTCAAATGTTCCTGTACATGGTGTTTTGGGCTTAGTCCTTCTTCAGTTCGAGTTCTTCTGCCAAAATAACACACCAAAAGTATTAGCACGAGACTAGAGTCTCATCCCTAGAATTGTAACCACAAACCGATATCATCAGTTTTGTTCATGTTACAATGAGCTTTCGTTGTTAACGCGCACACACAAAAAAATATTGGGAACTGAAAAAAAAAAATTTTTTCAGTTCAGATTCAAACATCAGCTTAAAAAGTAGATGCCTATAGTGTTCAACTGAACGTTTTGTCTAGTAAGATTTCATTACAAAATGAATATTGTTAATGAGTCTCCCCCCCCCCCCCCCCCCCCCAGTTATAAGCTGATACATCTGCTAAGGAGAAAATAGATATTACACTGCAACACCCCATCCCGGATGAAGGTCTTCCCACCTTCAACCATACAGTGTTAATTCGTTTATGTCCCGGCTCACACAACATTGCACTGCAAACAGAAATCTGCAACGTCTAATCTTTCATGGAAAGTGAAGATCAAAACGGTCACTGTGTGACCACCTCTCGTCAGTGACCAGTTTTCCAAAATACCAAAAGTTTCTAAGTCAAATCATTATATTTGGAACCTCTTATAAGCGATCACCTCTCGTAAGCGACCGCGACTACTTTCAGAGCTAAAATTTTGAATTTTTTTGTTTTTGTTTTTAACCTCCCACAAGCGCCCAGTTGACAGATAATAAAGCGACTGAAATTGGATGATAAGGTGTTGTAACATTATCATATTCCTGAGTAGTACAAGAAACGGAAATTTCTCAATGGGAAGTACCGGATTTTTCTCGAAATTGACTTCTCGTATGAAAGAAACATTCGAGCATGGGGTAAGTCTCTGCAGTTACCATCTGCGGCTAATGAGGCAAAGTTTTGACCCAATATGGCTTAAGCTCTCGTAAGCGACCACCTAGGTTTGACGTTTAGAGTGGTTGCTTACGGGAGGTTCGACTGTATCTTCTAGTCCGCTAACTTCCAACCCCCTTCCCCCTCCTCCGGCCCCGTATGTAAGCTTCCCTAGTTATGTACGAAGACCTGCAAAAATAAGCTTAGAACTTATAACCTTCATTTTACAGTATTTTTTACGGTGCTTACCGAACGTTAAAGCTGATAACAGGATAGAAATAATAAAATCAGAATTGTCTCGACGTTTCGATGTTGCTGACATCATTATCGAGGTAAAAATGACATCGAAACGTCGGACAACCCTAATTCTATTATTTCTATTGACGTTTCTTAGCAAACCGCTAACAGGATAGTAGGAAAGAATTATGCATTCACACACACACACACAAATACAGTTTACCAGCTCCCTTTACTATTGCAAGAAATGAAATTTTAAATGATCCTTTTTCAGTCTCAGATACCAAAGGGCTATGAAGAGCAAAATCCGTATGTACCATCTTACGGGACTAAAGCCATTGAGAAACCAGCTGATCGCCCCAGACCATCCAAGGGCGCCGACACAATTCAAGCTTGCTTGTACGAAAATATCCTGCAGGAATATTCCACTCTTGGTTTCTTAATGGCTGGCAAGAATTTCCCGGACCAGGAATTAGTGTTTAATGATGCAAAGCCCCCTGCATTTGAAGGTATTTTTTATCTCACCTAAAAGGAGCTAATAAAAAAGAACCAGGGCAACTCTATCGCTTGCTCTCCCCCATTCACGTGATATGAACCGTAACATTTTTAGATAGTGAGCCGTGCCACGGGAAACTGACCAGTTTTCTCAACATAGTGACCCAGGAACATTCTCACACCTGTCTAGGATTAGTTTGGTTCTTTTATATCAAGGTTAACACGAGTATCTCTCTTCAATCTTTCTCTCCTTCTTTCTCTCTCACTCTCTTCTTTTACCCCTTTTTGATAATAACAATGTATGAAAAAACTACGTGTATCTGCTGCGTTACGGCAAATTTTCAAGTTAGAATAAACTTGAACTAAGAGTATGTATTCTGTGTCAATTTTAGCAATTCCTGATCACGAAGTTCTTCCTCAGACAACAACAGTCCCGATCCCTGCTCGTGTCTATCTGAGCCATGAAGGTAACTAATCACATTCAAAAAGGAATACATATCACTCTTTTAAAAACACCGCGGTCTTCTTAGTATGGAGAATGCTCTTATTTACTAACAAACTATGCTGAGCTTTTATGAGGTAACTATAAGGTTTTTCTCATGATGAACTGAAGCTTAATCTAGTACTAGTCACATGATCATCAAGTTCTCGTGCTCGATACAGTAAACCGATACTAATAGTGTTTTTTTCTAAGAATTGTCAGCTACGCCTGATGAAATTCTTCCCAGCACGCGGAATCTGCCTTTTCTCCCTGATTGTGTTACATATGAAGGTACAGTGAATTAAATTTATCAAGTGTCCATTTTTTCTAAAGTCGTTAGAAAAGAGAGGAGATTAACTTGATTGGGAAACATCGATAATTGCTGTTTTTGCTTTAATAGGTTTTCATGAATATGGCTTTCATTTAATCAGAGTAGATTCTGAAAAATACAGCGGTTCGGTAGAGAGCTCAGAGTAAGTATCTTTCAGTAGTATTTTTTATTGCATTCTTGTACTGTAAGTAGATACAAATTAAGCTAATTTGCTAGTCGAAAGCCTGAACAAAAAACTTATCATTGTGTTTAGGAGCCTGTCATTGTTTTACATTAGGTTACAGTTTTTTGTTGGAAAGAAAGCCAATGAGAAACAAACATCTTGTTTCGATTTCCAGTGTAATTTGCTTCCTTTACAGAATATAAGAATTTAATTTGAAGAAGATTTACTATAAATTATGACCAACTTTAAAATGAAATTTTGCACTAGTTCCTCTTTCGCAGTACGTTACGTACAGCTTATATACACTTCTGTTTATAACACCAGTTGACCAACTTCACAGTTAGTTTAGGTTATTTTTCACTGTAACTGAATTAGTAAACATCTCTTCTCTCTGTGCCACAGCTCCATACCAGATTACATTAGTTCCATTATTGGCGGTGACAAGTGTGTCGTTGTCTTCAAACAACTCCATGGAGACACGACATACCTGCCAGACCAATCTGCTTATGGTCGGGATTTGTTTCACCATCTTTCTGCCCGGTAAGTATGTAAATGAATTCATTTATTCACATGAACAATTTGAGACCATTTCCTTGTGGTAAAAAAACAAACCTGTGCCTGATCTTAATCTTAAGATGACATGAGAGGTCTTCCATATAACCAACTGAACTGATTAAACGCTGTCAAATTCTTCGCCTGTACTTACAGAACTTCATGCGTATAATCCAGTTTTGAGCCTATGTATTCCTTTGTCCGACATTCTTTTTCTCGCAATCATAAATTAACTTGTCGATGCAAATTTGAATTTGTTCTTCTTTTAAATTGTCCACTCTTGTACTAAGATTTTCGTTCAAAAATGAGTCTCGATTCAAAACTCGAATGTTGATTGGATTTATGCTTCACGTGAATGTACAGGATTGCAGGTTACGTCTCTTGGACAACACAGATGTAACCAGTGGCGGAGAGGCCCGGGGGCCCCCGGGCCCCCTTATTTTGGGTAAAAAACAAAAAAATCACAGAAGGAAGGAAAGCCGGCGGGGCAAGCAACCCCCCCTCCCCCCCCCCCCCCCACCTTAGCTCAAGGTCTGGAGCCGCCACTGAAAACGGCGTTATTTTTCTAGCCAATTTTGTCTTGCTCACTTACCTAAATCTTTTATCAATACCTAACCCGCAAGGGACAAAGTGTTTTGAGATTCTGTGGAGTTTTAAAAAGACAAGTGTGTGAGAGAAACAAAAGGTGTCGTTGGCCATTTGCTTCGATGTAATTAGTAGAGAACTCTGAAGTTCTCTAGCCCTGGTGCTTGAATCAAGCCCCGCATTATTAATCTAATTAAAGCTCATCTTGAGTGGTTAACTCTTCATTTGAGTACCACACACGTTATTGGAGTAACTCTTAACTGGTTATGAGTTCGCCTCAAATTTATTACATGTAATCATTAATTCCAATATTTGGTCGCTGTCACTTCTCCCAGGTTTGGCGAGCAGCTTTTGCATATTGTTTTTCACAATCCATCCTGGTATGTGCAAGTGTGCCTGGGCATGCAAAGCCGCACTGGTCACCACTTTTTTAGGTAAGTGCCTTATAATTAATTAGAGGATTCATTTTTTGTGGTTAGTAAGAATAGTTCGCAGGCATTAAATGCTATGCTGAGATACTTATGAACACTTAAAAACTGCATATGGGTCCGGATGTTAAACGGGCACATAACGTTTCCAGTTTCTGATAAATCACTATCCACTGGATAAGGTTCATCAAGAACACCTACTCAATCCACAGGACAGCGATTTACCCAGGGAATAGCGGTATCATCAAATCGTTTTGAGCAACTGGAGCAAGTACGCTAAAGGCTTAACTTTACCCGGGAGAAAACAATCAAAAACTAGCTTCTTATAAAATTAACACAAAATACGTTGAAATGTGTTGGAATTTTGACCAGGAAGAATCTGACCATGATACTATCAAGATCAAACTGTGAATTCTATTTGCTGACTGGTTCATGACTTGTCCTGTTTATTCTGTATATCTGTATTGTAGGGTGTAGGACTGGAACTAGCTTGCAATGGAGGCTGATGCGAGGGAATATCATTAAAAAGAGATTAATGTCATTTGCATTTGAAAAGACAAGCTAGTTCCAGTTCAATATCGACAATACGAATATGGCTTTGGTGGTACATCATTGAGACATCATGTGTTGTCGGATACTATAAACGGAACTCCCTTTTTCTTAACTCGTCTTCTTGCCCTCTAGTGGAGCCAGTTGTTCGAAGGGTAGATAACGCTGTCCGCGAGACAAATTGCTACCCACTGGATAAGAGTTAGCAAAACAAATCTCGTTATCCACTGGATAGTGATTTATCCGGTGGATAGCGTTATACACCCGGCCTTTGAACAACAGGGGCCCGGTTTTTAGTGAACAGCCTGACGGCTATGAAATATGAATATAACAAATGGCTGTCATGTCTATTTTGTTTTCAGCGAGGCGGCCATGGAGAAACTGCGGTTCTCAAGGGATGACCGTGAACTGGCCAAATTGACTGGTAAGCCATCTTCTTTTACAACTATTTCCGTCTAGTAAGTTATCAGCGAGTCATTAGCCTAAACCAGCATAACCGATTTTGTTGTTTCTTTTTCTTATAGGTTTCCCAGGACAAATCAAGTCCTCTTAAATTAATCTCGTTTCATCTTTCAAACATTACACAGTGTAATTCAATCAAATTTTCGATTTATCATATGATTATTGCCCTTTTACAACAGATTATTACAAAGTACATAAACAAAGACTTAATTCTTGTGTAAAAATGCTCCGAGAAACTGGCAGCAATTTTACCTTTAGCCTAAACAGTGTAAAATGAATTCATCGAAAACGCGCTATTGTAACTATGTCTTACGATTTTATCAAGAAATCCTAGGCCTTTACAGTAGTTTAATGTACTATATCATCCCTTAGAATATAGAAAATATATTACCTCCTGACTTCTCGCGAAAACTGCTGAAACTGAAACGATGTACTTATAAGTCTAGTATAATAGTTCAGTAGGGTATTTCTTGTTAATGTTTCAGCCATTTCGTTGTAAATAAATAAGTATGAGCGTTTTTGAGATACGTATAAAGCTGCACAAGTATAATAATGTGAAGTCATTAATACAAAAATGTAAGAAATGTGATGGAATGCAAGTGAAGTAAAGTTATGTATTGTAAAGTGATGTAACGTAGTGAGAGAAGTATTGTATTATAATACAGTTATGTTGTAACTACGCTTTGTAAGATAAGTGATGTGATAAAAACTGCAAAAAAAAAAACAAAAAAAAAACACAGTTTGAATAAGTCTGACCTGATCGATAAACTGTAATATCAAGGATATGCTAACATACATCCTCAGTCTATTTAATTCTCTAGTTCAATTAATGATGTAACATATATTTGTTTTTCTTCAATTTAACATTACATCAATCTAACAAAAGAAGTTTCTCGTGTTGTCTTTGCTCTATTTCAGCTAATACAGTTTGCTTTACATTTCGGTATATAATACTTAACTTCATCATGAGTGTTTCGCCTTCTTTTCAGAGGTAAAATTTTTAAATTCGAAAAAGAAAACATGCTCTCCAGGCAACGTACGTGCATTACGGACGGTGCCTACTTTTTTTAGGCGCACACGTTCAGCGCATCAGGCAAGGCACGGTTTACACGCCACGCGCGTGCTGACATTGACATTGACGTAATCAACTACGCTACCCTCACTAAAATGAAAGCAAAATTTTCCTACTGTGACCAAATCAAGTTTTAATGAAGCTATACTAAACTAGGAACACCAGAATAGCAGCATATCGTTTACCCGGGACTAACTGTTAACGACTTCCAGCTTAAAAACTAGCTGTTATCCGTACAAACTTAGACCGAAATTCAACTGTAAACAAGTACTTGCAGATGGCATAGTGCACGCAAAACAAGTGCGAGAGACGCAAATGTTTGACTTACTGGGGAGGTGTGACGAAAACCTATTTAGCCTGTAATTTGTTGGGCTCAATTTCCAGCCGTTTTGGGAGTCCGGTTGTTTATCCTCCTTGTGGGGCAAAGAACGCGGACTCACAAAACGGCTGGAAATCGAGCCTAGTATTTTGGCTAAACCAGAGAGCTGTCAAGGACGCTAAAAGCGCTGTTGCGAGGATTTTGTTTTAAAAACATACCAAAAGTGGTTTTATTGTTACCATTTACCATTTAGTTTAAAAAACTTTATCATTTGTCTTTTTTTTTTGTATGCCACGACGAATTCAAAGGAAATCTGTGAAGAGAAATCTCTTCCTTCTTTTTCAGAAAAATGCTGACGTCAGCACTGATTTTTAATGGAGATTCAAGGTTAATTATCTCGGAAAAAGCGTGGCTGCCCTAGTTTTCTTTATGGGTTCCAATAGCCCTTGCTAAGATCTACTTTTTCCACATTGTCCTAATCTGGTGCAAAGACTTGTATATTTAAAAGGCACCGTCCTTAAGTTGCTGCCACACGAAGCGATATGTTGAAGCGCCAAGTCGTGTACTCTTCGTACGAGAGGATATCGGATCCCTGAAAAATTTGCTCCTCGTCACATGTCCCGAGAACTTCAAAAGAGTTGAAATACGCGTTTCGTATTTTGGGAAAAAACATTTTCAGCAAAACTTGTGTTGTACGAGCTTAAACGTATAGGCATACATATACACTACGCCGCGACGTACCACTGTGATATAAACATAGCTAGTCCGCTTCCATGCGCTCTGTGAACGACTTTTGTAATGTCACCTGTAATGTCGGCACTAAGTCTGCGATAAAATGAACAATTCAGTGATTTATTGAATTCATTGGCATTAATATTACAGGTTTTCTCCATATTATTCATTTTCAGGATTTTCATATACCTTCCGTCTATTGAAGCTTTATAACAGTTTTCACTTGTGTGTCGAAATAGTAATTATACTATTCGCTAAGCAATTGGCTTAAAAAGACCCGTATCACTTTGTCATCCAATCAGATGAAAATCAAAGCCAATCAAGACTCGTTTGCATGCGTTTTCCCGCGCCTCGCGTTAGCTACATTAATTTGCTTTGAGTTTTGATTGGTTCATCGGATTGTCTGCGTCTGTTGTGATTGGCCAGAATGATTACTTTAGTTTGGGTTTTACGGTAGTTGTGTATTAATGTAGTCGGAACAGTTAAGAAGAACCAAGTGAGTTCAGTGCATAAGTCAGGCAAAGTATGTACTTCGTTAACTCAGTGGTCTGACATTGGGCCATAGATTTGTGTCAGTCCTCTGGACATTTCAGGTGTTCAAACCTAAGATGATGAGAAGAGCCTGGGACACAATGGCTAACGTTGATCAAGTGACTGGCGTTCTTGCGAAATGACCGACAAGCAAAAGCCTAAATTAGTTTGTCATCTGCAGGTGCAGCAATAATCGCCAGCGAAATTATTCCCTTGTTTTGAATTATCCGCGATGATTTAGCGTGAAATAAAGTTGACTTCGGATTGAATAATTTTCAATACTGCAAGGCGTACAGAAAGACAGAAGTGACACATTAGTGGTTTAAACTTCTCTTCAATTGCATATCCATGTTTATTAAGGCTTGCGCAAACGCGTTAACCCTTCTAAGAGCCTTTAAGGGAGACGCAGTACAACAAAACCTGACTGGAACTAATAACGTTCACTCGCAACATGACTGATTTCATGTTGTAACTTAGTTTCAGGCAATCAAGTGAACACATATTGCAATTAAGACTAGATATTCTACGTGTGCAGTTTTTCTTTGTTATTCGTCTCTACAAATCTCTTTGGCAAAATGCTCAACTTGGTCTTTAGTGAAGAACTTTCCTGGAGTTTCTATATTAAGTCGGTGGCTTTCTCTTGGCTTGCTTGATAATTCGTCTAGTTCAGCTTCATCAATATGACCAGAAATGCCCACGGAAAACAGCTTTATACCTCTTCTTGTTAGTGTATCGGCACTCGCTTTTGTGAATTCCACACCTCGCGTGCTAAAACCATCGGATAGAAACACTGCCACCTTCTTTACATCTGAAGATAAAGAAAGATACAAGATTGTCATTTTTTATCAGTCAAATTTTCCCATCTATCCCTTAAAATTTCAGCCCAATTCTTAGCTTAGCTATCAGTTGATGTTTTAGTTCTCAAATCTCAGTTAAAAAACGTGTTATTTCTCAGTTGACACAGAAAGTTGACATAATTTTTTCGGTGACTCGCCCCGTGAAAGCTTCGGTTCCATTCCTCTTATGATTTGTGGTTTGTTTTATCAAGAAATTTACCCACAATGCAAACAATTAGTTCCAAATTTCCAAATGGAATATAAAACGGAAAATGTTCATGCTTTTATGTAAGGCAGTTCCTGAGGCCTCCCGCCAGTTTTGACATGTATTTGCGGCTACTAAAACCAGTTCCAGGCTCTCTAGTAACTTGAACTTGCCAGATCTCGGCATGTATAGCTGGTTTACACTAATCAGTTAGTATAAGAACAAACATAAGCATAACCACAAAAAGAAACATAAGCCAGTGAAGACACCAGAACATAAGCACGAGGACATTCGCAAAAGAGCAAGAAACTGGATCCTCGATACCGCATTCATTCGCGTCAACAAAAGAAGAATGTGCCTCTGGGAATGTATATTAGCCCTCCTCCATGTTTAAACAATATGGCAGAGTCCAAATTGTTTGTGATAATGTTAGTTTGGGTCAAAGTAAGTTATGACTGGTTGACTGCTATGCTAATTTATGCTTATGCTCACGTTCATACTTATGCTTATGCTTATGCACTGGTGAAAACCAGCCTATGTATTAGAAGCCGTATGACTTTCACCTTTACTACTTGTCCTCGCCCCGTTTTTGGCGTCAAAAAGTTTAAATTCTATAAGATCAAATCCAAAGTCGAGTCGACTTGCGGCTCCTTCATATGGGAGTTCATCTACCGCCTTTAAAACAGATTCTCGAGAAGTCTTGTCGTTAAACGTTCTTCCTGTGTGGGTGTATTGACTATATGATGCCATTGCCACGTTCGTCTTCTCCTTTGAAATGTCGAAGTGTTTTATGAGGTCGGCGACAAATTTCTTTCCGACTTTAAACTGATCCATTGTTACGCTCCCTGAACCATCCATGAGAATTACCATGTCTATCTTGTTATGGCACATAAATTGTTCCTTTTCTGCAAGTGAAACTGTGTGTGACAAAATGAATGCATCAGTAGACAACAGATGAAAATACGCTGACCTCTAGGATAAGCTTTCAGTTACGAGCTAATGACTGAAATTTCTAGTTCACTTTACATGCAAGGCTGAGTCTGAAGAAAAAGTCAGAACTGCCGCAGGGATATATTATGTTTTATACCATGCCATAGAAAATACAGCCAATCAGAATACAGAGGGTGGTAAAGGGGGGGGGGTATGGATCACGTTTCACGGAAAATAAAGCAGCCCTTTCACAATTCACGAAAAATACAACATTGGCATTTCACGCTTCACGGAAAATAAAAGAGAACGTTTTGGAAAATCACGGTTTACGGCGACTATGGAAATCACGATTCACGAGGAAAAAAAATGGCTATTTCACATTTCACAGGAAATAAAAAGGGCCGATCACGGGTCACGACCTTTACCACCCTCAATACAGGAAAGCCGTTGTATATTCGACGGTATTACATCCAACCTTCCCATCATGCATGGTATAACATAGCAATACAGCGCTCTCTCATGGAATACCATGGAATATCCCACTCGTCACTTGCATTTTCTTGGTTTACACACGAGCCTTTCGAAAAAACACAGTGACTGGTGGGATATTCATACCACTCGAAAGCATTGCATAACTAGTTTTTACCCTCACAAGGCGCTGGGATTCGCTCTCTTTGTCTTTGTGAGGCATCCCAACTGACATTCAAGTTCCAAGGACAATGGACGTTGTAAACCTTACTTGTCCACGTATCGAAAAAAATAAACTAAAGCGTTTTGGCTTAATGACATTGCCAAACAGTTGTAAATATTTTATACCATAGAATTTAGTCACCGTACATTCTGGAATGGCGTCTTATTGTTATAATTCAGTTTTAATCGAACAGTTCACTGTTCAAGTATATTTACCTGCTGCTAAAACGGATAGAATAGCCAAACCAATCCCTCTCATTCTTGCGGCAATCCTGTAAAATCCGCAATAAAACACAAATAGATTCATATTTTGTCATTACCCACAGGAATTGTTTGTTTTATAGTCTCCATAACAGACAAAACACCCGTACAGTGGCCTCAAGCGGTTAGTTCAAGTCTCCTCTAGCTAAATCTTGACGAATGTGACCTGACGCATCATTTTAAAAAGAATGCGTTTAGTATACTGAATCATGAAGAGGAGATAACCCATTGCAAATTTTATAAAATAACAGATCTAGTTGGATTACTCAAACCTTCTCCTGACTACAAATAAAGTATGATCTCAAGTTTCAACTGCAATCTCTGATTACACCGTGTGAATTGCTTTGCTAGTAGATGTACCTGTAAACTCTACTTATATGCATGCAGGACCTGTTGAACCTGTCCAACCGTGAAAGGAGTCAGTGAAATACAACAATCAGATATGAGTTTTGATGAAGACCTTCACTCGGCTATTTAAGACTAAATTAAGCGGCACCCTATTGAGCAAGATCATGGTAGTTCGCTAAATTCGTGGGTAGCTGCTATCTCAAGTCAGGCCAGATTAGGTTTCATTTAGAGATTCATAGTTGTCACGTGGTATTTTCGTGACGTGCAAGGTGAGCAAGGGGTGATGGGAAGGGGTTCTAGTAAATCTCCCTATCTCACCCTGCGCTCCCACCTCGGCCCGAGCCGTGCGCTGTATGAAGTTGTATGAAGACGACTGGGGACGAGTCAGACGATCACAACAGTAATCGTTGAGCGATTGCATTGGGGACCCGAACAATATATCAGCAGTAAAAATAAATGTACTGTTATTTACCTGTGTTCCTGTGTCTTTTTGAGTCGTTTAGAAGGGATTTGAATGAAGCCAAGGCGGTTTACATTTCCGAATGTTATGTCGTCTTGAGACGTAATTGGAGTGTCATAATTTCAATGCCGCAAACGAGATAATATTCGGAAATGTACACTGCCTTCGCTTCATTCAAATGCCTTCTAAAGGACTCAAAAAGACACACGAACACAAGTAAATAACAGTACATTTATTTTTTCTGTTCATAGAGTGTTCGGGTCCCCTGTGGCGATGCTTACAAGTTAGCTCGCTAACCAGTTTTCATATAATCGCCACGATCACAATAGAAAATAGAGGACGCGGAAGAGTAAGAAATAGTTCTTTATATAGATCTTACCCCTAAAGTAATCCCCTCTCTTAGATCGCATCCAGTTCCTGAAATCCCAGAAGGATTTTTTTCACCTGTTATGTTATGCGTAGAGATTACTGAAGCTAAGAACTGAAGGACAAACAATACAAACAGAAAACCTCAAAGAAAAAGTACAAAACTGCAATCAAAATTCTCGCTAATCCTGGGTTACCTTAACCAGGCTTTAAACAACCCGGCCCTGAAGTGTATCTTAGCTATCGCTATGGTCGCTGAAGAGTTGTTTCCATATGATCACAACAGTCGTTAAACGTTTTCTTCAGCGATTCCAGCGATTGTAGCGAGAAGGTAATCAGCCTCTAGAAACACAAGGGGAGAGAAAAGAACAGAAGACTGATCTGCCAATCTGTTTATTTACTTGACGCGAATTACACCCGGGAACCCTAGCAAAGACAGCTTTCCCTGTTCTGCCGTATTTAGAGTCTGTAACATTCGCGTACATGCTACCACGTTGCCAAACGGTAATTTTAAATTCATGTGAGAGTTAGGCCTTCACGGAGAGCTTGTATGTAGGCTAAAAAAACTTACACACTTTTCCTTTCGTATTTATTGTATTCTTGTCTATTCCGTTTACACTGTTAAGGAATGAAAACTTTGTTTATGAGAAAGCCAAGCACAAAGATAAGAGCTACTTTTCTACATCTACATCTACATTAACATTCATATCTTTTATAGATATAATGAGCATTGAAGGGATTATTAGTACCAAAATGAACTAAACAGAAAGCTGTTAAGTCTTTTACAAAAGTTTCTTAAACTATGTAGGATAACAAATGGACCAATTGGCAATATAATGTAACAGGTATTAAGAAATATCATCTTGTTTAATTGAAGAGTGTCCTCGCACATGCTTGGCTAAGTAACAAGATTGTCTAAAACACTTTTGACAGTGTGGACACTGGAAAGGTCTCTCTCCTGTGTGTGTCCGTACATGAATTTTAAGGTGGCTTGACTGTCCAAACTTCTTTGGACAATGTGGACACTGGAAAGGCTTCTCACCAGTGTGGGTTCTCATATGCGTGCTCAGAGCTGACGAATGCGAAAACACTTTAGTGCAAAAGCGACATTGAAATGGCTTTTCACCGTTGTGAATACGCAGGTGCAAGGTCAGGTGACTCGATTGTCCAAATGTCTTGGGGCACTTGGGGCAATGATATGGCTTCTCCCCAGTATGCACGCGCATGTGAGTGGTCAGGTGACTTGATTGACTGAAACATTTCTGGCAGTGTGAACATTCGAATGGCTTCTCTCCAGTGTGAGTCCTGAGGTGTGTGCTTAGAGAAGCGGACGATGAATATTCCTTTGAACATACTGGACACTTCAGTGGATCGAGTTCTGGATGGCTGCGAAGGTGTGACGTAAATTTGTGCGGACAAGAAAAAAGTTCATTGCACTGGGGACACTGCAGTATCTTCTGTTGGCGAACACTTTCCTTGGACACTCCGTTTGACATCTGTACGTTTCCCAAGTGATCATCTAGGGTAGAGGGAAACAATATCAGACAGACTAAAAAGTATGCCACTACAAATGACATAAACTAGCCAAGGCGAGCACGACCATTTTACCTCTAGTGCATTCCTTTGCACCTCACTAGATGGACTAAAGCTAACATAAGTGTTGAGAAGGTTAGGACTTTTGTTCTCCCCTTTCCCCTACCTATTCTTATTCAATGTCAAGCTTCCACAATATCTTACTCTTACAAGATTGTCAAGTCTTAAATTGAGATTGGAGAACAGAGAGTGCCTCAAATAGTTCGAGTACATTGTTTTCTGAATTGAGTTCAAATGCCATGGTATTCAAGTACAATTTTACAATTAACCAACTACTTTACTTTTGTCTCAAGTTGTAAGTCACTCACTTGGCTAGTCACTCGTTCAGTCACTCATAAAAAGTGCAACTCGTACTCATAACTAAGTTGTGCAACCTCCACTGTTGACATACATGATAGCCTACAGTTACACAAGTTAATTGATTCAAAACTGTTCCACACCATTGTGCAGTTCCAGAAAATATCCATACCCAACTCAAGGAAGGTTAATAGAACTTTCAAGTGTGTGTGCATGGGATGGGGGGGGGGGGGGGGGGGGGGAGCGATGGGGTTCAAAGTAAAAAACCTTTCATGGAAGAGGTATGGATATTTTCTGGAACAACACATTGTTATTTGTAAAACTACGTCAGAACCAAAATTATCCCCATGAATATCCCTTTTTATGACCCTTCTGGAATATACTGGTAAATCAAATTGAAAAAAGAACACTAACATAAACAGAGGCTCAAATTTTGTTCAAGGGAAGAGATGCAAGGTCAGTAGTTTCTTAACTTCTCAACAGACTTGTTGAAATCTGATGCTTCCTCTTGAGAGCACTTACTTTCTGACTGTGAAATGTTGACTTCTCCACTCTGAACACAATGAATATGAGTTTTCTAAAACAAGCCAAAAAAAAAAAAAAATTAGCAACACAAATGCATATATTATTAAAGAGTCTACATCAACTCCTTGTTAAGCATAGATTTTTACATGACATTATTTAATGGTCCATTTACTGAATAAATTTAGTAACCTCATTCCAATATCCTAATTCCAATATGCCCTCCCCTAGTCAAAGAGAGTTTTTCTAATAAACACCCTATTGTAACAACCCCACCTGCCACCACTATGTTGGTATTGGTACTCTTATTTTCTACTCTTATTTTCCATTATAGTAGCACCATAAGTACTGAGTTCAGTTTGGGTGAGTTGAAAATGATTTGTTTTGTCAGAATTACTTTAAATCAATTAGAACCCAAATAAATTTCATAAGTGCCCTGAATACTTAATCAAATTGGTAAGTTTCGTTATGGTATGTTGACAAATTAAGACTAGTTATAATCACTTCAATAGTTCTTTTGTGCTGTTGTGCTCATAATCTCAACCAAGTACTAATTGTTGGAGAAAAGTTTGTGAGGGCTTTAAAACTTTCAGACAATAATTTTACTGGAGTGAGGCAATATATCCTGCAGTGCAGACTACTGAAAGGTCCAAGAATGCTTCTGTAAAACCAAATATACATGTAACACAAGCGTCGTTCTTGAGATTAGGACACATTCTATCTTCAATGTTCACTGACAGCTACTCACACAGTCTGCAAAGATATCCACGGTCACTAGGCGCTCTTGATGGTTGAGTACCTCTTCATCATCCTCAGATTGTTTCTGAGAATGTGAATAGTCTTGACTTTCATCTTTACTGCTGTTAGTAATAACATCATTACTAGTAGAACTCAGTTTAGTTTGTGAAATACACGGAGCCCGTTTTGTTGAGTTCAGACCAGAGGAAACAACACTTGGGACACCCTGTTTACAAATTGCTTGTAATGAACAGGCTCCAGAGGCTCTGTCATCTGCACTACAGGCATTTTGACTATCTTCCTGCATAATAAGGAAAGTTAGTTACATGAATAGAATGTACAAAATAAAGAAACCAAATTTTGTAGCAGTAAACAACAATTTTTGCCAGCTTAAGTAAATGTCAGCATCATGTGGTCAGCACTGCATGCCATCCACCAGAACCACCAACCTCTTACATGTAAGACTTACTAGTTAGTGATTTTTTTTATAAGTGATTTTAATGCTCAAGTCTATGTGGGTAAAGAAAATACACAATACAGTCGAACCTAAAGTTGCGACCACCTCTCATAAGTGACCACCTCTCCTCAGCGACCAGTGTTCCAAAATGCCAAAAGTTTCCAAGTCGAATCACTATATTTGGAATCTCTTGTAAGCGACCACCTCTCTTAGGCAACCACAACCACTTTTACAGCTAGAAGTTTGAAATTTTCTGTTGTTCTCACCCTCCCATAGCAACCATTTCACAGATAATAGAGCAGAAATTGGATAATAAGGTGTTGTAACAAGATAAGTACAAGATAAGTACAAGATAAGGAAATTTCTCAATGGGAGAACTGGATTTTTTTCTCACAATAATTGTCTTTTCGCATGAATAAACATTTCCTTGGCATTGGTGCATGGCGCAAGTCTCTGCAGAGGCAAACTTTGACCCAATATGGTCTTACCTCTCGTAAGCGACCACCTTCCGTAAGCGCTTACAGAAGGTTCAACTGTATTTAAATAATGCTTAACATGGCATGTCCGAGAATCGAACCCAGGATGACTGCATCACTTGCTCATCACTACACTAGTGAAGCTTTGGCTGCCAGTAGTAGAAAGTCTTAAACTATTTATAGCATTAACTTAAATGATATAATTGTATAGTAATGCCCTACTCAACAAATGAAAGCTAACCGCAGGAAAACCAGCATAACTTCTAACCATCAAAGTTCCCACTAGTTTTGATAGTTAAGGGTCCTTGGGACCCCCATTGGGGGGTTCTTTTTGCTTTTCAGGGGTCCTTTGCCTATCACTAAAATTTAAACTTTAGGTTTACAGCCATATGCATCGAAACAAACTTTGCACTTCATTTGTTTTTCAGTCTAACCATATTTTAACCATTGCAACTCCTCCAGCCATTTAGGACAAAATTCACATTCTTCACCTTGGTATCATTCCCCGATCTGTATCACTTTTGGGTTTCCTTTTTTCAAGTTTACTCAAAGGAAGGCTGAACAATATCAAATAAACTCTTTTGTGTAGACATAACCTGACGAGTGGCAAAATGGCAGCTCAAGGGACATGCCATGATGATCGCAGAGATTTTTGGGTAGGGCCCACCAGACCCAGTTTCCTTACTAGTCGGATCTTTTTCCCTGTGTCCCAAGGATGCACTTCACCAAAAACCTGTGCATCCGTTTCATTTTTGGGTTTAAATGTTGGACTTTACATGTGCCAAACCTAATACCAATTTGGTTCAACCCAAATAATTAAGTTTGGCAGTTGATTCAAACGTCAAACCTAATTTAGTTGAACTTACTTGCAAAAGTGGACATGGCACTATTGTAGCTATTGCTGATCAAAATGGCAGAAAAAACACGGGAAAGACAAATTGTGAAAATGATGAGCTTATTTTTCTTGGAAATGCAATCAAAGAGGGCAGAAGAAGTTGAAGAAGGCGACTCCAGATGAAGTTAGCATTAAACAACCAAAGACAAGTTTTGAATTTGGTTTGCCTTCTATTATGGCTTATTCCCAAAGGAAAATCACAGTTCCTTGTTCAGTTTGTTCTTGTTGTTGGTTTCTTTCAGATTAATTTATTTTGTCATTTTCTCTCAAAAACATGACTCGCAGTATGCCACTGAACTGCCTGCTTTCCAACCCGCTACACTCTCATTGTTTTCAAGAATGGAAAACCACATACAGAAGTGGTTTATGCACTTCAAGTAAGTATATTTCATGCTCTTGAAGCAAGAGGAACACATATCTTCCCACTCTTCCCACCATTTTGTTTTTGCGCATGAAAAAAATAGGAAACGTGCAGAAGTCTGGGTAAAAATCAATTTATATAATGTATATATGTAATGTATGCATTAGGTTCGGCACATGTAAAGATCGACGTATGAATCCAAGTCGATCTTTTGCCGTTCTATTCAACTAGCTCAGTTGAATAGAAGGGCAGGTTAAGGTTAAGTCTACATAAGAGCCAAGTGGCTCATCAGGCCGGAGCTTATCCCAGTTTCAGTGGTATGAAGCAACTAGGAGTATTTCTACTCCCCCCTGGATGGGATGCTAGTCCATCACGGGGTTTCACCCCAGCATTAAATTCACTGGTACTCATTTGTACACGTGGGTGGAGAGAGGGTGCACTGTGAGAGTTAAGTGTCTTGCCCAAGAACACAACACAATGTCCCCGACCAGGGCTTGAACTCGGACTGCTCACTCCGGAGTTGAGCACACTAACCATGAGGCCACCGTGCCTCCCGCGATAGAACGGCAGAGTCGACCCAAATACAAAAGTGTCGATTCTCATCGATTCATACGTGGAACTTTACAAGTGCTGAACTTAATTAGGTTTGGCACATGCAAAGTTTGACGTTTGAACCAGGCCTTAGACACACACCTGTGTGTTAATGAGAACTCTGGATCATAAAAAACAGTAAAAGTTACCAGTTTTGTCTATAGGCTAACCAAGTAATCCTAAATTGTTTCCAGTTCTCTTGGCTGAGAAAGTTTTAAGAGGTGACATCTATACTCAAATGCAGTTCAAATCTCAGACATAGTTTTAATGTGGCAGAAGGGTTGAATTGAAATAAATTAAAGCCAAAAATTGAAGAAAGTTTTCTCGTGTTATAAACACAGTACCTTGTCAAGTTGACGTTGCCATTTACATTCTCCAGTGACTGGGTTAATGTAATAAAGAATCTTTCCTGACTTTGTTGTATGGGGTATCCATTCTGTAGCATCCATGTCACACACTTGCTAAATTATGAAATTACATGTACGTGTATTCTAGAAACAAATAGTAACCATAAAACATTAGTCAGTAGACCTCGTAATGATAAAACTATGGAATACATCTATAAGTTTACAATAGTTTTAGAGAGGAAGCCCACATCAGTCTTAGCTGACTTAGCTGGTTTTCATGCAGATCCTCTATCCTGGTCAAATTGGAATTTGGAGATGCTGGGTTCTGTAGAGGGAGGAAAACCGGAAAATGCAGAGAAAAACCCTTGGAGCAAGGCGAGAATCAACAACAAACTCAACCCACATATTGCACTGGGCCAGAATTGAACCTGGGCTACATAGGTGGGAGGCAAGTGCTCTCACCACTGCGCCATCCCTGATCTATTTTTTGCAAACAGGACTGGATTATAATGCCCTCAATAAGTTGTTTGAAATGGTTATGGCGAATTTATTATACGGCTGTGTCTCACAAGGACTGGGAACTACCGAATTCACGAATTTGATTGGCTGAAATCGATATTGACTGCAGTCTAGATTTTCCCATCTAGACCGGCATCTGTAGACTGGTTTCATTTTGTGTTGAAAAAGTAGCAAACTAAAATACAAAAATGTTCACCATTTTCTTTTATTTTCTTCTCAATCATTTATGGAAGTGCCAAAAAGCCTGATGACAAAAAAAGAAGTAGAGAGGACGAGCAAATTTTGGCAGGTTTAAGTTAAGCTCATTGCCGTTCGCTAGCAAAATGTCAGCAAACCAGTTACATTACACGAATTAAAGTTTTCTTCTTTGCCATATAATAAACATCTTATTAACCGAGCCAAGTCAGTCTGTATGGGAGAATCTTGACCTCGGTCGTGTGTACAGACCTCGGTCAAGATCCTCCCATACAGACCTCCTGCTCAGTTAATAAGAACTAAGTAATTCAATATTACTAGTGTGATGGCAGACAACAGGTTACCATGAGTGCCTGATTTACACAGAGAGCTCTAGAGGTACGGATGGGGTTCTGACAAAAAAACAAGTCTTAGTTAGCTGATCCCCACCTAGGGCCACAACCAGTAGGAGGCAAAGTGCTAGTGAGGCAGTTGCCTCAGTTGTTGTTTTTTTTTTCGTTTCTGTTGTTGTTTTTTTTTTGAAGGGGAAAAGTAAAACACTGCTCAATACCTTGGAAGAGAATTTAACTTGGCTATGGTCTTGCCTTCTGACCTCCTTAAAACAACAGGAAAAAGAAAATTAAAAAGAGCCCAGAACTTTCAGCAGGACCAATCCAAGTTCCTTAATGATTTATAAAGTAAGCTCACCTAAAAGTTCCAAGATGGTGAACACATTGCAGATTTTTGACCCTCTTCTCCTTTGATTGTAAGTGCAGGTTTTGTTTACAAAAAAATCAAGCACAGAGGAAGTAGGAAAATCACCACATATGGTAGTGGCAGGTCTCGCACCAAATTATCCCCAAGCTGGTATTCAAATTTAAAGAGGGGTGTTTGTTGGATAACTTTCACTTTTATGCATGCAGCCATAAGAAAGATAACAGATTCTCTTGAAAGATAACTACGTCTCATTTGATCAAAACTTTCTTATGAAGCTTAACGCATGTAAATGTACTGGCAAACAACACAGCCATAGATCTACAACGATAACCAAACAACAACACATTGACCTTCTTAAGTTGCCAAATTGAGTACCAGTTTATGTACCCTGTGTGTGTTGCCCACCGTCAAACATACGCATGTTCATTTGCCACTGTTTCTTCATTATATTCACCGCTTAATTTTCTAATGGGTATCAATACCATATTTTACAATAACTGTCTAATTTCTCACATGCCATTGGCTCATTTTTATCATCCATAAGAGTGCAGACAGATAACAGACAGATAATTTATGCAAGCTTTCAAGTTCAACTTTCAGCTGTCAAACTGTCAACTTTTAAACCAATGAGATTTTATGGACTTAGTAGTCAATCAAAAAGTGAGAAAAGCTATTGAAAATGATGTTCGTGTCTTTTTGAATAAAATTTACTTATCTTTGTTTATGGCAAGTTTATGGTGTCTTTTCCCCTCATTTATTCCTGGCATTAGACCATTTTGGGGTCTTGTTATTGTAAAAAAGAAATCGACATCAGTTTTTTATGCGTCTGTCCTCTTATTGATGATACGTTTCATCATAACATTGTCAAAGTTTACTGCAGAACCACACGCCTGCAGATCATGGTTCCACAGCCATTTTGACAATATTATGACACAATTTATCATCAATAAGAGGACAGATGCATAAAAAAGCTGACGTCAATTTGTCAACTTGATGATATTCCCACTTATTCTGTGCTTGATTTTCCGGAAACAAAACCTTTGCTAGCACTGAAAGGAGAAGACTCTAAAATCTGCAATGCATGGCTGTCATCTTAGAAATTTCAGGTAAACCAAAATTTATAAGTGAACTTGAATCGGTCCCATTGATAAGCTTTAGGGTTTTTAAATTTTCTATTTCCATTAATTTTACAGTGGGTGGGTTGTGGGGTGGGGGGTGGGGGGGGGGGGCAGTAGTGGGTCAACTGATGTTGGTGTTTAGTCAAGACCTGTTTGGATGCAATTTTACAACACAAGTTATTTTTTTAACCCATTCTTGAAAACATGCAGTACATGGTATATCCATAATAATTCCATCATATGTGTAGTACTTGTAAAAACTGATGTACGTAAATATTGCACCAAGTTGAGCCAGGCCAAAGGTTTGTCACAATGAATGCTAGCAGAACAGAATACTCATAAGGTACATGTATAACTGTACAGAACACAAACTATTCATTCTTGAGCGGAATTTTCGTGCAATAAAATATTGGATTAGAGCCAAACTTCAAAATGCGGTATACCGCCCAAAATTAACTTACACTCGATTGTATTTTACTGCAGGCAAAGAAATAAACAGACTCGGTTTTTTAAAACAGTTTCTTTGTTTGGTCGTCATTGTGGGAAACCATTTTGGGGTTGGGGATTCGTTTTGTGGCTATTATCGCTGGAGAGATGCGGCCATTAGCGCGAGGTTTACGAGTCTGTTTGTGAAGGATCGACTGTATAAGCTTAACTCTTCAATATTTACCTACCATATGATATTAATAATAGCCTCGAACCTTCAATCCAGAAGAACCAACTGTTATTTACTCTCTACAGCTGGCGCCTTTTTCTAAAACCAGTGGGAAATCCTAATTTTAATTTAACAGAACCCTACTGGCTTCTTCGTCTGTTGTGACGACTTTCAGCCATCTTGCATGAACCCGCGCTTTCGACCGACCAGCGGGTAGAACGACGCTGAATACGATGAATACCGTATGTAAGTTGCATATTGTGTCACGGATACACGCTGGTCCTGACGTGCCATCTTGCCTGAGAATGTAACTCGTCTCTCACTCGTCTCACGTTTAACGAATAAATCACGAAGGGGGGTAGGACGGGTAGGTGTAGCACCATAGAAACAGTTAGGGGCTAAAAGTAATAACCGCTAAGAATGCTTATTCCTAAGAAGCAACCAGTAAAAACAGTACCAGTAGCAAGGTCACCTCAGTAGACAGCTAACGCGGCAGTCTGTTTCTCCGGCTCGAAACAAGGCAGGGATTATGAGGTGAAACAATTCAGACTAGACGCTCGTCTGACCCTTAGAGGAGGATCCTGGAGGGAGGGTACCTATTCCATTTCTCAGCCCATGCTTTTTTTCCAAATCCCACTTCCCAGTGCTCAAATCTCACTCCCACAAGCAGAATTCAGAAAAAATCCTAGTGTGTCAAATACCCGCTGTTTTCTCTTCGCATCCGCAAAAATATGGCTTCTAAATACGACCCAACAAAGACCCAAAAATGTATGAGGATCTGCGAAAATGGACTGAAGATGATAGGACTGTACGGAAACGTGCCAGTAGGGAATTTATCGCGATTAGTTGGGTAAAAAAGTTCCTGCCACTTCACATTCCTGTCTTTCCTGCCCGCAGCAAATCCGTCTTCCGACCTGTAAGTGTTTTTATTCTTCCGAACTTGGTCGGACGGATCATGTTCAGTGTTGTTTCAAGAGAGATCTACTCTACTTCAGAGTCAGTGTCACTGTCACTCGACTCACTCGCCTAAAGCTGTCCCTGCATGGCGGCAAACTAGCATCCTCATTTGAATTAGCCGGCTTATTACGTTCGCTTGGACCTCTCTTCGCCCTACAGTGAAGTCAAATTGACCCGGGGAGAGGGACTCCCACATAAAAATGACGGAGGTGCTCGCCGTACCCTTTTAGGAGTAGCCTGCGAGCAGGCTCACGTTGGAGCACAACGAAAATCGAGCGGTGAAGCCGCGAGACTTTCTGGGCGCCTCTTCACCGGACTCCTTTCCCGCCGGATCGCTTTGCTCTTCGCCGCTCGCGCGTGTGACTCAAAGGTGAGCCTGCTCGCAGGCTATTTTAGGAGTTAAAAAGGGGTTTTGGTACGTCTTAGGGTGTTTAAGCCTCAAAAGGTCCACAGCAGGAGATTTTGCGGTACCTTTTAGGGTATTGAGCCGAAAAAACTATGACAGGAAATAAAATGTGTTATGTAAGAGTTGGTACCAGTAGGGGGAGAAAAACCATTTCAAGCCACGCCCACAAAACAAGATCTTGGTTAGAAATAACACACAAACTGCGACAACAAACATGACAATAAAACGCATTTTGGAAAACAAAATTCATTAACTTGACGTTTCGTATGTTTCGACATACATCTTCAGAAGTGACCGTTTGGAATAGAAGTAACAATATGTATGTAAATTTAAGAGAGATTCCAACCCCTTTTGAAGAAAAATAGGGAGACTCTTTTAGCGCCGAAGGCGCCAGCCTCTAGGGGGGTCCGGGGGCATGCCCCCCGGGAAATTTTGCAAATTTAGCTTTTCTCAAATGCCTGTTCCTGCATTTTGACATCATTTCTGAGTTATTCTATAAGGTCTTTACTTTATTCTTATCACAGACATCTTTGGGCTGTTCTTTACTGTTGTTAATCCATCTTTTTCGAGCTGCTAAATGGAGTAAGACTGCTGGCCAGATCAGTCTGCACAACACTCGGTGAGAGACTGGGGGGATAATATGAGAAGAAAGTGTAATACATCGCAAAAAATTCTTAAGATCAGCATTTTTCCCCTTGTTTTCACAATTTTATGATAAATCGGGAGAATTTGATATGAATCGGGAGAGCGGGAGGCAACACTTCAAATCGGGAGGGCTGGAATCTCTGATTTAAACTAGTAGTAATCAAAGATCATGAGTGCATTCGACACGGTGACTTTCATATATATACCTTAAATGATTTAACTAGCTGACTTTCAACTTCTGTCTATTGCTAAAATCAACTTTTTCCATGAACAACCGAGGCTTTACACAGACAGATATATCATAGTGTCAAATTCGGTCGTTATGTAATAGTATATGCCATATGTCACGTTAGGCCGAACGTTCGCATAAAAGTGAAAAAAAGGATAACATTGAGAGCTTGGGTCGCCTGTGTACATCTTAGCCCAGGCACTCATTTCAGCTTTCTCGTTTCTGGTTATCTCCTGTAAAGTTGGGTTTAAAATTTTGATGCGTCGCAAGAGTAACTGTATGTGACATTGGCTGTTTATAATATGAATTTGGATGTGTGTAATACGCTTCTGCCCACTTAGAAACGCTTTTCGCAGCTTCTTCAACTGATGTGCCAGACATCATTGGATATTCACACAATGTAAAAGCGTCTCTCTAAAAATGTGTTACGCATGCTGATTTTCAACGTGAATGGTTAAGATCGAGTGCCTCCACATTGGATCTCATTTTGTAACCGGGAAAAAATGACAAGTCCTGCACATGCTAAATCTGGCTAAACATGCCCAAAATTGACACAAACAAGGTGCTTTAAACATTTCCTGACGTTTATCAATCCCAAGAAATACGATGATGTCTCGACTGGTCATGGTTACAAAATGTTTATCCCATTCCCAGTCCCAGTGACCAAATCCCATTTTCTCAGGGCAAAAACAGGCCAATCCCACTTCCCATCTTACCCCGTCAGGACCCTCTTAGAGAAAAGACTAGCTACCTGAGTCACAGTACTGGCAATCTCTCAAGACTGACGGGTAGTCCGTGCCCGGGACGAGTCCATGCCCTGTTCTACTGTGACGGGAGTACTAGACCAGTAGCGGATCTAGGGGAGGGACCCGGGGCCGCCCCCTTATCTTGAGTGAAAAACGAAAAAAATCACAGAAGGAAGAAAAGCCTGCGGGGAAAGCAAAAAATCCGGGCCCCAACTACTTAGCTCAAGGTCTGGATCCGCCACTGTTGACCGGTCTGTGGACAACCTCTGTGGACTGAAGTGGGCTCCAACTGGGAGTATTAAAGGGTTCTGTATTCACCCGATGGGCTTTGTAAAATGGAAAATGACCTGTCTTTCAATTCGTTTCTCCATCTCACATGTAGAGATTTTTGCAACCTTCCGGCTTTTCCCAGCCTGGTTCTCAGACGTTTTCCTGCTGACCTGGGAACGAGGTATAGTATATCCCAGAATACCAAGCGTGTCACATTCAATATGTCGGCGCAAAGTGAAGCAGACCATGTGGATGGAGATAAAGATAAATATATGGACGAAACATTGGAGGAAGCTGAATTAAAGTCGACTGTATTGACTTTAGAAAGTATCCTTTTACATTTATTTATTTCTTTTTTCGTGTTTAGTTCCTTAATTAACCAAACTTTAGCGGAAGAAGTTGTAGCTTTCGATCAGCTGTGAATTGAGCTGAGTACAATGCTAAACTTTTTGCCATAATGTTTTTTCACGCGGGGTTGCAGATGTAGATTTAATCCTCTTTGTAGTTTCGTTGATATTTTATAACTAATTTTAAATGAAAATTATCAAAAATTCCAGCAGATGATGAACAGACGCACAAAAGCATCGAAGTCTTCCAAATGCTGCTAACTAACTGATCATGAATTAATAGGACACGTCACAAGTTACAACTTATAATCTTAAATGTTTATTTTCCGGCGTGAGGTCCCTATCGAGAAAAAATTTCTGAGATTTTCACCCTTTCAAGACAGAAGATAAAGCGTTTTTTACTACCAGGGATCGACCAAAACCGGCAAACAACGTTTTCAGTTGCTACGTGCTATTATTGTAATTTGTTTAGGGAAAGATATGTAAATAAATATCAGGTTTTAGTAGCCAGTCAGCTGTATTCTACTGGAAATCTGCAACTCTGATTGGTTCTGTCTTGCTGCTCTTGAAACTGAAAATTATTCTTAAATTTAGGCTTAAAAATACACAGAATTATAGGTTTCATGCTGTAATCCTTAAGTGTCTACTAAAACAATAAATTAGACTACTCACCCTCATTTTCTATGAGTGATGGTCAACTTGGCTATGTCTTGTTGACTATTTGCTCATAGAAAACTCGGGCTCTTAGTCTTAGTGTTAAAAATACCTAGGGATTAATGTACATAGTATTAATTTCTCGTTCTTTGCATAACAAGCCGAACAAGCCAGTAATTAAATAGTGTTACAGTTCTTTCTATTTTTTGACTTGAAGGAAAAATGTTGTTTTTTTGTACGGGGAGAGAAATACCATCTTGAAGATTTGTTTGGTTACTAGCTAAATTCCATGCAGTTGGGAAAAAGGCCACCTTTGAACTTTCCATTAAAACCAAACCAAAACCAATGGTAACATTTAAGGGGCCAAAACTTTCTAGGGTCAAGAGAGGCACCACCTAACATGGTCAGGGCTCGAAAAAAAAGTGCTGTCCAGTTGTTCAGGACAAGTAGATTCTCCTTCTGGACAACTAACTTTTCACTCCTACTCAGCGCCCAATGGGCAAAGGGATCGGTCAAGTTGTCTGCCAACCAAGTCATTAAAAGAGCAAACTAAGACTTGTGTGGGACAAGCAAATTTCAAGGGCTACTTGTCCCAGGTGCAAGCTGGAATTCAAGTTTTTTTCAAACCTTGAATTGGTCAGTGGAATTAGATGTAAAAAGAAAATTATGATCGAGGTAGAGATCAAGCAGATTTCTGCTATTAAGTCAGTAAAGTATTATTTGTACCCACAAGTACTTGCATTCGCAAGGTGCAAGTAGAAATGTAGTAAAACGTTCATATGCTATCTGGATCTAAGCTTTAGACTGCAAGAGCCTTGGATCATCTTAGAATACTTAAATTAATTAATAATAAATTTCACATGCCTCAAAAAACACTGAAATTGATCAAGATGCAGGTTATATAGAGATGTGTATGTTTGCACATGGCTTTTACTTAACATCTTGTTCAACAAGTTCTACCAATCATCAAAGATGCACAAGGGCAGCATGGATTGAGGCATGGAGACTATCAAAGATATAGGTATTCTTAATATTCTTAGAACATGAGTTGTGTGGAAAATAGCTTGTTTCTTGTAGGGAAAGGTTTGTTGGTTGTTTTGGTGCATTATTCATGAATTTAACTGGTGCAAACATGTAATTGTAGTTTTAAACTACAATCACCGTATGCATCTTGTAAATGTACTGAAACCTTTATTAAGCAGACCCCATATTATGCGGACACGCTCTCTTAAGTGGACTCAAGCTTGACTCAGTCCCAAAATTTTCCTCCTAGATTTACTTTAAAGTGCATATGACATGAAAAATGTTTTCTGCTTATTTGAAAGGCCTTTCAAAATACAGAAGAATGGCGTTTTTCTTTTTGAAATATCTTTTTTCGTTTTAGAGATATTGACATTTTTCTATTATGCAAATCAGATCAGTGATGACGTCATCTTGTTTCCAACTAAAAATGGTAAAATACTGAATAAACAATATCTCTAGGAATATTGAAGCAGTGTTTTTGAAACTTGGACCACAAATGTACATCATAAAAGAAACAAAATGATACCCTCAGTGCTATTGCCATAGCAACTCTTTCAGCTCGAGTCTCTTTCTGTCAAAAAACTGAATATCCCCATTTGCAACCTCTAAAGTGAAACAAATTGTCCTACTTGGAACAGACATAGTTCCCATATTGTCTTAACTCCCATCATTAGATTGGGTGGGGTAGATGGTTCTTGGTTTAAGACAAAAACTGGGAATTTCAGTGTTTATTTAGACAGCACCAGTGGCAAAACTGTTGTCATGGCAACAGCACTAAGGGTGTCATTTTGTTTCTTTTGTGATGTACATTCGTGGTGCCAAGTTTCAAGAACACTGCTTCAATATTCCTAGAGATATTGTTTATTCAGTATTTTACCATTTCCAGTTGCAAACAAGATGACATCATCACTGATCTAATTTGCATAACAGAAAAATGTCAATATCTCTAAAACGAAGAAAGATATTTCAAAAAGAAAAATGCCATTCTTCTGTATTTTGAAAGGCCTTTCAAATAAGCAGAAATTATTTTTCATGTCATATGCACTTTAAAATAAACCTGGATTCAGTGGACATGTCTGTTAGGTGGATGTGGAGACCAATATTAAGCCATTTTGTTGCACAAAACCTGCAATGGTGGACATTTCAAGGGCTTTCTACTTCTAAAAGCTCAGCTCAGACTCCTTTAACACTGTTCAGCAATATCTTTTCAAAGCTAAGTAGATTATTCCAGATTGATGCATTGACTAAGTGAATATTGTGTTCTGAGCAGTCCTTGATCATACACTGTGTTACACTGAGTTACAAAAGGGTTAATAATTAACTATTGCTGCACAATATGTTAGAACCTACTTAGAGTGGACACCCTGTATTAAGCGGACACTGCTGAGGGTCCCAAGTGTGTTCGCTTTATACAGGTTTCACTGTATTACATCCTTGCAGGATCTTGTGGAGACTGGGTTGGGTGCATTTCTGAGGGAGGGGTACATGTTCCATTTCTTCTGCAAGAGTTAGTGAGTCTGGTGAATATGAAAAATATAGGGCAGCAGCTCAAAGGTTCCCTAAACATGTGAGAAATTTCCATTTTAAGCTTTTAGGCATTGATATCCCATAATGGTTTTCATTGTAGTAATGCTTATTGGTAAATGGTTGATTCCTAGATTTGATAGAGCAATAATTGGGAAACAAAAGGAATATTGACAAAGTTTAATATAGTTTTAAAGATTATTTCCCTGTGATTGATATTTATAGAGTATAAGCTTTGTTTATGAAGTCAACTTCCATAACCAATAAATTTTCCTTAAGTACACGTAGCATCTGTCATTTTGGGCTTCAGAGCTATTCTCTTCTTATGATTTGATAAAATTAAAGAGGATTTTTTTTTTGCATAGTGTGCTAGCTTTATATGCTCTGCTCAGTGCATTGGTATGTAGCTTATGGTGGTTGACTTCAAAACCATGAGCTACATTTAAGAAATTTTGATTAAGGGTACTGGCAAGGGTGTATAGTAACCTTCTGCCCTGTTCACTTCTTCAGTACACAATTTCATTCTCTCTACACTTTGTTTTATGACTTAAAATGGAATCAATCTTTTCCTTTTGGACGACATTAAAGTATACAGGAGCACCCTATATGGCAAACATGGTCTTAAGTAACCCTTGTAGAATTAACAGCATTCTTCCTTCCAGGAAGGGGAAATGAATGATTATTAATAGATGTATAACAACCTTCCACAGTAGTAAACATTTTGAAGTGAACTATAATGAAATTTTTGGACTATCAAAAAATATCATGATGATCAAGGCTATAATGCATGTGCATGTCATTAAATTGCAGAAATATACATGTTTGAAAAGGAACATAAAATACATGTAGATTGTATAACTTACAATAACTGTAATTTGCATAAAATAAAAACTTGAAAAGTTGGCATCATCAGTAGCATCCATTCTAATTGCTGTCCATTATCTTTCAGGCAGTATTGTCAACGAAGGTTGAGACGGTTGTACAAGACTATGAATTTCCAGCATGGTTCTCGGCATGCGTTTAAATCAAAGAAAGTAACACAAGATCTACTCAAAGATGTTAAGTAAGTAGTGTATCAGTTTACTTGTCAGTAAGACCACTGCTACAGTATATCCTAAGCTGACCACAGATGGAAAGATGTGCTCTTTTAAACAAGCTCAATTAAGAAACAGTCAATTAAAGAAGAATTTCATCAACGCTCCTTATGCAACAGCTGTTTCCATAACGTATATTTACACTTTAGAGTGTACATGCAGCCCTCCTCCTGACTTCCTTTAAAGAGTTGCATCAAAGGAAACTCTGGAGTTGAGTGTCTTGTTGTGTGTCATGATGTGTCATAGATGTGTATGCATGACTGTAAAACTCTGTTATTAGTATCATAAATGCCATCTTGAATTTTTCTGCTAAACATTTTAAACTGCATGTTTTTCAAGATACCTGCACATTCCTCTAATGGATGCTGAAAGAGCTTGGAGTCATGCTATGGAGTTAAAACTGTTGGCAAACACTGAACTTCGCAAAAAGTTCCATTACATCAGAAGGCTGCGCAAGGCTGCAAGCCATGCTAACCAGTTGGAAGAGCTGTGTTATGCTGAAGCCTGTGATGCCAGGACTAAGCTTGAGGCCCAAGTATATAATAGTCCATTTAGAACTACAGATTTTTTTTACTTTGTCCTTGATATTACTTTACTGTACTCAAACCAAGTTGAACTCAACCTTATCTAACTATAAAGTATGTACAGTATATTCCCCAGTAGGAAAATTATCTTACTTTCAATGTACTGTATGTAGACAGTGAAGACCGGTAGAGTTTTGAGAAGAATGGTGATCTCTAGATTGCCCTTTAAGTAGTGCTATGATTAGCCTGTGTAGCAAGCGTTTCTGTGGGGTTTGGAAGCAAAGAAAGACCGAGGAACAGGATTTTCAGTGTTTTGTCTGCGTGGAAAATGGGGCGAGAACCAAAAAAAAGGAAAGACGGGGGTGGGAGAGGAAGAGGAAGGAAACACTTGCAGACAAACCCTGGATTTTGAAAACCTCCGTTCGCCAGCGAAGGGAGCTCGTGATTGGCTGGGCTATTCCAATATTATTGACATGCGTCGATCAAAGGTATTTTAATACTTTTGAGTGCCATTCACAAGGGGAAGACGTGTTCGAAGCTTGGTTACAAAACGCTTTAACTTTTCTTGCTGAACGAGGATTTAGTTGTCAGCTTCGACAGTACTGTAGAAATCCTGTAGTGCAATGCCGACGCTTTGGTTTTCGAAGCCTGCACATTATTGCAGAAGCAAGCACGACACAATTTGCAGCTGTTCCTTTAATTTTAACATCACTTTCTTGAATGCCACATGCGCCAAGGACAAGATAATAAACAACGGGACAGAAAATTCGCACTACTGCGTGGGAAAGCCTAGTGATTTTGTCTGGCTTGTTACATGGCAACATGTTGTCGTAGGTACTCTGAAATTTCATTAGAAGCATTTTTGTTGACAGCATTTAGAACCTCTGGGTACAATTCTGAATGATTTGTTATAGTGTTGGCTGTGGCATGCCAGTTTTTGTCATATATTTGTCTCACCAAAAATTTAGTCTTCTCGTCGTGGGGAATTCTTACGAGTACATTTTTTAAACAACGTTGACTTGGAGGCCGTCTAGGGGAAGATAATCTTTATTCAGATACTGGTCAAGATTATCGTTATTTCCCCTCTCAGATGTTTGAAGCCTCTCCTGCCCAGATTCCAAAGTTACCCGAGAAGACTTTCCGTTGTTTGTTTCTGCTGCAGGCGATAACACTCGAACTGATTTGTGGATCTGGCGTTTCCAGCAAACGCTTCTTTACTAGAATTGCCTTTGTGGGAGTTGACTTGCTAATTTTACCTTGTGTCGATTCCTGGA
The DNA here is from genome assembly GCF_042242905.1 of Orbicella faveolata. Classification (NCBI taxonomy): domain Eukaryota; kingdom Metazoa; phylum Cnidaria; class Anthozoa; order Scleractinia; family Merulinidae; genus Orbicella; species Orbicella faveolata. The sequence goes on along the minus strand of NW_028301547.1, from coordinate 11,505,046 downwards.
CAAATGAATACAGTGATCCCAGATTTTGAATCATGCATGCACAAGGATTACTAATGCGACTGGAATACTTCTCACATTTTAACTTTCTGGCAGATTTGTGCTAAAATTTCACCCTTGCAGTCCTTCCTTTTAGACGGATTGAGTAGAAATATAGCTTGATTATAAATTACCAAAGTTAATTCGTGGAGATTTCTCCGTTCCCACCGTGCGCTCGTTGTTTCAGACATATTTTGACAAGTAAAGTTTATTTTGGTTCAAAGTTCACTTCCGCTACGGAAGGCTGAAGATTTTATTGGTTAATTTATGACAGCTGATGACAGCACAAAATCTCAGTGTGCGCACTCAGGCATGAAAGGCCAAGTGGGCGGTTTTCAAAATCCAGGGGTTTGTCTGCAAGCGTTTCCTTCCTTCCTTCCCCTTCCCCTCCCCCCTCTTTTGCTCGCTCCATTTTTCACGCTGTAATTCTTTGCTCCCAAACCCCACAGAAACGCTTGCTACACAGGCTATACTATGATCAAATTTTTACTCCTTGATTTTTTGCATCACATAGAATTCCATGAAGGAATAAGATCGCTGTTTACCGTTTGCAAATATCTGCATTTAAATTTAGTTCCAGAGATATTTAAGTTTGAAAAATGTGTAAAATATGCAAATGAGATGACAGATGACATCATACACTCAACCCAATATTAAATCAAGTATATAAACAGAGCTATTGTGACCAATTTGCAGTGCAGACCATTGAAACTTGGTAGGCTAGACGTTCTACAGGAAACACACATACGGCTATAAAAAATTCTGTTCCCATGGCAACTCACTCTTTTCCAGTCCCCACCCATTTGATTTCAATATGTTAGTGATTTTCAGCTCGAAAAATGTTAAACGAGGCCACAAACTCGAGCTAACATATTTATATGCTTGCTGGATCATGCATATGAGGCGCCATTAGCAAATATCAAAATGGAACACCAAAGGTGGCCAGAAAAGCCTTTAATATTGGGGAGGTCTGGAACCTAGTATGTTGCCATGGTAACAAAACTGTTACGCTTGTATTGTGGAGCAAATTTAGTAGAATCTTTCTGCAAAGAATCAAACATTTATGTCACAAATTGGCTGAGATATCTTTTTTATCATATTTGATGAAAATTTGGTCGGGTGTATAATGTCATCACTTTGCTAATTTGCATATTTTAAAAACTTCAATATCTCTGGAACAAAAAGAGATATTTGAAAATTGTAAACAGCATTTTTCTTCTCATGCAGGCTACCTGTTTATGTTTTAAAATGGCTTCGTTAGGAAAGGTGCAATTTTCGTCATAGTGCCACTTTAATACATGTACATTTTACTAGCACAAAAGGTTTTCCCAGTGATATGATCACTCAGGAATCTGTTGTACTTGTGCTCTGTTTAGCCAAACATTTTACCAGGTATTTTTTTTCCTCATTGACTTCATTTTTTTGTTATTAGTTTGTATTCAGCATGTATTTAGATACTACTTGTTTCAGGGTTTAACAAATTATATGAGAGAATTGTGCAAACTGAACAGGGTATATAGTAAAAAAACATACATCTAAAAATGAATGTTACTTATTCATGTTAACAGGCTTATTCATCTTACATGAAGGGAAATGTCAGTTTTGAGCTGCAGAACTGGAAAGAGGCATTAGAATTATTTGGCCAAGCCAGGTAAGCTGTCCTAAATACCATCCTAGATATTCAAGTAATGTCATGTATTTACTAGCTGTTTTGTAGATCAGATGCAAGCCACAACTCGCATGTACAATACAGTTGCCCACACGCTATATTCATCTCCATATTCATAGAAACTGTTAGACTCATCAGAAATATGTGTATGTCACTTGCGTGCTTACTCAATGAATTTTTCACATCAACAATTTGTGTACATGTATATTGAACGATTCAAGAAAATATCCATACCCAACCAGGGATGGCTCCAGTATTTTAATCCCCCCTTGCCTTTTTTTAATTCCAAAATGCTCTGCTCCCCTCGCCTTCTGAATTCTGAAGTTGTTAATTCCCCCTCCCTCTTGGATTTTCATTGTTTAGTTCAACCTTCTGGAGTTCCTTGTTTGACTCCCTAGTGTTGACTTCCCACAAAAGAGATTTTATGCTTTACAGCTTCATAGAAGTTTTTTTCAATCAAATAACTGTCTACAGGGCTCAGAATTGTGATCTAGTTTATTTTCTGGAATTGCCCTTTATAAACACTGTACGGCCACACTGTCTGTATTCTATGTAGGGATAGTGTACAATGTACCTCTACCTTGGCACTGGAATTTTAAGGGTAAACTGTCTCTAATTTTTTTTACATTTGACGTGGTGTAGGACTATCTATGAAAAACTAGCTGGTGCATTTTCTGAAGAGCAGCGCAGCATGTATCTTCAGCGAGTTGAAGAGATCACTCCTAACATCAGATACTGTGCGTACAATCTTGAAGAGGGAACCACAGATATCAATGATCTAATGCAGCTGAGGTGGAGTGCAGCTGCTGCTGGTGGTACTCATGATCCTGTGCTAACAGCCAAGATTGATGTAAGTTCATGCTTGTAAGCCCCATGGCTTCTTGAATTTTATAAGGTGTTTTGAATTTGGCTTTAGCCAGGAAGGGGTTGTATTATAAAACAGTTGATTTAGGCACCATTTAAATGTTAACTATTATTTTTTGCGGCATTTGGTGGAATTCAAAGTGATTGGTTTGGCATAAATAATCATTTTGCAATAAACATCCACAGTATATTATGTATTCATTGACTGAGTGGGAGGGCCGGATGGGAAAATATTTGGCTTGAGGTCAGTACATATGGACCGAGCGCAGCGAGGTCCGTGCGTCCTGACCAAGAAACAAATATTTTCCCGTCTGGCCCGACCTTACTCAGTCAAGAAGCATTTTATCATATGACCACTAATGGTTGAAAATTTTGAAAATTCTGTTTGAACCTAAATAGGACACGATTACATAAGATCAGATGGGCGCGCGCGGTACAACTACAGAAAAGATTCTACAATACAAACTTGTCATTTATTTCTTTGCGTCGAACAAGAAACTCACAATTCATCAAAAAACAAGACTTATTTTCTCATACTTGTTTTTCAATGTAAGTCCACAATTACAATTCATGCTAAAAAGCCAACAGAAAGTTTACATAAAGTTGTCAAAAATATGTCAAAACCATGGAAAACTTAGCGAGTAACAAAGTTCGCTTCATGCTTCAATGAAATTGTTCACAAATCTTCTTCATCTAATGACTCATGTTGGCGTCGTTTCAAGCTATTTGTCAACCTCTTGGATTCTCTTGAACAAGGGAGAACCAGCAACTGAATATTAATGACACCGATGTTGGTTCTCGCAAACAGTGCCCGGGTTTACTGACTTTGCTGGCTTTATTATTTGGATGAACTTGTGTTCGTACTTCACCATCTTTATTAATTTATCACTTCTCACAATGACTTCGATAGCATTGATCCTAGCAGTATGCAGGACACCTGTCATATATGAACTCAGTTAAATGACCTTGCTCTCCATGAGTTCTTGTAGCTCAGTGGATAGAGTGCCCGCCCGGTGTTCGGGAGGTCATGGGTTCGATTCCTGTCAGGGACTCAGAATTTTTCTTTGTCCCACGCTCGTGTCATGTTGATTAATTCACGTTCACATTTCATTACCGAGCTTAAAATTCGCCATCTTTATTAATTTATCACTTCTCACGATGACTTTGATAGCATTGATCCTAGCAGTATGCAGGACACCTGTCATATATGAACTCAGTTAAATGACCTTGCTCTCCATGAGTTCTCGTAGCTCAGTGGATAGAGCACCCGCCCGGTGTTTGGGAGGTCATGGGTTCGATTCCTGTCAGGGACTCAGAATTTTTCTTTGTCCCACGCTTGTGTCATGTTGATTAATTCACGTTCACATTTCATTACCGAGCTTAAAATTCGCCATCTTTATTAATTTATCACTTCTCACGATGACTTCGATAGCATTGATCCTAGCAGTATGCAGGACACCTGTCATATATGAACTCAGTTAAATGACCTCGCTCTCCATGAGTTCTCGTAGCTCAGTGGATAGAGCGCCCGCCTGGTGTTCGGGAGGTCATGGGTTTGATTCCTGTCAGGGACTCAGAATTTTTCTTTGTCCCACGCTTGTGTCATGTTGATTAATTCACGTTCACATTTCATTACCGAGCTTAAAATTCGCCATCTTTATTAATTTATCACTTCTCACGATGACTTTGATAGCATTGATCCTAGCAGTATGCAGGACACCTGTCATATATGAACTCAGTTAAATGACCTCGCTCTCCATGAGTTCTCGTAGCTCAGTGGATAGAGCACCGGCCTGGTGTTCGGGAGGTCATGGGTTCGATTCCTGTCAGGGACTCAGAATTTTTCTTTGTCCCATGCTCGTGTCATGTTGATTAATTCACCTTCACATTTCATTACCGAGCTTAAAATTCACCATCTTTATTAATTTATCACTACTCACGATGACTTCGATAAAGGTTGATCCTAGCAGTATGCAGGACACCTGTCATATATGAACTCAGTTAAATGACCTCGCTCTCCATGAGTTCTCGTAGCTCAGTGGATAGAGTGCCCGCCCGGTGTTCGGGAGGTCATGGGTTCGATTCCTGTTGGGGACTCAGAATTTTTCTTTGTCCCACGCTCATGTTATGTTGATTAATTTACCTTCACATTTCATTACCGAGCTTAAAATTCACCATCTTTATTAATTTATCTGTACATAAGGTATGTTTGTGATTTCTCTGGTTTAACCAACCTCTCTCAGAAACTCTGGAAACTCAAAGAACTTAAGCTTATATCATGCTTTGTTTTCTTCGCTGGTTTTCGTGCTTTTGACCCACAATGAAGTTTTTGGTGCTTTCCACTGACAGAAGTTTTGCCTTAAGACTGTTTGCTTATTCCAAAGGTCAATTATCAGACAGTTCATCTAGAAAAGTTGTTTTCTTGACTGCCTGCTTGCTTGTTGGTTTTTGAGAAAGCTGTGAACTTTTTTATTTGTGAGGAGTGTTGACTTTCTTTCTGTGCTTTTGGAGTGAGTTGGCGACTGAGGTAGTTCTGCATCGGACAGTTCAGATAGTAAAATTTGCTCTCGGAATATTCACTTTCATCACTCATTTTGAACAGAACAAAATTTTGCTGCAAAAAGTTGTTTTTGTCATTAACTCACATCGATTTTGCTGTACGCGTTTCCAGTAGGGCAGTACGCATTTCTTGTAGGGACGTGTACGTTTTTCCGGCCCTATGACTTCAATGTGTACAGCCCTCATACAGGACCTGTTTTCTTATGGTTTTCCACGGAAATTGCATGCAGGGCCGTACGGGTCATATGATAATATACTTTTACTTGAATGGCACAACATCTGCAGCTTTTGTTAGGGATTTAGTTACCATCAGTAATAGCAGGTGGTCCATAATAATGAGTGTTTGTAAGTAAGGGTTGACTTCATAGCAATGAGCTCCAAAACCATTTGACATTTCTATGATAAGCTTTTAATATTGAAGTATTCTTAGATATTTTAATTAAGTAGTAGGTCAACTGAGTGATTTCCACTTGGGTTGTATCTTTGAAAAGCTACTTTAATGATTCCAAAATATGCACCCCTTCTGTCTGGAGCCCTATGTTTGTTCCTTGTGTAAGAAAACAAACTAGATCTTGTGTGCTGGAAAACAATCCTCTCAAGCTTAAATTCTTTGGTTGTCTTTTTCAGGAGATCATTTCCCAAACTCGTGATAAGGAAGCTGCAGCTATGACAGAAGTGAGCTGGCGTGGCCACACTGTGCCAGTTAAGAATGAGAAAGTGCGCTCATTCATACTGCATGCCCAACAAAGTGCAAGAGAGTTAGAGAGAGCGGACACATTGGACAGCAAGCTGACTTTGTATGATAATTTACTAATGGAGTGTAAGGATGCTCTGCAAGCAATCAAGGATGAGTTAAAGGGAGACACTGTGAGTTCTGACTGCTAAGTTTGTATCATTTTTTTGACATTAAATGCTGTGTCTGTAAGTTATCCTTGTCTTAATTTTTGAGTTACATTTCAATTACATGTAATTGGGAAGTGGTGGCAGGGAGGCATGCTACAAAAGTTCTCACTATCCACATGAAGCATAATTATTATTGACTAGGAATGTTACGTCTACATGTACCTGTACATGTACATGAGTTCTGGCTACAAAACCAGGTTTATTTAGCTATTTACTGGTTATCCCCTCGGAAAATGTTTTGAAGTAGGCATCTGCAGCTGGCAGAATAGGTGCTTGTGACAAGTTAGGTCTGGGGTCATGCCCCCTTCCCCCCAGGAAATTTTGAAATCTACAATGCCATTAGGAAGTGCCAGCATCAAGCAATAAAATCATCACATTGGTTAAAGGTTTAAAATTTCACATTACACCTTGTTTTGTTGGTATGCAAGTTTTCTATCTCTTTAAAACTAAAAATACTTCTAAATTCAAAGTTGTTCTTGCCATTTCACTCTTATTCTTTATTTGTTACTATTAATTTTATTATTAATTATTGAAATTATTATTCCAAAAGCAACTTGGATAGCTTCATTCAAAATCCCTGTTTTAAAGGTGGAAATCCCTGAAACAACACTGTCATGCTTCAAAAGCAGGGTTAGATTTGGCTTCGCTTCCATATGTGTGAATTATTATTAACTCCCCAGAATTCAACTGTCGAAAGAGAAAATAGTTGTGCTTGTTAGCTCGAATTGTTGCTATTAATTAGTGACATAATTTTAGATTCCAATGCTCATGCTAGTTAAATTAAAGACTTTTCATTTTGTCTTCTGATCCAGTGTTTTTGTGGGCCGTGATATCTCTCAAATCAGTTGATCGTAGTTCAGTTATTTAATAATAAACAACAGAGTAATCATATGGTCAAATGAACAATTACAAAGTCATACAACTTATAAAGTGATTACTTGTGTTTAGTACGTGGCTAGCTCCATGAGCAAGCAAGATGAATCAAATCCTGCACTGCGATTGGCTACCTGAGCGGGCAGGATGGAGCTATCTTGCTCGCTCGGGACTAGCTGTCATGTTCCCCAAGAAAAATTTGCCCGAAAGTCATGTAATAAATCCTTGTTCGGTCAAGATGGCTGGATATTGGCCTTGTTCTTTTTTTGCGAGTTTATGGACCTCGACTCCATCTCTGTCCATAAACACACAAAAAAAGAACTTGCCCAATATCCAGCCATCTTGACCTCACACTTGGTCAATAACCCATACGTATAGGTCAGAATTTTCACCCACCTGCCAAGCATGACTTTTTGGAGCCAAAAGAAAAAACATCATTTTTTTGTGATTGTTTCACTGCCATGATGCTAGAAGTGACATGGAAACGAGGCTGGCCATTAAGGATGTTCACGCCAATTGTTACTACGCATCCTTACTGTGCATGTAAATTCACACGCCACGTCATGCATCGATGTGCGCGCTAAGTAATGAAATGAACAATGGTAGGGCAGATGGCCATTGCTCTTTTTTGCAAAATGCACCATCGAATTCCATTACTTTTAGCTCTTTCTGTGCGACAGTCTCAAATTCCTCTTGAAGGGTTAAGTTTTGTGAAAACGTTGGCAACATTTGGAATTATTTACACAACAGACCCACTTCTACAAAATATGACTAAGATCGTTTGCCTCTGTTAACTCACTTTGGATATTTTTAACTATAAACCCCTGTAGACCATGCTGAATTACGTGCGCCAATTTTTCAAAATCAGGGTGTTTTCCACACGCTTTATCTCTGAAACAAGGTCGGTAACCCTCAATTTTTTTGCATTTCTTACACAGGTAACTCATTAACTGACTGCAGTAAAAATTTTAAAAAAAATCTATCGACTGGAAAATTTTCGTGTGAATGTACTTAAAACTGCAAGATGGCTACAAAAACATGATAACGCGAAGGACACAAAATACAGTGGATGCTTTGAGCTTTCTCTTTAACTATCTTACTTCATATTCAATGGATAAAAAATTATTGCCACAAAAATTGATTGTGAAGTTATTCTGCTGTCTTAAAGATTTATTGATAAGACGCAGTGCTGAGCCTGTTTGTTGCCAGCTAATTGTTATAACCAGAGAAACCGGCAATATATAATCAAGTAGGCGTCAGAACTCTGGCAGTTGCCAGCTTGTTTTGAAAACACTTGTCCCCTTTATATGTTTGGGAGGGATGTCACCTTGACAGGTAGCTCCTAAGTAATGTATTTTGTCTAAAAATGTATATGAGGATAATTTCCAGCATTTCAAGTGCTTAGATCCTAAGAGTACCAAGTTAATATATTGTCCTTAACAGTGATTAATTGCGATTTTATGGTATGATGATTGTGCTGTTTTATTTTCAATAATATTGTGAACAGCACCTTAATTACTTTATCTTATTTTGCAGGGTTCTGGTAAAACACGGTCTCAAAAGACTGAAGCCCAAATGGGAAATATGCAGTTCCTGCATATTTACATCACATTTATCCGGCTGAGTAAAACAGTGGAAAGGAACTTGCTTATGGCTGAGTCAATGAAGAACAGTTTACCAGCTAATCTACAAAATTCTGTTGAGGACGTACCAGCTGAAACTGGCTCTGGCAAGAAGATTGCTAAACCTGAGGACCTTGTGCGAATATATGACATCATTTTACAGGTATAATAATTTGTTGATCAAAGATTAAAAGGTACTCTCACAAACTTTTAATTATTGACCATTATCTAATGGCCTTAAAGTTTAGTACCCACCATGAATTGTCTTTAAAGTGTTTTGATATTGACCCACAAACTGCGACTGCCATTCATTTCTTACTGTGTTACTTTTACGAATTTCACCAAATGAGCTCCAGATGTCAGAAGCCAAACCAGCCCCTGAAATTGTAGCAACATTTTTACAGATCACTCAGGCCAAGTTACAGAGAGAACAAAACCTGTTGTTCATTTTTGTGTTCTTTAGAGAATCATGCGGATTACAATCCTGTTGAACTACAGCTTAACAGTTATTGTTACATGTAAGTCCTCAAGGAGAGAACCTGTTGTTCATTCCTGAGAACGAACAGCAGGTAAGAACTCCTCACAATAACTGGTGAGAAGGGTGCTTTTGGTGGATTCCTTGGCAAGTAAATAGCAAACTCGGTAGAACAGTATGCCAGGACATTGTCACTCCATTTAGTTCATTATTTTTGCTCCACAGTCTGAAGTTGGCTAACATTACATTACAGTATTGTGCTTTAGTGTTTTAGTACAACTTTGTTTGTAAGTCATTTCTATAATGAACAACACAGAGAAGAATAATATTGATTTACTATACCTTTGCACGTAAGCATTCAAATCATGTTTTTAACTTGTAGAATCTGTCTGACGTGGCTGATTTACCCGGAATTGATCAAGACTTGACTTTCTCCAAAGAGATTGCTGCTCAAATGCTAGAGTACAAGGCCTACAGGTATACAGTGTCAAGCTAAATGCTCGAAGTTCAAAACATTTTTTCAACTTTGCCTCCTTCTACTATATATGGTTTTAGCCTGAAAGCTGGTGCAACAGACTCTGTGGAGGAAGCAAGCAGGCAAGACCATTGAGATGTGGTAAAGGTTTCTCTGGATATCTCTGACTCGGAGCTCAAAAGAAACAAGATAAACCATTGTGTATATTAATGCATTATTTTCATGTCTTGGCTGCGAAATATGACATTGGTTTGTCGACTTTGTGTGGTTTGTGTCACCGTGGAATAAATATTTGCTCAAAAGAACCGAAAGACTTAAAATCGCGTGTCTGAACAAAAACTGAGATAGATTTTTAGTGGAGTCGTGCGGTTAGAGAATGATGGTGACGTATATACACGGTAGATCCGAGTTTAAAAACCTTGTTTTACGTAATGTGCAAGTATGTGCACTGTTTGATCAAGGTCGTGAGAATCACTTATTACATGATAAACAGGTAGACACTGTCAAATTTAATTCGATTATCGACGTGTATAAACTGCCAGTGTATCATTTCACAGCCAGGAAGACTGAAGTTTCAAAACGATTTCAGTTCTGATTTTGGAGCTTGGATACATCCGGGTATGTAAGTTTTTAAGGGGTCTGAGTTTTCAAGAAACCATACAGTGACAAAAGTGACATCAAACATACGAAGCAAAATTGAATATTTTCTTGTGATTGAATTTTGTATCTCCAGGTGCTTATTTGTTGCTCATTCTTATCTGTTGGGAAAGAAATGGCGTGAAGCAGTGTCACTGTATGATCGTGTATTGAGTCACGCAACCTCTGCTGTCACGCATTTTCAAGAAATCAACTCACACCCGCAGGTTTGTTTGTTTGTTTGTTTGCTTTTTCTCTTTAGTCTTGTTGTTCAGTGTTTTGTTTTAAGCACATTGGGTAACCCTGTTGTTTTTCTTGCACTTTACATTAGGCAATAAACAGTCTCCAGGAACTGATGTCACAGGCTCAAGGCTTTAAATGCTCAGCTCATGCATCTTGTATCTTAGGTAGGTACCACTCTCTCTCGTACATGAGCTACTAAATTATATGGCAGACTGGTCCAAGATGAAAGGGAGAATTCTGATTGGTTCTCTGAGCGGTCCGAATTTTGCAATACGGACCGCTAGGATGGACCACTGTCAAATTATTTTCGTCGAATTACTTGTTCTAAACACTGCAAAATGAAAACAGTTGTTTCATGGGTAGAACTCTTTTCTCTTCATATTTGGGGGACAATTTGAGTTTAACTTTCTCAAAAGCTACCTGGTGAACGTAAATAAATGCTTAATTTTGTGCGTGCGGTTATTGAAAACGGAAGTTAAAAAGAGACATTATAATTCATGATTCATTTGACAATTAGAACAACTTAAACAATGGAAGGTGTTCTTGTGCTTTGTTATCCTCTGCATATCACAGGGTTCACCTTTGCCATCCTAATTACAGATATCTGTCATGCTCACACATTTCATCTTTTTTTGGTGTTAAATCCCTCTCCAATAGAATACGCCTCCCTCCCCCTCCGTCCCTGCCACGCTTATCTGGATAACGAAGCGTAACCTCCAGTTTACGAGCAAGAATGGATTAATATATCTATAGCCTTCAGTTCGCCATAGTTATTTTTTGTCGTTACCTTTTTGGGGAGTAGTGTTGTTAAACATTCTTAGTTAACATGATGATGAAATTTCACTTTTTACAGAAAAAGAAGTGGTGGTGGATGAAATAGCGGATATGTCTCTTAATGAAAAGGTATGACATACATATTCTATCCATTCATTCCCAATTTACGTGTTTGATTTTCTGACACGTGAGGTTTTTAACTTCGTCCGCCCTATTATACTACTACTAAGTTTAGTGGTAGAGAATTGAAAGGGAATCGCAAAGGTTATTTGAAACTGTTTAAAATTTACTTATACATAATCCATCCTCAAAAATTTATTTTCCTGTTTTTATCGTTGTAGTTCACCAAATATGAAGTTGCATTCACCGGTCATTAATTTGATCATACTTTGATGTCATCAATGCGAGAATTCTCTTATCGTTCACTTGGCGACCAGAATTCGCATGCGACATTGAAAACGCAGACATTGACTCGATTCACAGAAGAGACAGATCACCAGTCCAAACAGATCATCTATCTTGTATAAATAGTATTAGAGAGGGATCATCCGTCTAGGACGAACTTGGGCAAAAAGCGGAGTTCGTCTGATAATAAATAAGGGCAAACAGACGAATTATCTGACTACCGTTCTTTGCCCAAGTTCGTCCCAGACGGATGGTCCGGCCATTGTTTGCACCACCAGTTTCGCATTTCGCAACAGATTGCTTTGGACCCAGACCTCTAGTCGGCGATCCTCGTTTCATCGAAGAAACGGCGATCAAATTTCAAGGATCATTCTCGAGGTAGCAAGGTTTAAAGGAAACTTTAGGGAAGGAAAGTGTGACGTCAAGTAGAGTAAACTTCAAGTAAATGTATTTAAAATAATAAGTCGTCGATCCCTTGACAACTCGGGCAGTGTGGGAAGTAAGCACTAACCCTTCGTCTCAGTTGTTTCCCTAGAAATAACTGGTCGTATTTTTTTTCTTTTTCTTTCTTTTCATTTAGCCTCTGACTGAACGCTTGGATCACTATTTAACGGACCAGTCCCTCACAAGCAAGAAGCCACAAGTGACTGCATTTCCACCTAATTTTGAACCAGTGCCTTGTAAGCCTTTGTTCTTTGATTTGGCCTTGAATCAGGTGAAATTCCCGTCACTTGGCCACAGAGTAGAGGAGAAGAAGGCTGGCGGGTTAGCTGGTTATTTCAAGGGCTGGTTGTGGGGATCTGGCAGCTAAAGAATGATGTTAAAATAAGAAATATAAGAGCAATTTTACAGTGTAATTTACATGCTCAATTAGGACTGATATCGGTTGTCTCTCTGTCTCAACCGAGCTGAAATGCAACTGGTGTTCCGTGTCTCTCTACTTTTCTCTTCCTCTCCCTTCACGATGCATCTCTTCATGAAGTTCGACATCAACATTACAAACGAGAAACTTTAGAGTACGTCACTAACTTTTTAGACAAATTTGCGACCAAAGGTGGTTCACCTTTCAGCTTGTTGTTTCTTCTGCACTCAATAATGTCATAAGATAACAATAATAACAAAGAGCACCGGAATCTCTACTGAATTCAGGCTCTTTGATTTGTTTCGTATGCCTCTGTTGGCTTAGATTACATTGTGCTTGGCATTCAATTCCCGCGCGCAAAGTTACATTGCTCCCGGAATATTTAGATTCCGGAAACCGTGGTTTATTCCGGCTTTCCTCCCAACACTTTAGGTTTTGGTACTTTATCACAACTGCCCCAGAAATATCGAGTAATAACTTTTAGAGTTAAGCTGAATAGTTTTTACCAAAGCAGTGTGACTTCTCTATGTCGTCAGAATGACTTGTCATGTGAAAACGGACGTCAAATGCATCCTACTTTTGACCTTTCGAGGCAAATAACTCGAAAAATACTCGGTGAAAATGAAAGTTTTTAATTCTTTTTAAAAAATCTTTACAATTAAAGCAGCCCTACGCCCTTTCGAAGAGTTTTTCAAAAGGTAGTTAAAATGTTTTTGAAAATTTAACGATAATATTGGTTAACCAAATATGGGAAGGTGTATTCTTATAAAGTACACGAGGAAGCAGTCCCGTCCCTCGTTCTTCTCGTCTTATAGAATGGCAAGGAAGTGACGAGAGCATGACGAAAGTGTAGGGTGAACACAAGTCACAGGCGAGTTTTATGCCTGCGTGAAGGACAGGCACTAGTTTTAGCGCTTTATAAGAGAAGAAAGCGTGTTCATCTATGGACAAACTGGTTTCAAACCAACTTCGTTCCCAGGGTTTTCCCTTTGAAATTCAAAGGGAAAAACCCTGGGTATGAGGTTGGTTTCAGACAAGGTTTGTTCCATGGTTGCGTGCGCAGAATGTCGTCAAGAATCCTGCATTACTACATCAGCAAGTGCAAATGAAAATAGGAATTATGAGGAAATTGAACTGCTGGTGAGAGATTTAATGCGTGAAAAGCCATCTCAGTTACGGAAAGTTAATAAAGTAGTCGCGAAAATAAGGGTTAGTAGAAATGCTCTGCAATGCTCCTCCATCTGTGAATCTCATGCGTAAATAATTATTTCTAGCACATAATCTGTAAACTGCAATAAAATAAATTAAGAAAGCAAGTTGCAAGGTGCATGCTGGTTACTTCGTGGGTTCATATTATTACTCTAGGTGACGAAGATATGCAAGTGAGTGTAAATGGAATATATCATACATTTGAACTGCAGGTGCAAAGATTTAATATATGGAAGGCTAATGCAGTTATGTACGCCAATAAGCGATTGTGAAAATAAACAATTTATCCAGCTTTCAGCCCAGTTGTATTGCCATAACCTCCCGTCTGCAATACTGCTGCAGTGTTGTATGAACTGACCTATCAAGCCAGCTGCCGGGGAGCTGGTGACTTTGTGATTTCGTAATACACTCGTATTTATACCATGCCACAGAAAATACAGCCAATCAGAATATAGGAAAGCCGTTGTATACTCGAGGGTATTACACCCAATCTTCCTGTCATGCGCCGCGCGTATGCCGCATACACTGTGTTGGCCATTGTATTTTCTATGGCATGGTTTAAAATAGTTATGCAACCCTTTAATTCTCATATTATAGCATGGAATATCCCACTTGTCACCTGTATTTTCTTGGTACATACACTCGCCTATAGCTACATGTTAAGGCTCTTGTGTATACCGAGGGATTACAAGTCAGCTCGTGGGACATTCCATGGTTTGCCACTCCAAAGCGTTGCATAACCAGCATGTATATTGGAATTCCAGCTGAAATCTTAGCGTAGTTTGTCTTACAAATCTACCTGAAATCTACCTACTGTTCTAATTCCTTCAATATGAAAAATAATACTGCTTGAGGTACCCTTCTTAGTTCTTCGGTAGAGCTGTACGTGAAACTCCTCTTCAGGAAAAAAAAAACACCGACCTGTGTGACAATTAAGCTGCGGGCGCACAAGAATCGCTCAAAATGGCGTCAACATTCTGCGTGCTGCGCATGCACTCTTAGAAAGTACGCTGTTTAAAACAATGAGAACTCTTGTTGGCACTTTGTTACAACTAATCCGTGAAGAAGATTAGGCGCTATAAATGTCTTTAAAATGAAAAATGACACGAGACTTGCCTGTTTTACTGACCAAGAACGTCCGTGCCAAACACGAAAGTCCCACGAATGGCCTGGTAACGAAGTAGAATTCATCATGACTTCATATCCTTTTGTGACGTCACTTACTGTATAATTGTTTGTTTGTTGATGCGAAAATCAACCAAACCAATAATATAACAAAACTAACTTATCGAGAAATTCTCTAAACAACGCTTTTCTTTTGTGGAACGTCTCGATCGAGGTAATCAGGATAGGAAGGTAAGGTTTCTCTTCGCCGTATCATATTTATTTAGTAAGTACTCCAGCAGTGTACCTTAGATTTGCCGCGTGCGATTGCCAACAATTAAACGCAAACGAAATATGCTTTTTTTGTTTCAATTAATTGGATTCATCAGCTTAAGTTTACCGCAGTTTTTTTTATTTTTTAATCATTGCATGCCTAGTTATTACTAAAGTTTTAAAATTTAGAATTGGCTTATCGAAAGCGCTGTAAATTTCAATATATTTTCCCTGAAAAGCCCAAGTGGGGAGGTTCAATAAAGTTTGATCTAATTTCAGTTGATTTGAGTGGTATACTATTGCAATTTACGGGGATGTTAACTTCATTCATTGCTCTGGCTTTTTTTATTTTTAGCCAGGAACCTCTTCACCTTGGAAGTATTTTTTGAGTCTTTCTTTTTTCTCCAGCTGAAAAGTTAAAATGGCGCCCTCGCCTGTCGAGAGATCTCTTTCAATGACGGATATTGAAGAGCTCACACGGCATTGTCGCACCACTTTTAGCGGGAATTTTCCTGTGCCGTTTGACCTTTCTGCAGCTGTTGGTTCTGGTGACAAGAAAGACATCTTTAAAATCGTCCGACCAAAGATCCGAAAGTTCAAGAGTCACAAGAGTGTTGGTGTCTATAGCGTAAGAAAAATTTGTTGCTTATGGGTTGAGTAGGAGTCCTTTAATTTAGGACTTAGTACAGCATAGTTAACACCAGAACACATGCATGGTCATTAGCTGTGAAATAACGATTGCGTTCACGAGAAGATACAAGAACTATTTGTTGCAGTAAACAATTTCGCCTACGATGGTTGACTGACATTTCAGGCGTTTGCCCGGACTAAGTTAACAGTTTATTTTCTAAAGTTGAAGGAGATTTTCGGTCCCCTCCTGCTACACAATCTGCGACTTGAAAGCTTATATGGAGTTTCTTTCTTGCCAGGATATGTACAGTATGTCTCTTCAAGAGTATCACTGTGACAAAATATGATTGCTTTCAAAAACAACATTACACTATTCCGTAGAGCTGAAGTTCATACAAAGAAATAATGATACGCCCATATTCTAACCTGTAGCGTTGTTCATAACTCAGCCATTTGCAAAATAATCGTCAACGAACTTCTTAGCTGTAAAGTTTGTTTTGGTTCATTTTCAGTGCCTGTTTCTTACAGGCTTCTTGGCTCATTGAAATTTATTCCGTTTTCAGGCGCAACCATTAAGGACGACCAAAAGCTGTGAAAGATTTGCTTCAAAGGAAGTCAACGGAAGTTCAGGCAGCGGGGATAATAACGGCGGTTCACCGCTGAGAAGTGATCTACGACCTGGTACGATTCATGGAGTATTTTAATGATTTTCCTGTTACAAAATAGTCATTAGACAACTTAAAGTTGTTAGGAGTTGCAATTTCAACTGTGTGCAAGAATTACAATTAAATTTGTACTGATCTGTTACATGCTTTAAGGCAGTTTCAAAGAAAACATCCTTCCTACGGAGGATATATATGATTCAGACAAACATTTAGTATCCACTAAACGAAATTACAAGCTGTAGTAACTTCTTATTAGAACCAATAAAGACTAACTAGATTGCTCGCCTTTCGCTCTTTCACGGAAATTGAACAATTATTCAAAACACACAAGGCGCAGGCGTCAACATCCGCTTGTGGTCTGCGCAAGTCAATAAATAGCCTCACTCACCTGATCAAATAATGAACAAGGAAACTACTATTTATAGACTTTTGATCTTTTTTGGCTACCTTTCAGTTGTAAAATGCAATTTTCCCATTTTATTTTGACACGTCAACAGAATCTAAAGATGAAAGGATCACCACTTCAACTTCCAAAAGTATGAAGTCGCCAGTTGGCAGGTACGCAATTAAATGGAGATTTGGTTTTGCGAAGTTTGTAAATATGTAACAGTGAGGTATGAAGGAAGAGTAAATAGTTTTCTGTGAAGCTCACAAAGCTCTTACCACTCTAAAAAAAAAACGCCTAATTAACGCCTTAATAGGCCAGTAAAAAAAAGGTACACAGATGATGGAATTAAAACCAAAAATCCTATTAAACCATACCTTTCCAAAGCGCTAAAAAGCAACAGGTTTAAATTCAGGTATTGTTCCGGCATGAGTTTTAGTTGCGACGTAAACAGATTTAATCATTTTTATGTTTTGGTTTTTAGGCCGGGGTCCAAAACCTTTTCATGTCGAAAGCAAGCAACAAGCGAAGGTAAAGCGTATTTCCTCGGCAAAACAAAAAGTTTAACACTTCTACCTCACTTGACGTCAGGCCTGAGGTCTGAACACTCCACCTGTCAACGAGTGGCGTCCGATGTTGTCGTCAAGTTTCCTGAGAAGTCGGTACTTTTACTGGCACAAGACGAAGACGAAGAAATGCTACTGAAACTATCGTCATCCAGTGTTGTAACACCGCGACGGAAAGGTGACAGTGGAGTACAGATCAATGATGGAGCCGTGCTAAGCTGGAGACCGAGCGATCTGAATGGATCTGTGCCATCCATCCCTTCAGCTGGTAGTACACTGTTTTCTAATCAAGTTCATGTGAGACGTGTCTCAACTAAAAGTAGTTTACACGCTAACTACATTCCAAGTTTAGAGAGGCTGGTCGAAGAGCCGTCACCTTCGCACAAAGGTTTCCAACAGCAAATCGATAATGCAGTTTTGGAAAGTGCTGGATCCAGTGAGCGTAAAGACTTGGGCGAAGTAGTAGTCAGTTACTGGACAAGAACTGAACAGCAAGGCAGTGATCCTCGACTCACGACTAAACAGAGTGGCTCATTTGACAACAAGGCTCGAACATCATCTCTTAGTCTGGTTAATGAAGTCACTGAAGAAGTTTTATTTAAGAGATCTTCAACCAACGTAAGTAATTAAATAATGTGCAAGTAATTTTTATACGTACATGTGATGGCCCTCCGTGTAGTTTCATAGTAGTATAGGTTGCTCATATGGGCGGTAACCAATCAGAGCGCAGTACATCTCATTAAAAGTTGCTCTCGACCAATCAGATTGCAGTATTTGCGATTTGCATAAACAAGATGGCGCCGGTTAGTTTTCAGCCGGCTCAGGGACCAAATTAATAATTCAAGAGTGATGACGTGACGGAAGTCACGACCCATATGAGCCATCTATACTACTTTCATGTCTTTGAATCTTTATCTGGAGTGCGAGTAAAAAAGGTAAAGTCTGCATGCGAGCCAAGTGGCCCATCAGGCCGGAGCTTATCCTGGTTTCTGTAGCATGAAGCGACTAGGAGTATTTCTACTCCCCCCTGGATGGGATGCTAGTCTATCGCAGGGTTACCCCCAACATTAAGTTCACTGTACCCATTTATACATCTGGGTGGAGAGAGGCACTGTGAGAGTAAAGTGTCTTGCCCAAGAACACAACACAATGTCCCCGGCCAGGGCTCGAACCCGGACCGCTCGATCCGGAGACGAGCGCACTAACCATGAGGCCACCGCGCCTCCCAAAGTGCGAGTAAGCTTGCTTGGAGTGCGAGTTCGCTTACTTAATAAGTTATGTGATGTTTCCATCCTCCGTTCTTTTTTTGCAAAACTTATGTAATTAGCAAGAGTTACCGATATTTGATGCTTTTGTTTAATTAAACCATTGTTCTACACGTGCATGATACGAAATCTAAAACTTGGTCTACGCTCCTCGTTAGACTTTCTGAAAAGTCCTTCTTCTTGTTTATTCAGTACCCGCCAGACGAAGGACTTTTCCTGCTTGATTGCCGCCAATTTTAGCGACCCAAAAACGGGTCGCTGCGCTTCAACCAATCAGAGGTCCCCTGGATATCCCTTGGGGACCGAATTGTCAAACTATGCGCAACGAAACGTGACTTGCGGTTAAATTCAATATGGGGTCGATTGCGAAAGCCATTAACGAAGCTTCAAAGGCCACGGGATATCATGTATTTCGTGACTACCAGAAGAAAACAGTGGAAGCATATCTGTCTGGAAGAGATGTGTTTGTTTCTGCACCAACCGGAGCTGGGAAAAGTTTGACTTTCGAGCTAGCTCCGTATGCATTTGATTGTTTGAATGGAGATTATGCGAATAGCAACTCCATCGTCTTGGTGGTGGTTCCGCTTATTTCCCTGATGAAAGATCAGGGAGACGACTATTCTGAACAACAGTTACAGGACATTTTAGATCTTAAAGTTAAACTGGTATTTGGAAGTCCAGCGACGATTCTCAGCAACTATCGCCACATGTTGCTCCGCCTTTCTCGGCTTCAATGGACTTCCTCGGTGATTTGAAGCTCTCTCTTACTTCAAGAATCTTCCGAACTACGGTTTCGTTTTTGTCTACGCAATTTCGGCACAAAATGTTTGTCAAAAGTAAACCTTCGCCACTGGATATCTCCTTTCCGGCGATATCTATCTATATCTATCGATATCTATCGATATCTATCGATATCTATCTATATCTATCGATATATCTCCTTTCCGGCGATATCTCCTTTCCTCCTCATTTTTGGCGCGAAACGCAAATGAAAACCCTTCAAGCGAGACAAGTCGACCTCTCGCGACTTCGTCACTCGCTCGGTCGCTTCGCGACCTTACATATTCTACCCTGAAATTCTTGAGGTCGACTTGTGGCAAGTCTAGCTCCTCGTTAGCTATCTACCATCTCATATCCTATACACGCTTCCCTAGTCAGACTAGCTCACCATTGCCGGTGGACAAAAGAAGATCAAGGGTATGAGAGTTAGTCTCTGTATAGTTAATCCCTTATAAGTTATTTTTAGACATGGCATCCCTCAGCGATACCACGGATACAATGTTACCAGGCTTGGATGGATGATTTCGTGAAGGATAATTAAAAACGCGTTTTGGGCTGTCCACGTGAGCAAAATCTAGCTTACCTCAGTGGATCTTCAATTACACGGTAGTTAGTTATGTTAATTTTAGTAGTAGGATAGCCATATGACTAAGCATATTGCCACTTTAAATAAAGTATCCTATCCTATCCTATTTTATCCTATCCGGTCTTTATATAAATAACACGATATACATCTATATAAATAACACGAGAGAGAGAGATTACTTTTGGAATAAGGTCTGTATACTGGATTACTATAGGTAATCGTATGAATGCGAGTGCAATTTAGGGTTTACACTATGAATGAAGTTTTAAAATTATCTTTAAACTACGTGAGATTTAAGGCTAATGTAATTTGAAAGAATTTTCAAATATCACGAGTAGTGTAAATCGATTACTCATTTTTTGTGTCACTGAGAAAATCACGAACGCATACGCGTTGATACGCACCACAGTGCAAACTAAAAATCGACAATAAATTGGCCTGCTCCCAGCTAATCACAATGCATGAACAGTGCAAACTAAAAGTCAACAATAAATTGGCCTGCTCCCAGCCAATCACTATGCATGAAGTAATTTCCTCAGTAACACAACAAAAAAGGAATATAGTTGTCTTTTCTCTTGCATTAAAGCAGGTCATTCAATGATTAATTTTTTGTATACTACCAGTTGTTTGAACAGATCAGTGAAGAGGAATTCGAAAAGCAAGTCAAGGAGAAGACGAAGCAGCGACGCGTCACGATTGCGACAGAACATCCTGTCAGTGAACTTTCGCCTCATTATGCCACTAAACTGGAAAAAGAAGCCTTCAGGAAAATTAAAGAGTGGAAAGAAGGATTTGCCATCAGGCTGGACCAAGTTTTGAAACAGAGGCAATTTCACACCCAAGACAACGACAACACGGAAAAATCACATAGAGATAAATGCGCCAATCAAAACAATGACAACGCGGATAAATCACATGGAGATAAGTGCACCAATGTCTCCGCAATTCAACAAGATCTTCCCTGCCAAGAGTTTACCATTCAGCCTGTTCCTAAGTCATTAAAACCACGGCAAGATCCAAAACAGCAGGTCCTTATCGAATTAAGAGGAGTCTCTGAGATTTCGGTAAGAGGTATAGGCAATTCAAGTGGCTGTGAAACTGGTAGCAGAATTCTTCAGGAAATTAAGAAACAGCGCAGAAATAGCAAAAGACTCGGCGAAAAAAACTTGATAGAAGACCTAAGCTCTTGGCATCGACTGGAGACTGGAAGAATCACCAGCGAACTTCGTTCTTACATGTCAGATGTTCAACATGTCAGAGGGCTGCTCTGTTCCCTCAAGGAAACCATTGACACTATTTTTACCGCTACTATGCAAAGAGTAGATGACCTTGTCAGCAGCTCTACCGCGGAGAACAACGCACGCCAGGAGAATGCTCGAGGCGCGTACAATGAAGCAGCGTTGTTGAAAAATAAGATACAAAGAGTAGAGGAAGAGCGAGACAGGTTGGTCATGGAAAATGGGAGTTTGAAAAAACAGATAGCTGAGCTTCGAAACAAGTTAGACCAAGCGCAGAAAGGTAGGATGAATTTGACTTCAATAAAAAGTGATAATTATAATAACATTTGATTTTGTGGAGTTTGTTGATCTAGACAATGTTAAACGTTACCAGACAGTAGAGGATGTCTAAAAATTGAAAGATGTAAGGAAATACGTCTAAATTTCTACAGGGCATGAATCTGATTTGCCAGAAATGGAGGAGAAATTGGCAAGAAACGATGGTAAGAAAGAGCTTCTTTCTTTTAATTGCTCCGAGCTCCGAGCACTACGTATATACAAATTAATAAAACGGATTCGCTTCCCTAGATGTAATACTTTAATTCGTCTCCTTAACCCCTTTAAACTAAAAACAACTAATTCACACCTTGAGGCAACCAAAAAGTGAAGTATCTCAAGCCTTTTAGCCATAATCCCAGTAGGCGGTATAACGGAACGATGTCAGGTCCCAACCACGGCTATTTCCAAATGGAAAATTGTGTTTGTCTTTAAATCTTCATGTGTCTCATTCAGAACCATTACAAAACTACTAAAGGCTCAAAGCATTAGCATTGGTAACTTAGGAACATATTTAGAACGTAACAGGTTCAAGCGGCTAAAAAACAACAAAAAAACAAACAAACATAACCTAAGAACGTTTAGCCTCAGCTCGAACATTGATCTATTCAACTTCCCAATCTCATGGTATTTGAAGCAAGTGCTTTTTGTTTGGTCTCTACAAAGGCTTTGAAGCCTATATGGCGTACCTGTTATTGATACAAACGTTTACGTTTACAGGTGTCTACCCTATCAGCTATATCTGTGGTAAAGAACGAACTCCGTATTATTCATCATATAAACGTCTACTGACGTGTTCGATGACTTGATTTTTCAGAATCGACATCAGAGGGGGAAATTATCAACCCTTTGTGGTATAGACAAACAGCTGCTGAAACAAGAATGGCAAACACGCTTCCACGACACAGTAGAGAGTCGGAGCGAGTTGTTCTTGACGTAAGTTATAAATTGCCGAGAAAGACGTTCTCATTGCGAAATTCCACAGTCACACTGTGTCGAACTGTAGTGTGTTTTTTCTTCAATCTGATTTTGCTGATGATCTTATACAGAAACAGATCCAAGTGGGAGATAAAACGTGAAATTGTTTGTGTGTTTATTTACATTTACATTTCGACAACAAAACTGAATCTTTTCTTACAAGTATGGAATAAGATGAGAAGTCTTGGTCCTCCAACGAGTTCAGTTAATTCACCTAATCTTACATTATTTGACATGTATGCCAGAACGAAAATGTGAGCCATTTGAAAAGGTCCTTAGAAGACGATAACGCTGGAAAGGCTCCGTAACATCTCAAATTCTTTCCAGTTGCAAAACTCGAAAAATTTCTTCCTTTATATGTATGGAAAAATAGGAGGAGAGCTAGAGTAGTACCTAGTACATGCAGTACTGAGTTGTTTTGACGCCACGCGAAAAGGCTGGCGGGCGAAAGAAAAAAGAGCAGGGTCTGGGGGAGAAGAAGGCAAGGGTGGGGCCCTAATCTCTTCTCTTTTGCACGCCCCCGTTTTCGGCTCGTCCCCACTGACCGAGAGCCAGTCTATAACTGGAAAGGTGCTTCTGTTCATTACCGTCTGTACGTGCGGCAGAACATGGGTCGCACTAATCGGCTCCTGTAACGTAGGTTGAAGTGTTACGACGCACTTAAAAAAAAAGCGTTTAATTGGCGATGTCACTGTATTTTTATATATAGGGTATACTTGTAAGTTGAAGTTTTTAAATTTTTTTTTCGTAGTAAATGCAAGGACAGATGAAGGGCGTTTCATTTCGATAAATTTCATGGACGTACAAAAGATATATCAGTAATGAGATGAGTGAATAAAATATTTTTGTCGAAAATGTCCATTGTGCGCTTATTTTCCAGGGAACTGTCCCTCCGCTTTTTGTATTCAAGAAGCGGTTGAGAGGATTGCATTCGTTCGCTTGTTTTTAACTCCTTCTAACAACACAACCGTGCATTGAAACTATAGGTAAGGTAAAGTCTGCATACGAGCCAAGTGGCCAGTACAAGTGGCCCATCAGGCCGGAGCTTATCCCGGCCAGGGCTCGAACCCGGACTGCTCGCTCCGGAGACGAGCGCACTAACCATGAAGCCACCGCGCCTCCCACTAAGGAGGCACTGTTAGGGGGGGTACCCATGTCCCCTGTCTGAAATTCGCCACCAGCCATGTCGGCATTTAGCAAGATTCCTATGTCGCCTGTCGGAATTTCGTCTCAGAGGAGTTGTGTCAGGAAATTTGACCTTTTTCGATTAAAACGAAGCTACATGTATAACACATCGTAATACCTTTGTTTATTAAAAAGAAACCGACACAGTGCTCACAAGTCTCACGCATTGAGCATGATGCTCACGCAAACGAATTCAATCTTGCGCTCTCACGCTGAAACGATTATTTCTCACGCATTGAAGGTTCCTTGCTGTTTTAGTCAAGTACATATATAATTAAGTATCTCTTTGGATATAATTTACTCCTTGTATGCTTTGCACTTGCTTCGACCACTTTTCAGCAGTAGGAATTCTTATGCAGAGCCAGCATTTCTCCAGTCAGTGGGTTTAATGGTTACTTTATGGTTACTTTTAAAGCATCATATTTCGACTCAGAATGAAGGAAAAGACTTCTTAGCTACTTTAATTTTCCAAAATCTTCTAAGGGGATGGGGGCACGCTTTCTAAGGCTTGGGCATGCTTTCGAGCGCTGAAGTTGCTAACCTCCTAGGGGATGTGGGGACATGCTCAACCCAGGAACTTTTGAAATTTAGACGCTTGGAATTGCTATTTTCAGCCATTTTCCAGTCAGTATTTGGACCTAATGTACAATCGAACCTGTGACTATTTTCACCATGTTTATGTTTAACAACCGTTCTTTAACTCAAAATCTCAACGGCCTCAATCAGATAATCTCTCCCATCTATATTCTTCCTTTGAATTTGGCGTAACCCTTATCTTCTGCTGAAGACGAGAAGACCTTGGCAGCTTTCCCTAGGCCGCTATCTCTTTTCCTTCCATAATGCCATTTGCTGATAATACAGCTTCATATTCTTTCACTGGTGACCCACTAATAAAAATATGAAGCAGACGGTCGAAGATCTCTTTCCTTTTTCCTTAAGCGTGTTTTTAGGCGTTTTAGGGTACTGCTCACTCAGCAGAGAGTGAGAAAAAATACTCAGCAATGACGGACTCGATTTATTGGACGTGGACGTTTTAGCATATATAAGAAAGCCTGGGTTTCACGACCCGTCGACATCGCGCGTGAGAGAGGAAAACACATGTAAAACTCTGGAAATGCGTCTTCACTTCGACTCAGACGTTTAAAACAATCGATACATTCTCAGTCCCGAAATTCGTTGTCGGTCTATCTTGCCATTGGTGTCGCTTTCTCTATTTCGCTGGAGTAGTCTGTCGTTCGTCGCCAATTCATAGCTCTCATGTCGCCTTTTCAAGGCCATGTCTCTTGTCGGAATTTACCCCTAACAGGGTCTCACTAAGAAATTTTTATTGAAAATATCTACTGGGCGCTTTATATTTTCCAGGAAATAATCCTACTTCCCTTTAAATTCAATCTAAAAATCTAGAATCCCACACCTACCGGGTCATTAATAATTGAGCGAGAAGTACTAACTACGTTTAAGTTTGAGTTTGAGGACGTTTGCCCAAAGTAAAAGAGGTGCAGAAAATTTCTTAAATTCCTTTATGTTAACAAGGGCGGAACCAGAAATGTTGATTGGGTAGTGGGTGGGGGAAGAGGATAAGGGTGGATGAATTCGACTCATTAAGAATGAAGCTTTGAAACACTATCGTAAGCCTGAGATCGGAAAATAAGACAAGAGTCGAAGGATGAGCAATGTCTGAGAGTATTCTTAACACTTCACAACCATGGGTAGAGTGATGGAAACAATAGTTTCTTTTGATGGTAACCGGGAATTATCAAATTAACAGTCCAGGAAAAGAGTCTGAATAGATCCATATTATTTCTAATACAAGCTACAAAGAATAACAGTTTTGCCCTGCTAGAACTAACAAGCATCACCATTATATAAAGTACAACCTTTGCTGAGATTATGCACTAAGCCTAATTAATTTTATTGTAAAAATCAGTTTTTTTCCTTGTGAGCTGTGTTGGATTTTGGATCTTTCTGTATTTGTTAGCTTCCTGTGTTCATTTAGTCATTTTGCTGTTCATTTAGTTTATAGGCATTTTCCATTAAGGTGTTTATCAAACCTTGTGTCTTAGTGGAGTTAATTCAACCATTGTTTCGGAGAGACTGAAGCTCTATGTGTTAAATTATTTTTTTTTGTTCTAGTCCATAAGTTGATGTTTCAGGGTAAAACAGTTTTAGCCCTTGGAAGTTCATTGATAATTCCTTACGTGGCGTGATTACTGGCCATTATAGTAATCTTTCTCTATGTACACCCACATATTACTTACAATCTTGTGTGTCGCAACAAAAAGCGCAATCGTATATTTTCTCTTACATTAGTCCATTTAATACAGTAAATACAGATAACAGACAATTTTGTTGTGACCTGAGTGACACACTTTCCTTCAATATCAACCTTGTGTTATGGACACTGGTTCAGGGGTTTCATTAAGGGCCAGGCACCAGTAAAATTGACCAGCTGTGATGACAATTTTACCAGCCTGGTTTGACCAACTGGTGGAAAGTTTTGTTTTCTTATTACAAAGTCAATTTTCGTTTGCTTCATCCTTAAAGAGGGTCAGGGTTTAAGACCCTTTGCAGCACAGCTGTCTGAAATTAATGTGAGTACCCCCCTCTCCCATTACCAGTCCCCCATAGGTATAAATATAGTTACTGGTAAATTTACGCATAGTCTGTGGCACATGAAAACCTTCCATAAAAATGTACAGAAAAGTTCTCAAAGCTTAAACCTGACATACACAGTGACTTGGAACGAAGTGACCATGGAACGAAGTGACCGTAAACCTGGCTAGGTTTACGGTCACTTCGTTCCATCAAAGAGTCACTTCGTTCCACCAAATAGTTACTTCGTTCCAAAGGTAAACTAAACTACTAAACTTTTATTTTCAATAGATTTTCCGGAAATTAGAAGTTAACGAATGCTTGGTATGTTTTGAATCTTCTTTTACGAACGAGGTACTCCGCCATCTTGAATTGTTGTGGAGCCCAGTCTTTTCCGCGTTGGTGTTTTCATTGTTTATATCTTTAATATTTAACAATTAGACCCGTAGCCCGAAAGGGCTACGGGTCAATAGCCCATGAGGCGAAGCCGAATGGGCTATTGACCAGTGGCCCTTGAGGGCGAAGGGTCTAATTGTTTTAGTATCACCCAACTAGTCGGACAGAAAAGGTAATAATAAAGTTAGCAAACGCAAGTTGAAGAAATATTTATTTGGGAATAAAACGAAAGAAAGCGTCACGCTCGATGGCGCCAATTTCGCTACTCGATGACTATTACTAATAGTCCCCTGGTAGCGTAGCCAATCAAAATGCAGGATTTGCATTAGTCCACTAGTTGGGTGATACTAAATGTCATTAATTATCTACTTAAAATAGGTTTCTCGCGTTGGTCATTGCTTTCATTTATTTGGTGGCTCCTAAATGAGCCTTTTTTGTTTGGTTTGGTATACTTTATTAACTTGTCTTCACATTTCAAGTGGTCCATTAAGATGAGAGCAGGCCTTCAATAGCCGTCTTGCTGATCTTTCCTTCGCTTCGAACTGGTCCCAAAGCTCAAAGATTTTCTGCTGTAGGTATCTATATTTTCGTCGCTGGATTCTCCTCAGCTTCCTTTCGGATACCAGTCGGATCTGAAGTGATGTCAGCTTAGCTTCCCTGTGAAGAAGATGGATCAGCAGGTACATGGGAAGCTGTCCTCGTCCGGATGAAAAAATTAGCACGGAAGTTAGTTTAACGGACCTATGAGCAAACACTTTACGGGTGGGTGAGCGGGCTAACTTGTTAGTAAACATTTGCATATCAATGGGCGAAAAAAATTATCATCATTTTAACAGACGCTTAACTGATTGTTGAAAAAAAATTGTTAATCGAAATAACAACTTATTATGGCGTGTTAGGATCCTAATGAATCGAATCGACTTTGCATGCGTATAAAAGCGATTTCGAGATATAACAAAACGACTTGGAAACGACAAGACGACCGGATACCAGACAGTCCAAGGACTCTATCCGCGTAAGGTGTTTAGAAGCTTTGTAAGATTAGAAGTTTACTTGCTTAGTTTGTAAAAAGGATTAGCAGTTTGCTTGCTTAGTTTCCCCTTGGAACGAAATGACTATTCTTTGGAACGAAGTGACCAACGGATGGAACGAAATGACTTGGAACGAAGTGACCGGATACGAATAGCCAAAGTTGTAAACATTTGCTCAGCGATTTTCAAGGTAAAACTGTGTGCCGTGTGGGAAGGATAATAACAGTCTCAGGAAACTGAATTTCTGTTTCTTCAGCCGGTGTTTGCTAACTATTATCTACATTATCACAAGGTAAATGAAAGGAATCTTGACTGGGTTGAATTTATTACAAAAGTAAATTACAAGTTAAAAATGGAAAAGTTTCTGGTTCTCTTTTATGATGCTTTTTCGCATTTTCTGTTCTGTTAATGCTTTTAAAAGGTATTAGAAAAGTGTGTTATATCTCTAGATTAATTGCTACTATAGATTAATTAAGATCAATTAGATTAAGATTAGATTAATATTAGGTTAATTAGATTAATTTAGAAAAATACCTGTATTGCCTTTACGTATGTAAAATTTTTCAAAATCGATTCTTTATAGTAAGTAGGGTGAAGAGGCTGTCTTGTATTGTAAGTAGTGTTAATAGCTCTGTTGTTTTGTAAGTAGTGTATGTAGCCTTTATTGTACAGTTTTAGTGTAAAGTAACAGCAGAAGTGTTGTAAAGTATAAGCAAACATGATAAAATAAATAAAATTTAAAAAAAAGGTAAAACTGTGGTTATTTGCTGTCAACCATATATAGTTTGCGAGTCAATCAGAAAGCTGGAGATGAATAACCACACTGACAGTCGAGCACTACCCAATGTTAACCTTATATAGACAAAACAAAAACTACACTCTACTATGACAAAATTCACATCTTTCCTATCTAAGCCATTTTAAACCATAAATATTTGTTTGTGCTGAAAGAAAAAAGCTGTTTACTATTTAACAAATGGTAAACGCCATAGCGTGTACTATTGAGTTATGGATGCACGCGGGAGGTTGCTAAGCACGAAAGAAGCGATATATACTTCATGAGTGAATGCCATAAGTGCACCGAGTATTCTACTTCATGTAAACTACATTAGAGTATTCTACTTCATGTAGACTACACTGTAGTGATTCCCAATGATCTTCTGTCCCTAGCACTACTCACCTGTCCCTAACACTGATCATCTGTCCCTAGCACTGATCTTCTGTCCCTAGCACTATTCATCTGTCCCTAGCACTGACCATCCGTCCCTAGCACTGATCTTCTGTCCCTAGCACTGATTGTGTGTCCCTAGCACTGATCATCTGTCCCTAGCACTGATTGTCTGTCCCTAGCACTATTCACCTGTCCCTATCACCGATCATCTGTCCCTAGCACTGATTGTGTGTCCCTAGCACTGATCAACTGTCCCCAGCACTGATTGTGTGTCTCTAGTACTGATCATCTGTCCTTAGTACCGATCATCTGGCCCTAGCATTGATTGTGTGTCCCTAGCACTGATTGTCCGTCCCTAGCACTATTCACCTGTCCCTAGAACTGATTATCTGTCCCTAGCACTGATTGTGTGTCCCTAGCACTGATTGTCTGTCCCTAGCACTATTCACCTGTCCTTATCATTGATCATCTGTCCTTAACACTGATCATCTGTCCCCACCACTGATTGTGTGTCCCTAGCACTGATTTTCTGTCCCTAGCACTGATTCTGTGTCCCTAGCACTGATCATCTGTCCCTACCACTGACTGTGTGTCCCTAGCACTGATTGTCTGTCCCTAGCACTGATCATCTGTCCCTATCACTGATTGTGTGTCCCTCAGCACTGATCATCTGTCCCTAGCACAGATTGTCTGTCCCTAACACTATTCACCAGTCCCTATCACCGATCATCTGTCCCTAGCACTGATTGTGTGTCCCTAGCACTGATCAACTGTCCTTAGCACTGATTGTGTGTCCCTAGTACTGATTATCTGTCCCTACCACCGATCGTCTGTCCCTAGCACTGGTTGTGAGTCCCTAGCACTGATTGTCTGTCCCTAGCACTGATTATCTGTCCCTATTACTGATTGTGTCCCTAGCACTGATTATCTGTCCCTATTACTGATTGTGTCCCTAGCACTGATTGTCTGTCCCTAGCACTGATCATCTGTCCCTAGCACTGATTGTGTGTCCTTAGCGCTGATCATCTGTCCCTAGCACTGATTATGTGTCCCTAGCTACTGATCTTCTGTCCCTAATACTGATCATCTGTCCCTACCACTGATTGTGTGTCCCTAGCACTGATTGTGTGTCCCTAGTACTGATCATCTGTCCCTAGCACCGATTATCTGGCCCTAGCATTGATTGTCTGTCCCTAGCACTTTTCCCATGTCCCTAGTACTGATCTTCTGTCCCTAATACTGATCATCTGTCCCTACCTCTGATTGTGTGTCCCTAGTACTGATCATCTGTCCCTAGCACCGATTATCTGGCCCTAGCATTGATTGTGTGTCCCTAGCATTGATTGTCTGTCCCTAGCACTTTTCCCATGTCCCTAGTACTGATCATCTGTCCCTAGCACTGATTGTGTGTCCTTAGCGCTGATCATCTGTCCCTAGCACTGATTATGTGTCCCTAGCACTGATCTTCTGTCCCTAATACTGATCATCTGTCCCTACCACTGATTGTGTGTCCCTAGCACTGATTGTGTGTCCCTAGTACTGATCATCTGTCCCTAGCACCGATCATCTGGCCCTAGCATTGATTGTCTGTCCCTAGCACTTTTCCCATGTCCCTAGTACTGATCATCTGTCCCTAGCACTAATCATCTGTCCCTGCCACTGATTGTGTGTCCCTAGCACTGATTGTCTGTCCCTAGGACTATTCACCTGTCCTTAGTAGTGATCATCTGTCCCTAGCACTGATCATCTGTCCCTAGCACTGATTGCGTGTCCCTAGCACTATTCACCTGTCCCTATCACCGATCATATGTCCCTAGCACTGAGCTTCTGTCCCTAACAGTGATTATCTGTCCCTGGCACTGATTGTGTGTCCCTAGCACTGATCAGCTGTCCCTGGCACTGATTGTCTGTCTCTATCACCAATCACCTGTCCCTGTCACTGATCAGCTTTCCCTAGCACTGATCTTCTGTCCCTAGTACTGATCATCTGTCCCTAGTACTGATCAACTGTTCCTAATACTGATTGTGTGTCCCCAGCACTGATCAACTGTCCCTAGTACTGATTGTCTGTCCCTAGCTCTGATGTTCTGTCCCTAGTACTGATCATCTGTCCCTAGCACTGATTATGTGTTCCTATCACCGATCATGTCCCTAGCACTGATCAACTGTCCCTATCACCTATCGTCTGTCCCTAGCACTGATTGTATGTCCCTAGTACCGATCAACTGTCCCTATCACTGTTTGTGTGTCCCTAACACTAATTGTCTGTCCTTAGCAGTAATAACCTGTCCCTATCACTGATCAGCTGTCCCTAGTACTGATCATCTGTCCCTAGCAATGATCATCTATCCCTAGCACAGATCAGCTGTCCCTTACAGTGATCATTTGTCCCTTGCACTTATCTTCTGTCCCTATCACAGATCAGCTATCCCTAGCAGTGATCATTTGTCCCTTGCACTGATCTTCTGTCCCTAGCACAGATCAGCTGTCCCTTACAGTGATCATTTGTCCCTTGCACTTATCTTCTGTCCCTATCACAGATCAGCTATCCCTAGCAGTGATCATTTGTCCCTTGCACTGATCTTCTGTCCTTAGTACTGATCATCCGTCCCTATCAGTGATCATCTGTCCCTAACAGTGATCATCCGTCCCTAGCACTGATCATCTGTCTCTAACAGTGATCATCTGTCCCTAGCACTGATCTTCTGTCCCTAATACTGATCATCTGTCCCTAGCCCTGATCAGCTGTCACTAATAGTGATCATATGTCCCTAATACTGATCATCTGTCCCTAACAGTGATTATCTGTCCCTATCGCTGATCATCTGTTACTAACAGTGATCAGATCATCTGTCTCTAACAGTGATCATCTGTCCCTAGTACTGATCATCTGTCTCTAACAGTTATCATATGTCCCTATCACTTACCATCTGTTCCTAACAGTGATCATCTGTCCCTAGCACTGATCATCTGTCTCTAGCACTGATCGTCTCTCCCTGTCACTTTTCATCTGTCACTAACAGTGATCATCTGTCCCTAGAACTGATCATCTGTCCCTAACAGTGATCATATGTCCCTAGCACTGATTGCCCGTCCCAAGCACTGATTATCTTTTCTTAGTACTGATCACTCAACCTTAAAGGATTGTGGAAGTGTGGCGAAAGAAAAGAAAACTTGTCACAATTAAGTGTTAACCGGAGAGTTTATTCGTAAACAAAACAGTTTCAACAGCAACAATGATAACGCGTCCTTAAATCGTTTAGCATTACCTTTATGAATAAGAACACTGGGATTCTCAAATAGAACTTTGATATCCTTTAAACACAGCAAAATGCAACTATAAAAAATACTTCACTCGACTCAGTTATGGGTTCTTAAGGATCCAACAGGTTCTGTTGATGAATGATAACGACTGAAACTTTCCAACTTTTCGTGACAACCTAATTTTTATTGTGTACTGCATGCAATTAACAAATGAGTTATCATATTAAGCTGAATAAAACAAAAGATTAAGACTCTAAGCTACTTCGAAGCATTTTTACTCAACTATTTGAATCTAGCTTTTCGATCCTCCACTAGCCAAACGCCATATAGCATCCGTCCTTCTATTTATATACGCTAGTTTCCCATGGATCTGTGTGAGGGTTTTGCGGCCATTAAAACGGAAGGAATTGCATTTTGCAAAGTCACTGTCAATCACAAAATTGTACAGAGTACATATATTTTTTTTAGTGTGGTCTAAATTAGAAGAGGGAACAAAATTTTCTGTCATTTCAAGACCACAGTTCTCTAGCTGACTCCACCCCGCCGCAATATTATCAATGTTATTATCCCTTAAATATTCAGTTCCTCGACGCCTTTTAAGAGAAGGTGGAGTAGAGAGCGTAGACTTCCTCTTGTTTTCTTGGCCATTACCTTTTCTGGGAGTGTCGATATTATTCATGCTATTCTATTATTCATATTATTCTTACAGTTGTAGCACTTACAGTCTTTGCATGCTAAACCAGCAGTAAAACACGAGCATTTTGTTTTGTTTCTCCCTGTAACGTCTACGCAAGAAACTGTTTGTTCTACGTTGTCATTTTTTTTTGGCTTCTTCGCACCGGCATTGCGTCAATTTCTTCGTCAATTTTTTCTCGTCAACATTGCCACAGGAGCGACACTTGCATAGGTCACGATCGCAGGCTTGGCCTCTTTTCACACAAGGACAGCGAGACTTTCCTCCCTTGTTGATACATGCTGCTTTATTTCGTGACTTTTGTTTACTGCCACAACTGCATCCCGTTTCCTTGGCAGGCTGGTATTCCGGTTCTTGTTCCTCATTAGATTCATCCTTAGTACGTACACCTAGACCGCAAAAAAGTAATTTTAAATATCGTTAACGCGTTAATTTCATGTAAGTTTTAATTTTATTTTACCGTTTTTTAAAATATTTTTTCGCGCGCGTGATTATTGGTGTAAACTCGTCACGTTATTCGGAATAGAATATACCCCAAGTGATATTCCCAAAGTTTGGAATTTACTTTCGCACGCTTAGTTTTCACCGCTAGAAAAGAGCCTGTTTGAATAGAATTTAACATTTTAAACATTCATCCTGGGATTATCAAAGGTAAAAATGCACTTCTGTTTTGGTTAATATTCATGTATTTTAACACTGCAACAAGAAAGTAGACAGCAAATAGTTACATAAAAGCATAGAGTGTTATATTTCAAATTAGCATGCTTGTGTTATTGAGTCTTGTACAATTATAGAATCAAAGGGACTTTTTGTTGTACATTTTGACATGAATTTATGACTACAAAATTATTACATGTCGCAAATTGTGTTAACATAACATATTTTAATTGACAGGAAAGAGACCAAGAACAGCATGGAAAAAATAGGTAGTAATAAAAAAAAAAATAAAATAAAAATATCAGCTGCAGAGTGAAACCAAATTTTTGTATGAAACTTATGAAATATGTTGATAAGGTGGTAAAATATACTGCCAATTTTTGAATTTTCAAGTTTTACAAGATGCGCATAATAAACTTTCCATTTTTAATATATATTTTCTTGAAATTTTCATGTTATCATTATAACAATGAGTTTACATTGTTCAGTTTCATCTTTGTATGCTTCAGACATTTCGTTTTAAACTCTGAATATGTATTGCCTGAGTATATATTGCCAATAGTGTAATGTTTTTGTTTTTCAAGATGGGCATAATAAACTATCCATTTTTTAATATATTTTTTGAACTTTTCATGTTATCATTGTGACAAGGAGTTTACCTTGTTCAGCTTCATCTTTGTATGCTTCAGATATTTCGTTTTTAAACTCTGAATTGTTCAATAACAAGGTGTCCAAAAACAAACTTAGCGTGGTGCATATAGTGCCCTCTTTATTGCGATTGAAATATCCTTGATATTCCAATAATTTTTCGCTTTTACAATAACTTTTCTATCATGCAGAAACGAAAGTAGTAATGAATATTCAGCAGGTTTCAGTTTATATAAGCTTTTTTCGAGAGTTATTATTAATTGATAGTTAGTAATAATTTATGTATATCGAGGAAAAGGTTGTTGTTATTCATCGTGGTGGATGCAATAATAAAGTGTATTATCGTTTGTCTCACGATGTAGTCACTTGAGATGTAGATCGCGACGTTTCGACTGCTTACTGCTAGTCTTCTTCAGGCGATAAGGTCGACTGATTGCACGGTATCATTTATATCACAAAGGTCGGCTGTGATTGGTGCATTTCGATCCTCCTGTTGTTCCATTGTTCCGGCGAGTAGCTGTTCCCTCAGTGGTCCGCTGTTGTACCGTTCTCCTGTTGTTGTGTTTCTTGATCGTGGGTATCCATGCTTCAGGAATTTCAATTCCACTATCCCTGTTGATGTTGTTAGGGTGAAGTCTTATGTGAATAGCTTCCTTGACCCTACGTGTGTACCAGTGAGGATCTCGATCAATAAACTTGACCTCATTCCAGATAGGATAGTGGCCGGTCTCGTGGGTGTGTTCAGAAACGGCGGAGGTCTGGGTACGGGCGAGTCGTATATCCCTGTCGTGTTCTTTGATCCTCTCCTGCATAGATCTCCCTGTTTCCCCGATGTAGACTTTGCCGCACTCACAGGGAATCCTGTAGACAACACCATCTTGTTTAGCCGGGTTGACGGTGTCCTTTGGTCGCACTAAGTGTGACCGAAGTGTCGTGTCGGACTTAAAGACGGTGCGAATGCCTTGTTGTTCTAGGCAGCGGCGGAGAGACTCCGAAACTCCTTGGACATAAGGTAAAACGGCGGTGGATTTAAATTCCGCGACAGGCTCTCTTCTTGGGGTTGTTCGTGCCTTTGTGATCTTCTGTACAAAAGAGGAGGGATATCCGTTAGAAACAAGTACAGATGACAGATGTTTCTTCTCTCCAGCGATTACTGATGGTTTGGTGACGAGACGTTTAGCCCGGTCGTACAGACACTTCACAATACCGCGCTTTACTGACTGAGGGTGGTGTGAATCATACGCTAGGTACTGATCAGTATGTGTTGGTTTCCTGTAGACACTGGTGGTAAGGCGGCCATCAGGTTCTCTGTAAACT
The DNA here is from genome assembly GCF_042242905.1 of Orbicella faveolata. NCBI lineage: Eukaryota > Metazoa > Cnidaria > Anthozoa > Scleractinia > Merulinidae > Orbicella > Orbicella faveolata. The sequence goes on along the minus strand of NW_028301547.1, from coordinate 11,469,701 downwards.
GATGTGTCGAGAAAGGCGATCTTGTTGTTGTTCTCGATCTCCATGGTGAAACGGATTGATGGTTGTTGACTGTTCAGGTGTTGCAGGAAGACTTCAACTCTATCCCGATCCAGGATGGTGAAAGTATCATCTACGTAGCGTTTCCAGATCTTAGGCTTGCAAGGTGCGGACTCTATTGCTTGTTCTTCAAATATCTCCATGTAGAGATTAGCAATAACCGCGGATACAGGGCTCCCCATGGCTGTGACGTCTCGTTGTTCGTAAATCGATCCGTTGTACTGGAAGTACGTAGATCTTAATACGAAATTCAAGAGGTCCGCGATTTTGAACTGGTGTAAGTGTCGTGCGGTCAGCCAGGCCTGCGTCGTTCTCCATTTTTTGTAGCGCGGCTTGTACGACGCCCTCGATCGGTACGTTGGTAAACAGTGACTCTACGTCGAAAGACACCATGATCTCGTGGTCCTGGATCTCTTCACTGGCGATGGTGGAGGCGAAGTCAGTTGAGTTCTCCACTGTGAAGTTCGAGTTACCTGCAAGAGGAGATAATACGTTAGCCAAGAAAGCAGACAGGTCGTATGCAAAGGTGTTGACACACGACACAATTGGCCTAAGCGGTGTGTCGGCCTTGTGGATCTTCGGCAAACCATAGATCATAGGGGGTTGTTTGTGTCGGGGTCTGATCTTATTATAAACCGCCTTTGATATGTGTCCACTCCGTTCCAGGGTTAGCAGCTTCTCCTATAGCTTCCGGGTCAAGCGGTCTGTTGGATCTTTGTTGAGCAGCTGGTACGGTCCGGAATCAATTAGCGCTGACATTTTTGCGTGGTATGTGTCAGCGTCCAGGATTACGCTGGCGCGTCCTTTGTCGGCCGGAAGGACCATGATGGAGTTGTCCTCTTTTAAGCTTTTAAGAGCCTCCTGCTGTTCCTTCGTGATGTTGGGCGTGGGTGGTCGTGCCTGTTGAAGGATGGTGTTGACGGATCTCCTGACTGTCTGCTCGCTCCGCATCTAGTGGCCTGACTGCTGACTCAATCTTGGCGATGATCTCGGTGGCTGGGACGCTCGTAGGAGTCACGGCGAAATTTAGACCTTTCTTCAGTAAGGACACCTCAGCTTCGTTAAGGGTCCTGGATGACAAGTTGATAACCCACTTTGTTTTGTCAACAAAAGTTGTAGGAGAAACAGAAGACTGTTTCTCTCGCAAAAGTTTCTCAAACTTGCGCTGTTGACGGTCTTTGGTGGTATTAAAGACTCGCTGGGTAGTGGATTTAACCTTGTCGAGTACTTCTGCAGCGTCATCCGCAGAAAGAGCAGATGTTATGCTCTGTGCTGTTGATTCGGCTTCTTTCTTCGTATCTGCCTTGGCTCTCTGCGTCAGTCTGATTCTTTCCCTCAGGAATCTCATGGATGCTAGTTCAGCGACTCTGCGTGCGCCTCTGGTGGGAACTGGCGGCCGAACTTGTAGATCTCTTGGAGCAATGTGGTTCTTAATACACCTTGTGAGAAAGGTGAGATGGTTGGTATAGCGTGCGAGCTTGCGTGAGCAACGCTCATGTCGACGAATCAACCTTAGGGCTGTGCGCCCATATTTCTGGTCAATGTCGAGGAAAAGGTTGTTGTTATTCATCGTGGTGGATACAAAAAATGGAGAACGACGCAGGCCTGGCTGACCGCACGACACTTACACCAGTTCAAATCGCGGACCTCTTGAATTTCGTATTAAGATCTACGTACTTCCAGTACAACGGATCGATTTACGAACAACGAGACGTCACAGCCATGGGGAGCCCTGTATCCGCGGTTATTGCTAATCTCTACATGGAGATATTTGAAGAACAAGCAATAGAGTCCGCACCTTGCAAGCCTAAGATCTGGAAACGCTACGTAGATGATACTTTCACCATCCTGGATCGGGATAGAGTTGAAGTCTTCCTGCAACACCTGAACAGTCAACAACCATCAATCCGTTTCACCATGGAGATCGAGAACAACAACAAGATCGCCTTTCTCGACACATCAGTTTACAGAGAACCTGATGGCCGCCTTACCACCAGTGTCTACAGGAAACCAACACATACTGATCAGTACCTAGCGTATGATTCACACCACCCTCAGTCAGTAAAGCGCGGTATTGTGAAGTGTCTGTACGACCGGGCTAAACGTCTCGTCACCAAACCATCAGTAATCGCTGGAGAGAAGAAACATCTGTCATCTGTACTTGTTTCTAACGGATATCCCTCCTCTTTTGTACAGAAGATCACAAAGGCACGAACAACCCCAAGAAGAGAGCCTGTCGCGGAATTTAAATCCACCGCCGTTTTACCTTATGTCCAAGGAGTTTCGGAGTCTCTCCGCCGCTGCCTAGAACAACAAGGCATTCGCACCGTCTTTAAGTCCGACACGACACTTCGGTCACACTTAGTGCGACCAAAGGACACCGTCAACCCGGCTAAACAAGATGGTGTTGTCTACAGGATTCCCTGTGAGTGCGGCAAAGTCTACATCGGGGAAACAGGGAGATCTATGCAGGAGAGGATCAAAGAACACGACAGGGATATACGACTCGCCCGTACCCAGACCTCCGCCGTTTCTGAACACACCCACGAGACCGGCCACTATCCTATCTGGAATGAGGTCAAGTTTATTGATCGAGATCCTCACTGGTACACACGTAGGGTCAAGGAAGCTATTCACATAAGACTTCACCCTAACAACATCAACAGGGATAGTGGAATTGAAATTCCTGAAGCATGGATACCCACGATCAAGAAACACAACAACAGGAGAACGGTGCAACAGCGGACCACTGAGGGAACAGCTACTCGCCGGAACAATGGAACAATAGGAGGATCGAAATGCACCAATCACAGCCGACCTTTGTGATATAAATGATACCGTGCAATCAGTCGACCTTATCGCCTGAAGAAGACTAGCAGTAAGCAGTCGAAACGTCGCGATCTACATCTCAAGTGACTACATCGTGAGACAAACGATAATGCACTTTATTAATTTATGTATATACTCGTGATCAACAAATCGGACATCCTCTCCGCAGTCGTTACATCTTGTTAATCACTTGTATGACTACTACCATTATTGATTTTTAGTTTCAAATTTTCTTACAGTAGTAGTAATAATGATAATAGCATTAATTTGTCTTTTCAATAATAAAGAGAGTTACATTTGACTGTGAAAACTTAGTTTCTTGTATGCATTCTGATGTCCATATATCCGTCCCTATGCCTAACAGGCTTTACCTGTTAAATAAAATAAACTTAATTCTGTAAGATTAAAAGAAATACTACCCATGTGGCTTGAAAATTCCCATCTGGGAGTGGTAGATCATGGGTTCTCTAATACCCAAAAATAGCGAGATACGCGCGCTACAAAAGGGCATAAGCTCCTCCCTCTAATTTTGAATTCACCCAAAAAACCTTGCTTCACGCTCTGACAGTATTCTACAATACCCGCTGGGATCAACTTGACATTACAAATAGATCAATTATTCGCATGGACATTGAGAACAGTGGAAGAATATCCCTTTACAATCCTATTGAAAAAATGATTCTCTGAAATAGAGAGAAGTAGAGACACCGACACTTAAGTTCATTTACGGTTTACCTTTCGAGTATTCAAATAATCGCCCGCCATTTCAGATTTGATCCGGGCACTTCAACGGTGATTGACAAATGAGCCTAGGTCTTTTTACTTATATTTATATAGTGCGTCTTTGTGTTTAAGTCCATCACAAGTCATTGTTAGGTTTCCCCATCAAATTCACCGGTAGTCCGGTATCCATTTATAGTTCCGCGTAGACAGACGCACTGTAAAAGTAAAGTGTCTTGCCTAAAAACAGAGTCTTTTCGTGGGAAGTTTGGAGAGCACTAGACTTGCGCTTCTTTCATGCACTCCAAACTTTCAGAGTGCAGCCACTAAACAATTAGATTGTGAGCTCGAGATTTTAATAAGCGCGAAGCCCGAATAATACACTGAAAGGAACTAAAGAACGCGAAGGAGCGGAGGTCATTATATGTGGTTCATAACCGCTACACACGTTCTATTTAAAGATTACATGTGCTCGAGATCTCTATCGAGTAATCTACATCTACATATTTGAGTTGGCAGAAAAAACAAAAGGTAATCGAAAACTGCATGTGGATGCCGGTAGTGATAGGCAGATTTAAATTATTAAGAAACTCTAAGTACAAAAAAGAAGCTTTAGGTTGGAGAGCATTACATGTAAAGAAAAGAAGAACACGACCTACTAAGTAAACATCAACATTTTAATTGATGAACTCAAGTACAATGGATTGTAATTATTGATATTTTTTACAACATTTGGTTTTAAACAGAAGTAACTCCAATGTATACAAGAGGAATTGTTTAATGATACCTCGTTTTCAGAACAACCTTGCTCTTGACAAGAGATTAATATTTTTATAGTATGCGGAAGGCAAGCTAAGAGAATTCTGGCATCCACTAAAAAAACAAAGTATTATATTTAGAATCGCTCAACATTTCTGAAAAATATGGAATACTTTCAAAGGGTTTCATTATAATTTGTGCGGACTTTTATTGACGACGGAGTTAAAGCGCGAATATGTTCAACGTAAGTGGAGGAATATCGAGTTTTTGTAATATATCCAGGGTTGAAAATGTCTTGAACTACGTACAAAGCTGAACTAATACTTGACATTTCTAAAAAAGATCTACTATTCAAGGAAGAATTGAATGAGTTATTCCGTGGAAACTCCCACCTATTTAAAAATGACGGGGATGCTCGTAATACCTTTCAGGGGTTAAAAAAGAGGTTTTGGAGCCAATAAGGATGTTCCGCCTCAAAAGGTGCACAGCGGGAATTTTTTGCGGTAGCTTTAAGGATATCAAGCCGTAGAAATTTGACAGCAGGTAATGTATTGTTTTCATATGTATAAAATTGGTACCTCTTAGGCAGTTCTTTTCAAAATTAAATTAAATTAGGGACAAAAGATCTCTGCTAGAGGCAAAAGAAAAATGCTAGGGACAGATGATCACTGTTAGGGACAGATGATCAGTACTAGGATAGAAGATCAGTGCTAGGGACAGATGATCACTGTTAGCGACAGATGACGTGTGCTACAAACAGGATGATTGGTACTAGGGACAGATGATCACTGCTAAAGACAGATGATCAGTGCCAGGGACAGATTATCAGTGCTAGAGAAGACAGATGATCAGTACTAGGGACAGATGATCAGGACTAGGGACAAATGATCACTGTTAGGGACAGATGATAAGTGCTAAAGACAGATGATCACTGATAGGGACAGATGATCAGTGCCAGGGCCAGATGATCGGTGCTAGGGACACACAATCAGTGCCAGGGCCAGATGATCGGTGCTAGGGACACACAATCAGTGCCAGGGCCAGATGATCGGTGCTAGGGACAGATGATCAGTACTAGGGACACACAATCAGTGCCAGGGCCAGATGATCAGTGCTAGGGACAGATGATCAGTACTAGGGACACACAATCAGTGCTAGGGACAGATGATCAGCACTAGGGACAGGTGAATAGTGCTAGGGACAGACAATCAGTACTAGGGACACACAATCAGTGCCAGGGCCAGATGATCGGTGCTAGGGACAGATGATCAGTACTAGGGACACACAATCAGTGCCAGGGCCAGATGATCAGTGCTAGGGACAGATGATCAGTACTAGGGACACACAATCAGTGCTAGGGACAGATGATCAGCACTAGGGACAGGTGAATAGTGCTAGGGACAGACAATCAGTACTAGGGACACACAATCAGTGCCAGGGCCAGATGATCGGTGTTAGGGACAGATGATCAGTACAAGGGACACACAATCAGTGCCAGGGCCAGATGATCAGTGCTAGGGACAGATGATCAGTACTAGGGACACACAATCAGTACTAGGGACAGATGATCAGCACTAGGGACAGGTGAATAGTGCTAGGGACAGACAATCAGTACTAGGGACACACAATCAGTGCCAGGGCCAGATGATCAGTGCTAGGGACAGATGATCAGTACTAGGGACACACAATCAGTACTAGGGACAGATGATCAGCACTAGGGACAGGTGAATAGTGCTAGGGACAGACAATCAGTACTAGGGACACACAATCAGTGCCAGGGCCAGATGATCGGTGCTAGGGACAGATGATCAGTACTAGGGACACACAATCAGTGCCAGGGCCAGATGATCAGTGCTAGGGACAGATGATCAGTACTAGGGACACACAATCAGTGCTAGGGACAGATGATCGATAGGGACAGGTGAATAGTGCTAGGGACAGACAATCAGTACTAGGGACAGATGATCGGTGGTAGGGACAGATGATCAGGACTAGGGACACGCAATCAGTACTAAGGACAGTTGATCAGTGCTAGGGACACAGAATCAGTGCTAGGGACAGATGATCGGTGATAGGGACAGGTGAATAGTGCTAGGGGCAGACAATCAGTGCTAGGGACACACAATCAGGGCTAGGGACAAAGGATCAGTGCTAGGGAGAGACAATCAGTGCTAGGGACAGTTGATCAGTGCTAGGGACACACAATCAGGGCTAGGGACAGATGATCAGTGTTAGGGACAGATGATCAGTACTAGGGACAGGTGAATAGTGCTAGGGACACACAATCATTGCTAGGGACAGTTGATCAGTGCTAGGGACAGACAATCAGTGCTAGGGACAGATGATCAGTGCTAGGGACAGACAATCAGTACTAGGGACACACAATCATTGCTAGGGACAGTTGATCAGTGCTAGGGACAGACAATCAGTGCTAGGGACACACAATCAGTGCTAGGGACAGATGATCGGTGATAGGGACATGTGAATAGTGCTAGGGACGGACAATCAGTGCTAGGGACAGACGATCAGTGCTTGGGACACACAATCAGTGCTAGAGACAGAAGATCAGTGCTAGGGACAGATGATCAGTGCTAGGGACACACAATCAGTGCTAGGGACAGAAGATCATTGAGAATCACTACAGCGTAGTCTACATGAAGTAGAATACTCTAATGTAGTTTACATGAAGTAGAATACTCGGTGCACTTATGGCATTCACCAATGAAGTATATACCAAAGAAGCGTAAGAGTCGCATGAGGCTATCGCCTCATGCGACTTTAGCTTCCTGAGTGCTTAGCGAACCTCCCAAGTGCATCCATAACTCAATAGTGCACGCTATGGCGTTTACCATTTGTTTCATAACATAACATTGAGACATTGGAACAACAGAAGTCCTTTTATTGAGCTACATCACAAAAAAATGTTCGTGTAGTCCTACATGACAAGAGAAAACAAGCGCGCTAAAATTCATTCATGACAACCGACTGCACACCAGTAACTCGATAAAGTTTCATCTTCACACAGCTGTGAAGACAGTTTCGCATTTCTGGGAGAAGGACGTCGGCCATTATTTTGGAAACAATGTCTGTCAAAAGATTTGCTTTGTAAACATTGGCACACACGTCAGCAGCGTACACCCATGGGCAAATAGTAGACGCTAAATTAACCAATCAGAACGCGCGCTTTGCTTTAGTTATGTTATAATTCCAAATATCTCTTTTAGTTACTGAGGCACTCAAGTTTTTAAATTATGCAAATTAGCCAAGTGATGATCTCGTAAACTCAACCGAATTTTGATCAGATATGATCAAAAAAAGATATTTCAGACAGTTTGAATCAGAAATGTTTGATTCTTCACAGTAAGAGTCTACTAGATGTGCTCCACAATATGAGCTTAACAGTTTTGTTACCATGGAAACATACTGGGTTCCAGACCTCCCCAATATTAAAGGCTTTTCGGGCCACCTTTGGTGTTCCATTTTGATACTTGCCAATGGTGCCTCGTCTACATGATCCAGTGAACATAAAAAACGTTAGGTCAAGTCCATGGCCTTTTTAAAATGTTTTTCAAGATGAAAATCACTAAAATATTGAAATCAGGTTGGAGGGGACTGGAAAAGAGTGAGTTGCCATGGGAACATAACTTGTTATAGCCGTAGGTGTGTTACCTGTAGAACTATAAGCCTATCAAGTTTCAATTGTCTCTGCTGCAAACTGACTGAGTTAGCTCTACTTATCTTCTTGATGTAGTGGGTTGAGTGTTTGATGTCATCAGTCCTCTCATTTGCATATTTTTCACGTTTTCAAATGGACATATATCTCCAGAACCAATGAAGACATTTGCAAATCATAAACAGCATTTTTCATCTTACGTGGAATTCTACGTGATAAACATAAATATTCAAGGGGTAAAGATTTGATCATAGTAGCACAACCAGGGGTCAATTTAATAAAACTTTTACACTTATACTCTACAAGTTGGACCATTGTATTTACAGGGGCAGACGAAAATGGGTTTAATAAAAACTGTCACAAGTCCAGGTTACAAGTGTCTGACTTGTAGCTGCAGGTGCAGAGCTACATGTGTAAAGGATGGTAAGAATCAAATTCAATAAAACTCTTAAAAGAGTGCAACTTGTAAATCACTAGTACAAAATACAAGTCACATGTCACTTGTAACCACTGAGTACAACTTCTGGAAAACATATTGGAGTGTCAAAACATGTCGTCTTCTAGTGAAGAGGAACTCAATGAGCTCCTGAGACAACAAGTTTTCCGTCAACCTAGGAATTTTAAGGAAAGACAACTTTTTAACTTCGAAAATAGAAGGGAATTTTGAGAGAAGTTTTGTCTCCCTGCAGACGCCTTCATCCATCTATTGGAATTTTAAATACACCCCCAGATTTTAAAAGGGTAGCAGAGATATTAAAATTTGTATTTGTACAAGTTCATGTGCATTCAAATGAATTTTGCAATAATTGAAGGCTACAGTTCTAGTTTACACTTGTATCCTGACTCACAATACATGTGTTAATTCCAGTGTAGAAAAAACTTATATTGAATTCTAATTTGTATTTTCAAGCCAGACTTAACACATGTAAATTACACGTGTAAACACTACAAGTGTAGTTTCTTTACTAAATTGACCCCAGATTGATGACCAGGTTGAATTCCCATAGGACCAACTGGAGTGCTATTGTTATTCAGGTTATAGATAGTTTTCACTGTCCTATAATAACATACTAATAGGAGATAAATAAAGAAGAAACTTCTCCAAGTCTTAGTCCACAGGTATGTTATCCCAAACTTCAGATATTAATCAAGATATTTTGCACAAATTACAGAGCCCAGTATGGAACTGCCATATTGGTGTACCTCCATGGTCTGACAATATGGTGGCCAGAAAATAGTGTAAACATCTGAAATCTATTTTGGTTATCTAGGCTACTGATAATCTGTACTGCTGAAACAAACATTTAATACTCTTCCTACTACTTTAATTTCCCAAATGCCTAAAAATCATGGGATAACTATATATTTTTTGGACAAACGTGATCATTTCTTTATGTCAAGCACTGCCACAACTTTGAAATTCAAAATGAGCTGTTTTTCTATAATTTAGCACCTCTTATGCCTGATGAGGTAAGAACTTTGATGGTTCTTTACCGGTTCACCCAAATCCTGTTCCTCTGTGGTCAGTGGATAAAGAACGAGTAAAAGACACTCATGTAATTTTGTTTCATTATGCCCACAACGTTGTCTTATTCACTCATTTAGTTTAAAGAAAGAAGTTAACACGTCCAACTTCAACCTTTCAGTTTGGGGGAAGGGACTAAATGACATTAGGCAAACTGGCTATCAGGCGAAACATCTGGTTACCACAGGAAAGTGCTCAATTAGACTAAACACAGCATTAATTATAAGTAGGGTAATTATGTACCTGAGAGTTATCAGGCAAAAAAGAGTGCGTTTCAGACCTGTACAAAGTGATTACTCAAAAGGGGGATGGTCAAGATCTCTTAACCTTTTCCTCCACATGAGATGCCTTCGGAAAGAGCAATGGGCATGATCATCATCATCCTTATCGCCCTTCTTCATTTCCAAAGTTCTAATCGTTGACTTACATGAATCCACTCGTCTTTCAAGGTACTTGACTCTTTCCTCCACCAGTTGCTGAGAATACTTTGGCTCCAGCTGTGCAAACAGGTCGTTTTTTTTAAGAACTTCCCACTTAGTTTCCTGGTTCACAAATCTTGACATACATCTATGAATCAACTCGTCACTAAGTTGGAGTCTTTGCGCCATAACGACAAATTCAAGCGCTTCTTCGTTGGTCATGTTCTTGAACAGGAAATACTTCTCGCAACGAGCTTTCAATCTGTCCATCTGGTACTCACAGGCAAGTTCGAGTAACGAAAAACTGTTTTCTTCGCAAATACGGTGTTCAACGTAAGGGTAAATGGCACGAAGCAGTTCTTCTATTTCGTCTGCCTTCTTTTCTGGAAGCGGAATTTCTTTTGCGTTTTTCTCTTTGAAATCTAACGAAAGCATAGCGTCGAAAACAGGAGAACACATCGATAAAATGCAACGATGAACGTGAAATCGCTTGCCTTCTACGACGAGTACTAAGTCACTCATTTTCCAGGGAGCAGAAAAGTCTAGCTCTGGTTTACACGTAGATATTTTCTTAGAAGCGACATCGCTTGTCGTGGGTGTAGCAGCCGCGGCCATTGACAGTGCTATTCAATCTCGTTCCCAGAGTGTTCGTTCCCCTTGACCAGCGGTCGGAAAATGACGTTTGGTAGATACGTCATGTACGTCAGGAACCTCAAGTGGGCAAAGCACCTCATGTATTCCCTCATGTAAGCAAAGCACCTGAAGTAAGGAAAGCACCTCAAGTGAGCAGAGCACCTCAACTCAAGTAAGTCAAGCATGTCAAGTAAGACAAGCGTCTCAAACATATCAAGCACATATAAAACATATATTTCGGTGCAATATATGTCCCCATACATGACATAACCTACCCGACGTTTTCCGACCGCTGGTCATGGGGAACGAAGATTCTGGGAACGAGATTGAGTGCTATTGTGAATCATTCTCGTCCTCAGACCCTTCACTTTCTCACCGTCCGTCATGCGCAAAACAGAAGGGCTCTTGTGAATCTTTCCCGGAGAGTCTGGGCACTAAATTGGTTATGAAAAGCACCCCTGGCATTCCCCTGGCACCAGATATCGATTTGAGAAATAAAATAATTTTCGAGCGAGCTAATTCCTTGAAATAGCTGGGAGAAATTTATAATGGAAGTCTTCTGAAACCGGAAGATTGGGTTCTCTGGAGTGACTGGAGTGAGCCTTCCCCGACCCTCCCCCGCTCCCGCTAAAGCTGGACTGGGTAACCAGCCCTCACCCTTTATCAAACAAGAAGCGAAACAAAATGGAAGGCGACAGCGTGGACAGGGTTACGACGTTTCTCCAAAAGCCACAAACAGTTCTAAGGTTTATTGCCATTGTAAGTACTTAACTAAATCGTGCTTAATCGGGCTAGCACTATCATTTGGAATTTTTCACTTTGTCTGCGTTCGATAACGCAGACTTGTCCCTGTATGGACTTGCTTCTACAACTTGGAGTAATGCATGCAGTTCATGAATAAGGTAGCTAAGAACTTTGTCTTGGAACCCAGATGTCGCTCATGAAGGTTTATACACTGTCCTTGGTCACTTGCAGTGCAGCTCAGGGAAAACTTACAAGTCAGTTGAAACATGGGTGTATAAAATGTTCTGCTCTACCGTACATTATGTACTTAATGGGACTAACCTTAACCCGGAAAGCGTGAGCAAGTCATACAAATTGTACAAAACATTGTGCAAAGATCTGAAAAAAAAATAGGTAATCAAAATTTCGCCTCTTTTCAACCCAAAAACCATAGTAGAAAATAGAACTATGAAGAATCAACCACAAAAATGTGTTAAATATCCAAAAAATATCTTTCAAACATTTCCCTAAATCTGCCAAATAAAATGGTTATTTGGGTTGAAGTCTGATGCTACCCCTTTAGTTGGATATGAATTTTTAACATCCTTGGAGAATGAGGGGCAGCTAGTCAGGACGACGCAATATTTTTGGGTGAAGACATTTGTGGGTGAAACTAAACTTTTGCGCGAAAATATCTTTGCCCAAAAATATCGCGTCATCCCGACGTAGCTGCCTCTTGGTCTCCAAGGATGGATTTTGACTAGAACTGCGTGCTGTAATTCAAAAGTAGAGTGAGCAGTCCCTATCTGTCTCTAGAATCTGTTGTGTTAACGGAAACTGTGATAATTGTTGTGCGACATGTGCAGTTTTATGCCATAGTCTCATTTTAGAAGCAAGTTCTAGTTTGTCTGCCATCTTGAATGTACACAGAAGTGAGTTGCCCTCACATTCAACAGATTCTTGCACTAAATCATCCCTCTTAAAATCTTGGTGATGTAAATTTGTCAATTTTTATTCAAAGGCACTTATAAAACTTAAACTATGAAATATTAACAAAGACAAAATAAAAGACAACAACTATGGTAGCTAAAAATTGTATTTAGATAAACATTTTATTTGTTTTTAAATACAAAGACTTTCAGTTTCTTTCATGCTTTTTTTTACCAGGTGCCTGTTAAAGTCATTAATAAAATTTGGATATTTCTACCCTTTGAAAAAAATAAATTTTAACAGTTTTTAAAATTGAATTCAATTTTAACAGCGGTTGCATTTGCATGATTAGTGGAACAGTAATAATTATGACAATTGTTGTCATGAAAAATGAACATTTATAAACAAAATTTGTCGTGCCGTAACATTTTCTGAAGTTTTGAAGTCTATGTTTCAGTTTTCAATTTTCTGAAGTACTGCATCTAGCTTATAAATGAGCAATTTTAAGACCACAATGTCCTTTTTTTATGGTTGAGTATTTTGGGGGGTTTTGTCTTTCCACTTTGGTAAAAGAAACAGCTTATTGTCTTGCAATCATTTGTAATAATTAAAAAAAGATGTTTTATTTTTTAATTTTAAATATTGATTGACATGTAACCCATAATATTTTTTATTATCTGCTGGAGGTTTTATTTTTTTATTTATTTATTGTTTTTTATTCCTCCAATTCCTAGCTGGAGGTTTAAAGTGGGTTTGCCTTTTAAGCCATTGATTTTCTGCTCACCTTTTTTCTGAAAAGGATGTTTTACCATTCTGACACCATTGACTGGTTACTTACATTTAAAACACTAACAAAAATTCAGTTGATTAATAACCTATAGGTTTTTGGTAAGTTTGCACTAGTACACAAAACAAAAAGAAGTATAATTCACATCTAATTACAGAGACTCCCATATTCTTGGTTTTTCAAGTGACATCATATTCACCATGTTGGATGACGTTAACTAAAGAACAATTATTATTCTAATCAGCTTCTTTATGTGTCATCCAACATACTCATCAGCCCTTAGTTATTTGAATCTCTCAGGATTGGTTACAAATTATCAACTGAAAAATTATGGGGCAAAACCATTGCTAAGTACAATGTTAAGCATTTGTGTTGAAACTTGGGATTTTGATGTAAAATAACTTCTATTAGTAAGATTGAATCTCTGTGTTATTTAATATGAGTTACCAGTATTTGAGGATTGTGGCACGGCTATGGATTGTACATACCGTAGAATTCTGAAAGTAATGGCCCCCATTACTTTCGGATTTAGCAGGCAAAAGTGGCCGCTACTTTCGGGTATCGGTTACTTACCGTTAGCTGTTACTTTCAAATGGTTAAAAAACGTTTGTACGGTAACAGACATTTCACACAAAGCGGAAGCGTAACACATGAAATTAAAAGTTCCATTTATGTTTGTTCCTAACTACCCACAAAGCAGACTGTATAAACAAAAAAGGTCACTGTAGGGTGAAATTAAACTATTACATTGCATTATATTGCGATGCAACTGATTACACTACAGTGTATCATTTGACTCTGCTGCCGGACAAATACAGCTCATCAGTCATAGTTTCAAGAAAAATTCAGTTAAGTTTGAAATAAGATTACAAATAACTCTTCAAGTTGTCCTGCAGCCAGACTGCTCCAACTGCATTGCACTTGAGAACAGAGAGTTTCTCTTTTAGCAACTTCTTCAAAGGGCCGCTGCTTTCAGATGGGCTGTTACTTTCAGATGGGCTGTTACTTTTGGGGGAACTGTTACTTTCGGGGTTCAATAAGAAGGTAAAAAAATTAATTTTACAGTTGGGGGGCTGTTACTTTCGGAATACTATGGTATATGTTTGTAGATATGAACTAAAATGTTTTTGCATACAGTGAATTTATTTATGGAAAACCATATGTGATTTCAAAATTACCACCTTGGCCACATCCCTCAGATTTCTTTGCTACAAGTATGTGACTAATATCTTTTTAAGCTTGTGAAGATTCATTTGTAATTCAGTAATTCAATTTAATTCCCATAAAAACACTTCATTTGCAAAAATATGTACACATATTTACTGTCAAGTAAATATGTAACAGTCATAATAAGAAATGAGATACCAAGCAGAGTCAATGTTTTTAGCAATCATGCTGTCACATTGTCATTCTCAAGTGAATATGAACATTTTCATATGTGAACATATTCACTGGAGAAAGATGCTGTGACAGCGCTGAAAGCTTGTGATCGCTAAAAACATTGACTCTGCTTTGATATCTCATTTCTTATTATGTATTTACTAAGTATAGAATATTTCTTCTTGTGCATTTATTAAGTTGTTGTTTTGTATTTTAGCTCTTTGCCATAGTTGTGTTTGGCTGCATTTCAGCTGGTGGTTATGACGAAGATAATGGCATTTGCTTGTTTAATAAGAAAGCAGGTGCATGTCATTATGGTGTTGGTATTGGTGTTATTGCGTTCCTGGGCTGTATTGCATTCCTTGCCATTGACGTACAATTTGATACCATCGACAACCCTGATACAAAGAAATACATCACTCTGGGTGACCTAGCATTTTCTGCATTGTGGTGCTTCCTGTGGTTTATTGGTTTCTGTTATCTTGCGGACATGTGGAGAAAGACAAGCAAGCATACTTACGTTACAATGGAGATTAACAATTGCCAAGCAGCTATTGCCTTCTCATTTTTCTCCATTATTGTATGGGTAAGCTTGTGGATAAATCTCCACTTTGTATGAATATTAAGAACAGGAAGGTATATCTATTAATGCAAGCTGAATTATTGTTTTAATGTGCCAAATTATGTACATGTACATATAATGACTTGCATATGGTTCATTCTTCGCTTTAACTCAGTTTCAAAATCCAAAAGGAGTATACATGTAGTCCAGGGTTAAGGAAGTTGTGGTCTAAAGCAATTCAGATTTTTCGTTGAGAAGTGCAGGTTCACATTTAATTATAATCATAATAATGATAAAGTCATATCCCAAACACCTTTATTTTAAGCTTATAATTTAGTCTCCAGAAGTTAAGACCTCATACACATTTAAGCACAAAGCACCAGTCCTATAACAATCTCTGTCAGACTGCAGTCACACCACATATTCCATGCATTCCCCTTAGAATTTGTCTATTAAGAAGACTGTTAGCAGCAAAATACAAAACCTCTGTTGAAAGGGGCAGTAGCAGCTTATGCTACTTTTGTGTTTCAATCAAGTCATAGAACTATGGCACTTAGTGCATGCTTCCATTCAGGGTGTTTCTTTTGTAGCCATCACATAAAAAGTCAAATCATTCTTGCATTTTGATTGGTTCTTCAGGGCTGTAGCTGGAAAAAATTTGACTGAGGCAGTGCTCATCAGGTTAACTTCTCTTCGTAGGTATTTAGGGTATTCATGATCACTACACTTAAACACAGCATTGGGGTCATGCAAAAAATGACTGAGGAAAATGCCTCACTTATGATCCTTTGGAGCACAGACGTATATATCATGCCTATATATCTCTATTACATAAAACAGATGAATCCCACGTTGCCATACAACTGTTCAGTAATAAATCACAGAAGTTGTCAAAATGTGGTAAGAACATCAGTGACACACTTGCCTAATGGTTTGTGTACCACGTTTTTGTTCTCATTTTTGATGTCATCTGTGATCTACACTGTACTAAGTACTGCGTAAATGCGTACTTAAGAAAACTTGTTCTAATTTGCCCATTGTGTGTATTTTCAGGCTGGTCTGAGTGTTATGGCATTCACCAAGTATCGTCGCCTTTTGACAGAGTTTGAATATTCTAGGGATAATCTATCAGGTGATTCATACTCATCACCTTATGCTTCATTTCCCACCTCTCAAGGGCAAGGAGATCCATACCAAGCTAAACCATTCTCTGAGGAGGCAGCTGACAGTGCTCCCGGGGAAGATACTGCCAATAAATTTGCACCTCCACCATATTAAGGCGGTGATCATATTACCAATGGCCATAGTTTGATTTGGATTTTAAAAAATTGAATCAGAGTTTTGTGTAGCTGAGAAACTACGTAAGGAAGAGGTAAAGGCAATACTCTTTTTATTTTTTGTAGTTTCTTAGTACCTATTTGGGTTATTTTTGTTGGGAAAAAAAAGGCTGTTTGCTACTCATAGAGGGCATGATTACTCTATGGTACTTGGTTTAGGTAGAAGGAATTTCTTTGAGCAAGGTCATTTTTGTAAAAGTGTTTTGCTCTCATTTGTTGAGAGTGTAATCACTCATGTCTGATTGACTGAACATACATTTTCTAAGCTAAGGTGTTGAGGTAATTTTGACTAAAATGCAGTTATTACCTAAAATATGATGGAAAATTGGTGAAAGATGAAAAAATGGTGTTTTGTTTTATGTGATCTAAAATTGCTCATAATGGCCTAAAAGCTTTGAGTCGTCTAGTTTGGATGACAAAATTCATGGTGCCAAGAAACTTTTCTTAGCTGGCATCAGTGAATTTAGACACCACTTGGACCTACTGAATCTAAATCACTCATTGCTGTGAAATTATGAATGGTCAAATCCAATGATAGGTGTTGCTCTGTAAGTTCATTTGTTAATCTTTGCTTGCCTACATGTATCTAGAAATTCAGATTTTCATTAGGTTTGCCACAAGTCAAGTTCTTAGTGTGGAACAGTTGTCTTCTTCTTGACAAAGACTAGATTTTCTTGAAGCAACAAGCTTCTACATTGCATATTAAAGAGTTTAAGCATGACGTTTACGGCAGATGGCAAACGTCAAAGATTACCTCTGAATTCATGTTCTTTTCTTCTAATCCCTAACTAAATCACACAAAAATAGAAAAATTTATCCTGCAATTTACCGCAAATACAAATATTTTCACTCTACTGTACAGACAGTTGAAGACAGACATCAAAAGTTTCATTTTTGCCGTTTGACGTAATGTTGTGCTTAATCTCTCTATGAACTCAAATGGGGAGAATGTTAGCATTCAGGTACATTTGTAAGTTTTGTTCTCATTGAATTGCACTTGACATATATGGTAATATATTATTAGTATGATTTTAATTTATGAGAAGTTTTTAGCTTGGGTGGTTTGTGTTCTGAATACAGACCAGGTGGTATTCATCTAAAAAAATTATCATTCATATACATGTGACTATGTGAAAATTTGAGAGCAAGAATTTTCCAGAATGTCGTCACATGGTCTGAAATGGGGCAACAAACCATCCCAGCTAAAAAGGTCTATTACAGTAGTAAGCATTCCAGCCTAGTTTGCTGACACATAAATGAGAGTCCTCGGAAATTCTCGCTTGTGTGAAAGTTTACCCCGTGTGTGATAAACATACATTTGTAATCCCGATGTTTGGTTGTACAATAAAGAATTAATTTCCCCTGTGTTTTCAAAGTTTTCCAAATTGCACCTTTTGCTATGAAGGTATTTCTTGTGAGAACTTTAAAAAAACATACATGTGTAATGAATTCTTAGTATACCCATGTGATTATCTTTTGCCGTATATTGTTTGTCATATATAGTCACATATTGATGTTAAAAGTGTTCATCTAAAGCACGCAGAAAGTGGTTAATTAATAGTGTAGAGGTTCATATGTTTATGTGGCTTAAAGGTTTCTTTGAATCTATTTTCTCTTATTATTAGCAAATTAGCAGACTGTTTACACAAAATGATCTGATTCTTAGGCCAGTGATGTCAAAACAGGCAAAGCAAAAATTTAGTTAAAACTGATTGAGAAATTTAGGAGGTAATTTAGAGGGCAGAATGAACTAAAAGATTAGAGTCTTCACGTGGTCAAAACCCAACAGGACAACATATATTTAGCAATGCCAAGAGATGTCAATGCGAGGAATGTAGTCAATTATTCTTCCCCAAGTGAATCTTGTGCTAGCTGTAAAGCTACATAAGTGAAATCTCTTGCCATTTTTCCACATGCTTTGACCCTCAAACATTTTTTTTTTTGGCCAAGACAGCAGCTGTAGGCTTCTGTTATGATCACTAGTCTTTGTTGTCTGACCTCTGTTGAAATGGCTAATAACATAATAATATTATTCAGTTTTAATCCACATTTTAACTGACAATAGCAGAAGTTACAGTCGAAAGGCACTTGAAAAATTTGTCCCTTTCTGAAATTTGTACCAGCCTGCTTTATTAGACATACATGTAATGTAGCAGGACACTTAGAAATAAACTGCAGGGATATTCTATGGAGGAAAAAATTCTTGTTGATCATAGAGTCTTAGACACATGCATTTGCAAACGTCAGTGTGAAATAAAAAAAAATAAACTGATTGATTGTAATGTAGGTCTTCAGAAGGTCTGTGGACTAGACCTGACACTTGTTGTTTGCTGTGTCAGTGGTACTGGCAGAATTCAGCTGAAAGCATTAAAAGTGGTCATTGGTCCCTGCGACTTTATGGTCTCAAACGTACCAGCCGAATTAAAGGTAAACTAAGAATTCGTAAGACACTATTCCTGAGACACTAGATAAAAGAAAACAGTGGTTAAAAATGGTAAAAATATATAATACTGGAAAATATTTGCACGCAGAGTCTTTAACACGCGGTTCAGTTCCTTCATTAATGAAAAGCATCTCAAAACTAAACAATCAAACTTGAACCTATTGTTTTCTTTGAATTCGTGTTTGTAACCCATTTTATTCACTCAGTTGACTTGATAATGGAAATGTCATTAATTTTAAACCCAAATTGTTTAAACATTTTTCTTTTTATCACAATGGTTTACTGTGAAATTGATAAGCAAATCTCTACTACTACGGATTGTTAAATAACCTCGGAGCATACTATGGTGCTAACTCCGTTGATGCCCAGGCCCTGACAGCATTTTGAATACTTTCTTTTTGCTCGAAATCTGAACGTTGTAAGTGCAATGCGAGCAATTGCAAGGCTGCTAACCAAAGGTTGCTTATTTAATACCTTTAGTCCACTGTGCAGTGTAAAAATGTCCTTTTCATGATGCGGAGCCATTATACCATGCTCTACAAATACTGCATTATAAGCGTACCCGCAATTCCCTGGGGCGTTTTATATATATTTTATGTTAGTTTTTTACATTTTGGGGGCCCACTCGCGCTTTGTTGGATATGAAATAATTATCGCCAGTTCGGCGCCTGGTTGGCCATCTATCATCTCAAAAGTCAGGTGGCATGTTCAGGGCCTTTTCTACAGGCTAAAATTTACAGAGGCAAAGAAAGCACCAAATTTGGGCATAAGGTTCAGGGAAAAAATTAAGAAGGGGTGTTGCGTGATCTGACTTCAGAAGAGACGAAAAAATATGCATAGTTTAAAAGCGTCGAAGGATCGACATCGAATTGAGTGTTGAGCCACGGAACCCTTGAATCATCGAAGAATCAATACAACTCCCTGCACGTGAAGTAATTGAAGATAGAAACCATTCACGAGATGCGAGCTAGCCGAAAAGTGCTTTGCTACTATTTAAACCGACTAAGCCAAAAGTGACCGCACTGGAAAGTGACACTTGTATATGTAAGCACCACTGCTGTTATGTGAATCGCGATTAATATCACAAAAAGGTATCATTGTAGAGATGTTTTTATATCTACAAAACAAAAATTTGCGTGCTTGTGTCGTAGGAAATGGTATAGATTTTTTTCAATTCTGTCCATGTCGGCAACAAAACGTTCCCGAAACATAAACCCGGTATCTCGCTGCACGCATCAGTAAGCACTAAATAAGACATAAACAGCACTGTGCTAAATAAGCTTTATTTTTCCTATATCAAAATAGTTTGCTACATATATGACAATTATCGTTTTTCTTTTATACAACTAGGTACATTAAAACATATTTAGTTTCAAAAAGTGGCAATAATTTTCTTATTTGACAAGAATTCTCACAGATCTTCACACCTCGAAGGTTCAGTAATACACCACGCTTCGTTTGCTGGATCCTGGACACTGCCTCTTCACGAAGTTAGATTCAAGGAGACATTACATAGAGGATGGAAAAAAGCATTACTATATACTCAAATTAATCATATCAATCTATCACTGCTTTTCAAGTTTATTGTTTGCTTATTTTCATTTTTTTCAGCTCAAAACTGTTCATTTTTCTCACGATTTCTTTCATGGTAAAATAGAGAATTCAGTAGCCCATAGCGGGAAAAAATTAATTGTATTTAATCTAGTTGTAAATTGTTATGCCACAAATCTAACCTATTTTTAAATCTACAAATCGTTCCGGCACTATTGGCTACTATTTAACAATGTTCAAAAACAATGCTTTTCTTAATTCATTCAAGAACAACATCGATTATTATATATATATATATATATATATATATATATATATAAATATATATATATATATATATGCTTATACACTTTCGGCTGACTCGACGAATCGCGTTACTTTTTTGATATTAATCTTATTTGTATTATATTCGATTATTTATTCTTATTTGGTTTGTGTCTTTTGAGTTTTGTACCGCATTGTCATAGTATCTCGCTTAGTAATCACCGATTGTTTATCATTGGTTAATTTTTTCGTTTTCATGTGTTACCACGCCCTGTTATGTAATCATCTTTGTAATATGATGTCATTTTTTATACTGTAAACTTATTTAAGGTTATTGTAATTTATTATTCACTTGCACTGCAACTGATGAAGGTCTTTGACCGAAACGTTTATTTTTATTAAATTTTTAAACCTTTCTTTAGATTTCTTAGATTTTTTACTGTATATATATTTTTTTTTCGCTCGAAGTTGTCCGTCCTCGTTTTCCACAATTGCCTATATATGTGTGTATATGTATAGTTTTTTTTTTTTCTCTACGATTAAATTTGTAAACAAGACTCAGGGAATAATCAAAGTTTTGTCATCCTTAGCATCATGTGATTAACTTGTCCAGTTGATTGTGACTGGTAACGAGCTTGGACTGTGTCGTCCCCAGTAATCCACTGCCACGATGGAATACCAGCCTTGAACATAATTCCTATCTTCTACAAAACAAAGAGACATAGGCATTAAAACCTTCACCAAAAAACCAACTGTTAGGTAGTGAAGCTTTAATCAACACAACAAATACAACACTACATGGAGCACATGGCGGACCTGATCCAACAGCGCGTAGATCTGACGTAACAGAACGTAAACGAGGCTACTGACGTACCCAGACTCTTATGAGGCGGAAGTTCAAAATACACCACACCAACAATGTAATTTTGGTCCCCACGAGACTTCCCAAAGGGGTCTCTCTTTCCCTCCCAAGGAACATTAAGATATAGGTCCTCCCAAATGCTATCATCGGTGAAAAAACACACTTGTCTCACGCGGTACATAGCAATAGGTATTTGTTCGTTGCTTATTCTGTGCTTCAGATAGCAAACTGCTGTCATTTGACCAATTACTGATCCAGTAACTTAGCCGTGGAGCGGCCATCCTTGATTAGTATTGGTGGATAACTCTAGTCTGTTGCAGACGTTCGTTGATTTGTGAAAAATAAAAAAAAGTTAACCCTAACCGTCAGAGTCTTTTGTTTTCTCTCGCCGTTCTTAGTGCTGCTCACCAGCTGACGGAACGTCTAGAACAGGCTAAGACAAATCTTGGGTACAGAGGCGGGGTGGCGTACCTTACGAAAGTCCCAATATAGTGGAATCCCTATTTCTCGAACTTTCGATTTGTCTAACCTCCCGATAACTCGAACCATAAGTCGTTTCCCTTCCCTCAATGGAACACTGTAATTTTACCCCCGACTTCTCGAACTACCCGATTTTTCAAGCCAGTTTTTGTTTCCCTTGGAGGTTCGAACTGAATCTGGACAATTTTCGACATTTCGACATTTCAATTAGGACAATTTTCGACATTTCGAGGAAGAGTACCTCGAGACAACAGATGATGAAAGGTTGTAAAAATGATGTCCACTTTATTCACTCGCTTGAATGGTCCATGGGAACTTTTGACGGAATACAGGACTTGATAGGAGAGAAGGCATCTTCAAGACAACAGAGATGGTCATGTTTAGAACATAGAGTAAAACGAGAGTCTTATAAGAATGAATCATTGGCTGCATTACTGATATAAACAGAGAATATGAATACAAAGACAGTGCAGATATCTGGCGTCTCTTCTAAAAAAACTGATTACTGAATAAGGAAACAGCAGAGATCTTGTACCTTGACTGCACGTCCCCCCAAGTCACCAGTACTTCATATGACGATACACGAATGAGTCGAACTCCTACGACCTGTGATAAAAACAATTCAGATTTTACATGTACATCGCATTTGGGTAATGTATGGAAAGGCCGTTCATGCATGGCAGATAGGATTAAAAACTAATAGCAGAATTTAAATAGCAGATAAATAGTAAATAGGATTAATTTTGTTGATATTCCAGAACGAGCAGAAACAAAGGATGATATTTGTTATGTCGGGTGGAACCGAAGTACGTAATGAGGATATCAATAAATCTGTGAGGTGGCTAGGCCTGGTAAGCCATCACTCCATTAAGCTCGAGAAACGAAAAATATTGAATTTCAACAGTATTATGTCACACACATATGTGCAGTGTATTTTGTTTTGACTGAATTTGATAAAATTTGATTAGCAAAATGCTACAAGAGCCTCACCTTCTGAGGGGGTGACACAGGTTTTGCACAGACATGCAACAAACTTATTCCTGGCAGGGGGAGCGACAGGAAAATATTTAAGATATCGGAAGAGAGAATACTGGGATCCAGACTTCTAACAGGCTCCTGCAGAACGGAGAAAAGGAACCATGATACGTGAATAACACATAGTTGAGGCGACGTTTGAAGATACGACGGAGGCAATTTGGCAGCAAAAGCACTCTTTACTTCTTCCTTTTATAACAAATATGATTAGATACTTTACAACATTTGAACCCATGGCCTTTCTGATAGCAACACAATGGGTGGCTCTTTCATCGTAACTAATCTAGTTATTTATTTATCGTGAGCAGGTCACCCTTCAGTTTGTAATGTAATGAAACCTTTGATATGGACAAAGTCATTTGACGCGCAGGTGAAACACTCACCTATCGATGAAGGTAAAGTAACCACCGTAACAAGTTTGTAATTAAAGCAGATGTTTTGAGCGTTAGCCCCTCGTCAACGAAAATAATAGACACCCAAGGAGGAGATTGTAGACCTACATCCTTACTGTACTAGTTACAGATTTCATCATTTCGCTGGGCCCTTACAACAGCCACAATATGCTTAACTTGTGTTACAAAATTCTTGTTGATGTTATCATAATTAGAAGCAATTTGATACACAAAAAAAGAGGGAAAAGGAAAAACGCTGCAGAAATATAGACTAGGTCCTCAATTCTTACTATTTTTAATGGAGGCTCTGTCAAACAAGTTGCCGTAACCACATCACCGAGTATATACACATACTTAAAACCTCTCTTCAGCAAATTCTAAGCCATGATCGCACTTGTAATAAGCAAAAATCCCCTGGAGCCAATACACCCATGGTAATTAACTTATGATTAACTTTGGTTGTTACTATGGAGTAAAGACGATGCAGTTAAAAAAAAGAAGAAAATAAGTTACTATTACCTGATGAAGACGGAGTTCACTAAGTTGATCATCACTGGGAAATACAGGAGAGCCCATCTCCTTCCACAAACGAAATGGATTCCCATTGCCATTATCCAGCCTATAAACAACAAATGCCACATCTTGTCTCCATGGTAAATTCACAACAGATATGTTTATTTGTGAAAGTGCAGTTCTCCCTGATGTATCATCGCTGTTGTAAAGCAGAGCTGCCAGTTCCCAGTCATTAGTGGAAGACAATCCAAGAGGCTCAATAATAGTGGCCATTACTCCAAAATCATCATGATCGCCATTTTCAAGTGTTATGGAAGCCTTGATCTGTTCATCACCCAACAGTGCCAGAAGCCCCATGACACTGAGAACAGGTTTCTTGACAAATTCTACCTTCCTTGGATTAGAGTGGTTCATCTGGAATCTAGCCAATAACGTGCGTTGACGGAAGTAGTATGGCGGATAGCTGATGAATCCATTATCATTACTAAGGAGGTTGTATCTTAAAATCAAACAGAGACAATCCTATATTATAAGATGTTCATATAAACCTGCACCCAACATAACACCGAGACTACTTTCAGCTGAGCTTCTTTCTTTCCTTTTGTTTCTAACACCTCTTTTTCCCAAAAAACAAACAAACAAACAAACAAAATTTTTGATTGTCCCTTTCTCTTGTCAGTCACATTATATTACTCGCGTTACGAAACGCAGGAAAAAGCCTTTCGGTCCAAATAGAACACTTTACATTGCTGTAACGAAAGGTTAATGCTCGAAACGTTAGCTTCACAAACTCGCCAAGGCACTTAATTTACCTTTATCAACTCAAGTTGATGATAGCTAAGTATATTAGTCACAAAACTGACTTCCGGTAAGGCGCAGTCCCTGCATACGGCCTCCTATTGAATGTGTTTTTTCTGTGATATATGAAGGTAGAAACAGGTATTTCCCGTTGGAGCTTTCTGCTTGGTTCAGTTGAAATCAGCAGCTACAGTTACAGTCGTGTAGTATATCGAAAACTACAGCCTAGTCTTTAATATGGGATTCCATACTCTGCGTTTATTATTTGCCCAGCAGAAACTGAGTTGGTTCTAACAACTGCAGGTAGTCGGGTTTTGCCGTAACGGCTGGGCAAAAGCTCTAGCATCAGAGAAATTTGGTAGATCAGCGATATGACTAGCAGACACGGACAGTTTCACTGCGACTTTTGTAAGTTTGGTTTTCGGTAAGTCTGAAAGAACAAGGCAACGAACCAATTCGTAATTGCCCTTAGACAGCACATTTGATCCTCAGACACCATTTCACACCACTTTACCCCCCTTACCCCCTTCAGTTTCCTTGTAAACTGCTGGCAGTCTGTTTTTCTCTCGAAATTCAGCAGGGGTTACGAGGCGAGACGCTTTAGCCCAAAGGGGAATGAGACGAGACATGGGCGCGGCACGCACGTCTTCCCTACTCGGCCATACCGCCCTTGTCCCGCCTTCTTCCCTACTCGGCCACCGCCATACCGCCCTTTTGCGTTCGCGATGACTAAACACTCGTCTAGTTTCCTTCTGCACTATGTGACAACCGGGATGAGCATTCAATTCTGGGGGCTGAGGGGTAATAGCTTGGCAGAGGCCGAGGGAACTGCCATCAATAAAGGGAAGCTTCGTTCCCCTAAAGAAGACTTACAAGAAGATGTCTCCTTGGATAGAACGCGGGTTCTTGTTCATTCAGCAACAGGAGTTGTTGCTACAGTTACGTGGCAGAACTGTAGGTTTGTATGCAGACTTCTGCGACAGCCATTGCTGACCTCTCGTTTAGATCCAAGCTTTTTAGCACAGCATAGGCATTGTCATGGTAGTATTTTGGTGGTATTTCCCTGGCCCACACTGGGTGTCATATTGCTACCAAAACCAAGCTACCCACTCCATGATTATAGTCCCTAGTATCCCTTAGCTTTCGACACACGTGAGCTTTTTTCATAATTTGAAACGCTTATTTCATGATAGTCTGGCATGTCTCCTGACGCATGTCACAGTTGGTGAGTTCTATGATGTTGAAGATCTTTTAAGGTGGGTGAACACAGTTTTTGATACCTGTGTTTCATTCACCCTTTTCTCTAAAACCCTTGATCCCTCGGTCATCAAAAATGGCAGCAAGCAAGTTAACAACACAAACTTTTGTTTTTTGATGGTTAAGCTGACGTATGTGCCGTTTCCATGGCAACACGAGCAAATATAACCAGGCCTTTAAAATCGGTTTTGTTTATTTGTAGAAAATCTAGTCATTGGATTTTCCTTATAATTTGCACGCAACAAGCTTGAAACGATTCCCACAAGTTAACACCATTTTGCTAATAATTTAACAGAGAGATCTTTAATTATCCCTTGTTGAAGGTTAACTGGAATATCTAGAATTTCCTTCGTTAAAGTTCAATTATTTTCAATACTCCAGTTACTTATTTCCTAAAGTATTTTCGTGCCAAATTTCGTGAAATTTTAATGAATGGTTCTCGAGAAATAGGCGTATTTCCGAGAGTGCAATTTTTCATTCAATCGCAATTTTGTGACTTACTACGCATGCGCTACATTTAACTGGGTTCTTTCGGTAACAAAGAAAAAGCTGAGAATTGCTGGGTTCTTTGCATCGTTACCTTCTCTAACATATCTTTGTAATAAAATACTAAGACCATCAATACACTCCGTTCAGTTATAGAGAAAAATAGCATAGATAGTGCGGGTGTTGAGTAAATAAAATGATCGCTCTATTGACGGCATGTTTGTTTTTTACAATCCTTGTACGCGCGCTGAATTGCATCAGCAAAAACACGCGCGAAAACTGTGTTCGGCCACCTTAATGTCATGTGGGTGAAGGAGTTTCTCTATGTTACTGCTTACTTAGTGATGTAATGTAGCTAGTTCGTCGGAGTGGGTGTTAAATTAGTCGGCTTGGGATCCTTTGTACAGTATTATGTTCTGTTTTCCAATCGAAAAGGATGTGATGTGTCAAGTGTATGACTATATATTTCAAAAATAAGAATGAAGAAGTTATAACTAACCTAACACTGAAATTCGTTTTTACGAACATTTCTTGATGCTGTGCCAAGATCTGTAAAGCAACCAGAAATTTGTAAGTAAATGTGGTATTGTCTTGTTGTAGAGTGTCAATAAGTTAGCCCCCAAAATCAACACAGATTGTCAGTGGTGACATCTGTTACATGCATAACGTTAGTTCTGAAAATTTGGTATTACAACAAG
This sequence comes from Orbicella faveolata, assembly GCF_042242905.1. NCBI lineage: Eukaryota > Metazoa > Cnidaria > Anthozoa > Scleractinia > Merulinidae > Orbicella > Orbicella faveolata. The sequence goes on along the minus strand of NW_028301547.1, from coordinate 11,442,588 downwards.
ACAACAATATTTATGTTCCCTGCCCACATTAAGGGAATTTAATCACCATTAATTTATGCCTGTGTATGAATAATGAATTAAGTAAATTACTTTTACTTTGTCTAACTTTGCTTTGACTACTGAATTTTCTAATAAAACTGAAAGACCACCAGAACAGTTTTATGACTTTTTAAGTTGCTTCCTCTTTATCTTTATTAAGGCATCACATCAACAACCACCTTTAAAAGATCCAAACCTGTAAAAGATCCATTACAAAATAAAATCTAAACCTATCTAAAGTAAGAAGGTTAGGAAGATTGGTGCTAAAATGCATATAATTCTTAACTGAAGATATGCTACTTTGAGACTGAAAATTTGTGGCATCTGAAATTTCATTTTACGTAATTCGTGATACATTTTTGTCAGAGATAACAGTCTTTACAAGAACTGTAGTCATACTAAACTACAGTCTGGGCTAATATGAAGTCACAGTAGGTTCACAGACTGTTATTTAAAAACCAGTTCCAATATCAAATAACTTAAGGTAGTAAATTCACTTTCTTACCATGGCATGACCTATTCTACCAAGTGCAATGCAATCACACCAAAATGCAAGCCACTGAATTTGAATGTGATTATCACATATTAACTTGGAACATTTTGTTTACTCATAATAGTCCAAATAGTCTTTAATACCCTGGTTGAGATCACAGCACATCACTCTACCCCCAGATCACTTGCAGTTGAGGTTTCTCATTCATTTTTAGGCCATACACTGTAGAAACGTAAAATTGATAAGGGCTAGAAATGCCAATAACTATGCAGCTGCCTGCATTTTGCTTTATGCTTCATATTCAGAATGGGACCATTTGTTAATAAGGATGTCTCTTTAACTGAAATACGTCAGGATACTTATTGGGTGAACTTTAATTACCCACCTTAACTACAATGGCTGCATATGTTGCATCTGCTCTCCACTCTTCACCCAAGCTCCAACCAACTAATGGATCTCCTTCATCATTGTATATTGGTGAAGTCTTGTATTTGGGAACAAGGTGAGCTATTTCCTCTAGAACCACTGTTTCGTTATTTAAAATGGTCAGAGAGTGTTCATTGCCTTTGATGTGGAAAGAAATAAAATCAAGTCTAACCCCTCTCTCACCAGTGAAGAAATTAGTACCATTGTTGCAGTGCTGTAGCAGAGACTGTAATAACAAACAAAACAACAGCATGATCATTTCTACTCAATAAAGTAAGACCCCCTTTGAATCTTAAAAACTAAGACCTAAGATCCCCTGCAAATCTCAAAATCTAAAGTCTTAAGTTTATAATTGAAAGATTTTGTGCAAAAAGGGCGTATATCGCCCAAAAAGTGATATACAGTGGTATACATGACTTGTATGCCCTTTTTGCATGAAATCTTCCAGTTATAAAGACCTGAGTTTACTTTTACTTTGAAGATGTTGATTGGTCAAACAAGAACCAGATCTTCAAAAGAAAACAATTTTGGGGTGTGTCATGTTGATTTAAAATTTCAAATTAAAGCAAACTGAGGTCTTGGTTTTTGAGATTCAGAGGAGTTTTAGGTCTTAGTTAGTTCTTAGATCTTACAAAAGGTCATTCATGAAGAGTTGAGAAACCAACTGATGAAAAACTACAAAACATAATAAAAGTCTGAAGTGCCAGAGGTTCAGTTTTTATTTTCCACCCAACTTCTGGCCTCAGTTACATGTAGAGATCGCTATCTGAATATCATGTTATATCGCTGTCAATTGGATTTAATTCCAGACCTGGCCAATATGCCACTGATGGTCATTACATGAACAAGTTTTGTTTTTCTCTTCACCTAGATGTTGTAACTGGGTTCTGGCACATTTTACCCTAGGGGACCTGGGGTAATACTTTCAGTTTAACAAATTGGTGTCAATTTTTCATGCGTCTGTCCTGTTATTGTTCATAAACTTAGTCATGACATTGTCAAAGTAGCTGTGGATCCACGAGGCGATAGCTGAGTGGATCGGCAGAGTACTTTGACATTATGTCAGATGTGACGAAATTCATTGTCACTAACAAGACAGACACACTAAAAACTGATGTCAATTTGTTTTTTATGATTATGACAAATTGTCAAATTATCCACTCTCACTTGCTAATGCGTCTCATAAATTATAAATTCATGTGTCTGTCTGCTTATTGACAATGAAAATTAGCCAATGAGTGAGAGAGAATTTCTGCAGTTATTGTCAAAACTGGATTATAAACATTGTACCCCAGCAGGAGTATGAAGTACACCTTGTCAATAAGTTCTAAGGAAACTGAAATTTCTTACAGTGTAAGCTCTTATAACTACTGCTTTGGGACACTTTGGCCAAATGCAGACTTAAACTTCTTAAATAATTTCACAAAGTACTTTATTTTTCCATTTGTTTTAAACTAGACACCAACTTTCACCACCTTAGTTATAGAGCATTTTCACATGACGTCACGGCAGCCATATTGGTGTTCCAAAACAATGAAATGGCGGCCATGTTGGTGTACCAAACCAATCCTGTGGGAATTGAACTCTTTTCTTATGTAAACACTTCCTTTTGTTTCAATAAATTTGCATGGCTCCTGACCACGTGAGTGAAAATGCTCTATATGCACACACGTGGTGAGCCTTTTTTCCAGCTTACCTCAGTCTGTTCAATGTGACTTCTGACAGCAGAACCTGGCTGTCTCAAAATTGGTTATCTTGAACTCCCTCGCTATTTCAAACTCAAATGGCTTACCCTGGGATGTGCTTTCTCAGTTAAATACTGTTGGCTATCTCAAACCCAGAACTTCTCAAACTATTTTTTGTTTCCCTCAGAAGTTAATGAGATAACAGGGTTCAACTGTATGTCTAAAACTTAGCAAATTAAAACTTGGCATGTTATGAAATAATTTTAGCAACAAGAAGAGGGACATGGCTGGTGCTTCCACATACCCAAAATATTGGATGACTGTCTGGGTATCCTGTGGCAGGTCCTCCAAGTTGTAAAGATGGATGAGCCATCTTGAGTCCTTCAGAACAAGCATCATAATACATGAGGTATCCTTTGATGGAAACATGGAGGCCATCAAAATGGTGTTTATTCTGTGGTTCATTCCAGGATTCAAAGTTCCACTGGGATACTTCCTCTAGCCCAAATACCTCTGACATTAGGAAAAAAAATACTTAATTTGAACCTTTCCATAATGACTACCTTTGGGGCAGAAGGAAGAGGGAGTTGTAGGGCAAGTAAAGAAACCTAATATTGCAATTTTAGTCTTTCACGTGTAATGCGTATGTGGCACGATGCATCTCTACCAACTCTCCTGGATGCAGACTGAATCACCCAGTCTCCCAAAAGGGTCACCTTTGAGACACCTCGAAAATGCAAAGAAGTGGCCCGTAATTTTCTTAACAAGAGTGCACTGCTACGCTACTCACTATCTACAACAGAATTTAGATAGTGAGTAACGTAGACAATCAGACGATGACATGTACTGTGTGATAGAATGCTGGTAGATATATACTAAAACCTGATACGAACACGGTACAGGTTATTAGCTGATCCGTTAATACATAGTTAATGGTTAATATAACAGAGAAAAGGGTCTAATACCCTGTCTTAAATTTCTAAATCTTAACCTATGAGATGTTTTCCCAAACTTGCTATAAGATCCCTCCATGCATAGATTTGTGCAGTATCATCAAAATCTGAAAAGAAATTTGATGGATTTCCCATCAGTTCAAATCCAGGCTTCAAATCATTCCCTACAAGCAAGCTCATTGCTTTATCCAGGTATGTAAAGTTGTAAACAAGTCGGTCAACGTCCAGCACCATGGAAACCAGATCCAATAACCAGTGAATTCGCACTTGCTTTATACCCTTATTGGGCACGGAACCTATGTAAGCTAAGTTCTGTAGCTCATCGTTGGTGAAGATGAATTTCCTGAAGTCTTGATGAGGGTCTGGCGGACAGAATCCGGTGCTTTCCCAGAAGTGTCGCAAAGGACCAACAACTCGACTGGCGTCCAAGACCACATTGACAATATCAGTTTGCTCTCCACTTATGAGCAAAATTAACACTGCATTAACCAATACTTCTATCCACATCACCGTAATTCTTACAAGTTTCACTCCTCGGGTTAAGTCAAGTAATCTCAGATATCCCAGGACGGGCCCCCAGGATGGGGTTCCCAGGACATCTCCCGGGACTGGACGGGGTCGACCCAGTTTTCCCATTCTCACCCTATCTCGACTCTACCTGAGTGTAAATCATCTGATCACTGAAGTTCGAGCTTTTGTTGTGCTTTTATAACTGCTAAAGAGTTTGAGTCTTTTTAGGTCAATGCGTTATTGCTCTGGAAAGCTTCATTGGAACTTACAGGACGAAAAGGTGAGAAAACCAAACTGAAAGTAGGCCAGACAGAGGCTTCTGTTTGTACTGAGCTTGAAAGATATCTAATATGGAGCGATTTGTGTGTTTCTGCTTTCGTGTACGTACCCTTAAAACAGCAGTTGTTTTACAGTCTAATCAGTTGAATTCTGTTCTGTTAGTAAGCGAAAGCTTAATATTTGCATGAGGTGGAATACAAACGTTAGCTGAGGACTCCGTAAGAGCGAAGCCTTAATTTAGCTCGAGAATTTTAATAATATTTCCATAAGTTTTCGTACTTTGCCTTCGTGTTGGAATTTTAGTGACAAATTTGAAAATTCAGGTGCATATTATTCTTCCGAGTGCCTGGGAATTAGAAACAATCTCGCAGAATTTTGTTACTAATTGTGCCGTTATTTAGCAATTCTCTATTTTCCAATTGCCCGTAATTCACTCTGTTTGCCCCCAAATTTTGCATAAACTATTGTTGTGAAATGCTCTTGGGAATATGCAGACCTCCCAAGAGTATTTCACAACAATAGTTTATGCAAAATTTGGGGGCAAACAGAGTGAATTGTGGGCAACTGGAAAATAGAGAATGTCAGGAGAAGTAGCAAAATAAACACGAAAGGAAAGAAATGCTTGGTCACTGAGCATGTGCGGTATATAAATGTCACGAAGTGTCCAACCTGGTTAGGGCTTAGAGCTGACTAAAATAACAATAATCTCACCATCTGAAAGAGAGCTAATCATCAGCTGAAATTCAACTTGAAAACAAAGATGGAGTAATTTGGAAGGTGTAGTGCTGCAGTTTTGGGCAAGCGGTTTCCAGTTTTGGGCAAGTTTTTATAATTTTGTGATCCACCCAAAAAGCCATTGACTTTGCCCTATCCAAAAGTATCCCATCATATGAGTGAGATATTCTTCGCAGATTTTTCTAAGGGCTTTGATTTGATTGATCACTCAATATTGATGCAGGAACTCGCTGATCTTGAAGTTCATCCAGTTCTTTTATCTTGGATAACAGCATTCTTGACATACCGGAAGCAAGCAGTTAGAATCGGAAGTACTTTGTCTGATTGGCTGACACTAAAAGGAGGAGTGCCCCAAGGAACTAAATTGGGTGTAGTCCTCTTTACGGTGATGACAAACAGACTGCTCTCTGACTGGCGGCTGCGCATCAAATACGTCGATGATACCAGTGCTCTCGAAATAATTCCAAGGAACTCCCCTAGTTTACTTAATGTTGTGGCCTCAGACATTCACAATTTTGCCATTGCTCAAAATATGAGACTCAATCCAACTAAGTGTAAAGAAATGCATAATAATTTCCTACGCAACTCCAATTGTCTCATTAATCCCATAATAATTGGCGGCAATGTCATCAAGAGTGTCAATACCTATAAAATCTTAGGAGTTATTATGGACAATGACCTGAAGTGGAACTCTCATGTTGATTACATTATTAAGAAGGCTTGTAAGAAGTTATATTCCCTTAGAGTTCTGCGCAGAGCCAGGGTGTGCCAACCCAACATGTTGAGGATATACCTTTGCTCAGTTCGGCCAGTTTTGGAGTATGCAGTACCGGTCTGGCAGGATATTCCTGCCTATCTGTCCGAAGCCATAGAGCGAGTGTAAAAAAGGGCGCTTAACATAATTTACCCCGAAGCAGAATCATACGCTCATGCATTACTATTAGGTAAACTAGGTAGGTTAGATGATAGAAGAGTACACTTGTGCTATAAATATATGGCGAAAATGAAGTCCCCCACCCACCCTTTGCATCATCTGCTCCCCAGTCCACTCCTGGACATGCCTAACTATCCCTTAAGGCAGAAAACACAAAAGTATTATCTTTTCCGGAACATTCAGGCCTGCAGGACAAAGAGAGTAGAGGACTTTTTTACATTTAAATATTTTATGTGACTCAATTGATAGTATCACTCTTATACTTGTAAACATGCAGGCCTGCACGACAAAGAGAGTAGAGGACTTTTTTACATTTAAATATTTCATGTGACTCAATTAATAGTACCATTGTTATATTTGTAAATTACTGTACTTTAGATAATTTAAGATTGTAAAATGTACTTGTTAATTCAGTTGTTTTACTGCAAGAGAGTTTTAATAAACTACTTTATGAGATAAAACTTATGTACATGTACCAAGAAATTGGTTTGGTGACTGAGAAGTAAACAACTGTCTGTGATGATGTAGTTGAATTGGTCTGGGAATTTGTTTACATCTTGGTTTCTGATAGTTTCTTGTTTGAAAAACAGTTAGTATTTACTGAGGAATATTTTCTTCTCAGTTGCTAATAAAAGCTGCATTTCTGTATAGGTTCCTGCAAGATTACTTTGAAGACCTCAGTGTATAATTTATATATGAAGATCTTTGAAGATCCTTGGAAGGTAGACCATAATGACGTCCAAATATCCCCCCAAAAGCATCACTAAAAATTAAATTTCCTCTTTTTTATATATTGCAGAAAATTATATTTAAATAGTGTAAACATTAGTGGGCAATGGTTATCACATCCTCACATAATAATTAAATGCCATGTTCCATAACAGAAGTGCTTCAAGTGGAAGTCTCATGAGTGAAAACAGATGTAATTATGGAAAAGCAATGGAATCAGGTTGTGAAAGCTGCAACAAATTGGACAAAAAAATGGTGGATGATTGGAACGATGAAATTGGATCATTAACAGATGATAATGTCACAGCTGAAGGAACTAATGATCAGCGTAAAGATGTTACAACTGATGGTCCGCTAAAACAGACTAATTCTGTAAACCAGGAGGTAGCTAAAGATGGTAAAAAAACTCATCCAAAACTGCAGCACCATTTAAGTTGGCAGAATGCTCTAAAAAAAGCAAAAAGTTTGCCAGATCCATGGGAAAAGTTTCACATTGATGATTCCTGTCCTACAGAAGTTGCTATAAGACATCGGTATAATGCATTGAAAAAGAACTGGGTACAGGATGAAGTGAGAGTCAAAATGGAGTCATTGGTGAGTTGTTCTTTGAGTTGTTATATAATTTTGCATATTTTTACACCTGGTTCACACTGGACTGGTGATGAAAAGAGTAAGCACAAGATAGTAACATCAGAGGACATCTGCTGACAACAGCATCAAGATGGGCAACAGGGAGGATCATTAATATCAGAAATGTCAAGTGTCTAAAGAATTCTCTTCCCTTCAAGGTGGCTGGCAACAGAAAATATCCATACTTACCCCAAGGGGGTCTCAAAAGCCAAAACTTTTAAAGGAAAGGTTGAAACAAAACTAGAATTTCCAGAGGGATTTTTTGGGGGGGTGGGGGAGGGGGGTGGGGGGACAGGCCTGAAACCAAAATAGTCTCCAGAGGTGGGAGGAATATGGATATTTTCTGGAACTACACATTGTGCAAGACTTAGTTTAAACCAAGGCTTTCTGTACCTTTAGACTCTTACATCTACATAATATTGTACATCTGGCTTGGTTTCTAATACAAAATGTGTAAAATGTGGGGGGCAAATAGAGTGAATTATGGGCAATTGGAAAATAGAGAACTGCCTCCAGGGTATTTTGTGTAGTATTAAGAGGTTTATAGCCAATACTACAGTGAGCTGAACCAGTTGTAAATGTCACCTTCCATTTGTTACAAACATCTCTTTACAACACTACCTAAACATGCTGTTGAAAGGGAAGAGTTTAAAGTACTCCAGCCAATGACTTTGTAGCCTATGGCTGAGTCCAATTGCTGTATTTATTTCATTGTAGCCATTTGATCAAGGAGCAATGAGGGAGTGTTTCAGATTGTAAGTACTTAATAACTATTGCCAAATAAGTCAATCTAGCATCGTTGTGATACTCTTGTATAACACCCAGTGCATCCAATAAAATAACGTAACATTTTCTAATTAATAAAGCCACATTTGGTTTTGAATTTAGGGTTGTAAAGTTAGCTACAACAAGGAGCTATTTCACAGAGAAATATCATTTCATTTCTGTAATGATTACCTACTGTAGGTGGATTTAGAGTATGCTGCATAATAAGACTGGGGTGATAATTGCATTATTACACTCTTGGGAGTGCAATAATGTTAGCTTAGATTTAGGGTTAGTCATTTTGACTTTTTAAATTGCGAGACCAAGACTTCAAAGTGTTTTAAATGCGAGTGCCAGACTCTTAGACCTCCAGATTTCTTTTATAACTTGAACAAACAAATCAGGACTTCAAGACTTTCCTAGCCTTGTAAATATTGAGACTCTAAGACAGCTAATGTAAAAACAAAAGTCAAGACTGCGAGATGTAAGATGCACCAAAAAAATGAGACAATGAGACCTGTGAAATTCAACAAAAATTTTGCAAGGCTCATGGTTTTTGAAGGATTATTCAACACCCCTATCATTGTGAGTAGCAATATGTTGAACACTATGTGCTTACCTGTTTGTTTGTCCAGGTATGAATTCATTCATCAGAAATCCAGAGTGAATTGAAATTGTTTTCACATGTAGGTGTTAAAACTAAGCCATGTACCTTTTCTATCACAGGAAGAAGTTATCAAATTTCTCAAAACACATGAATTGGAAGCACGCAGCAAACTATGTATGCAAACAGTACATTGATGCAGTTAGCAGAGTTGTCTATTTTGATGATGTGAGACTCCAAATGGATGCTAAGCTCTGGGGAGAAGAGTATAATAGATACAACCCACCAAAAAAGGTTTGTTAACTTACTAACTAGGCCACTTGGATGAACATTTACCAAATGAATGAAGTTTTTGAATAACAAGGAAACAAGGAGAACTGTTGAATGTTGTAAATTATCACATTTTCCAGACTGAGAAAGCTTAAGACCAGTGTCATCTACTTAACAAATAGATTCCATGTTGCCATAAATATGTTCAGTAATAGATCACAAATGACATCAAAATGTGGTAGAAACAAAAAGTGAGGCACACAAGCCGTGAAATGAGTGTGTCACTGATGTTCAGATTACCAAATTTTGACATGTAAATCTGTGATCACTGAACAGACACACGGCAACATGGAATCTATTTGTTTTATTCAATAAAGAAACAAAATGTTGTTATGGACATCATCCTTGCATCAGTCATCCAATAAAACTTCTCATTCAGCACATTTTGTCTTGGGTTATTACTGTACATGTAAATCCAAACGGATTTAATAATAGCTCCGCAGACATTGATACAGGGTTGTCTAGTGTAAAAAGTTATATTAATTTTGAACAAAATGACATACATGTATGTCATGAGTGTGTCTTTCCTAGCAAGATGCCCAAGTTACACTTTGTTGAAAGTGAAATTGTTGAGAGCTGTTTTCAAGTTGGCTGCTGTGTATAAATGTCAATTATGACTTTGAATAATTTGTTTTTGCCAACAGGTGGATATCTTCCAGGTTTGTGTTATTGAAATGAAGGACAGAGAAGGGTCACCATTGTTTCACTTGGAGCATTTTATTGAAGGAAAATATATTAAGTACAACTCAAACTCTGGCTATGTGTTGCGGGATGAAACTCTCCGCTGTTCTCCTCAGGTACAGTAATTGAAGAGTATATCTTACTAGATGTGTTTGTATTAAGGGGGACTGACTGTATCCAGACTTAGTTAAATAAGCCTCTTCCAGGCATTCAGTTAGTTGGGGCGTAGCACAAAGAACAGCGTGTGAAAAAATTTTAAAAAAAAGTGGTGATAGGAAGCGCTTCGTCTTGCCGCACTTTTTTATTTTTTTGCACACTGTTTTTTGTGCTGCCCCCCAAGTACTTGAATGCCTGGAAGAGGCTAAGTACAATAAATTCATAAATTATTCTAAATTCAAAATTGATTACCATATTATTATTTATTCACAGGCATTTAGCCATTTTACATTTGAGAGGTCTGGTCATCAGTTAATTGTGGTTGATATTCAAGGTGAGATATTCCATTATATAGATAACTTTGATTAAATATACAGTCATGTAGTAAAAATGTGCAGTACCAGAAAATATCCATACTCCCCCCACAGAAGGGATTGGAATTTCCTGGGAGGTGGGGGGTTCTCTAAGACAAAAAATTTAAAGAAATGGATCGAGTTTAATTGGAATTTCCAGAGGGGCTGGGGGGTCTTGGAAAAAATCCCTTCCGTGGGGGAGGTATGGATATTTTCTGGAACTACACAATATGTTATTTTACATTGTTCAGCCCATCTGAGGGCCTAAAGCTAATTTAATGAACAATTATAGATAATACTGTAGAAGGCAAGAATTGTCAGGTTGAGGGTAAGCTTCCTGTCAAGTGTCAAAAGATGTGAATGATGATGTGGATGATGATTTCACCCTTTCTGATATCAGAAAAAAGCATGAACGTTCTTTCGTCTCATTTTAGGTGTTGGTGACCTGTACACAGACCCACAGATTCATACAGCAGATGGAAAGGATTATGGTGATGCCAATTTGGGTCCAAGGGGAATGGCACTTTTTTTCAGTTCTCATAAATGTAACAAGTAAGTTATGCGTTCTGATCTTTGCTATGTTATACAAGTCATGTAACTTAATTTAGTTCCGTTGACTACAGTATATACACTGTAAGTTTAGGAGATAGATTCCATGTTGCCGTGCATCTGTTTAACAAATTGACGTGTCTGAGTTTTTCATGCGTCTGTCCTGTTATTGATCATAAATTTCATCATAACATTGTCAATGTAGCTGTGGATCCACGAGGCAATAGCTGAGTGGATCTGCAGACTACGTTGGCAATGTTATGATGAAATTAGTAATCGATCACAGATGATGTCAAATAAATGTGGTACGAACAAAAAAGTGGCCTACCACATTTTGACATTCTCTGTGATCTATTACTGAACACTGATGCACAGCAACATGAAATCTATCTGTTTTGTGCAGTGTAATAAGGAAACAAAAACAAATGTCACACCTGCTTTCAGTGTTACATGCGTAGTGACTATCTTTCGACATGCCTCTTTCGACATGCTATGTAACCTGGCCTACATCAAAAATGTGAGCACAACTGACTTCTTTACAGTTTAACTCGACTTTGTCATGAAAAATGGATTTATTTGACATCAGAATAATGTTGGAGTATCAAGAAGTCATTCTGTGAGAGATGAATCAACTGCTTTGAATGTTTACATCTTTTGAATATTAACTGAGCGGTAGCGGCCCAATTCTACCGGAAGTCACTATTGAGAGCCGATCAACTACACTAAAATCGTTTGAATTATCCCGTAAATTGGGAAACATGCAAAGTCCACAATCTTCTTCATTCATTTGAGGTCAGTAATTATCATATACTTGTCATTTGTTCAGCTAATAACCGGAAAAATTGCTAGTTTCACCTCAGGTAAATGGATGTCGAAAGATGGAATGTTGAGAGATGGTCAGAAGATGTTGCCTATGCATGTAACACTGAAAGTGGGAGTAATCTGTTTATCTGTTCTTCAGTTGATTATATAAGTATGAACCAATTTAAATGCAAGAACAATTTGACACATACTGTATGATTTCTTGGTCAAGGAAATATGGGTTTGTATCACAGTTGTTGAGTGACAAGCGGTTTCATAATTTGAGCTTGGCAATTGTTTTAGTGGTTTTGCACTTGAAGCCTATGGTCACTGTTTACTTTCAAGTGACGTTTTTTTCCTTCCAATTTTCATACTTCTTTAGCTTTATTTCCAAAACAAAAACAAAAACAAAACAAAACAAAAATCAAAACAAAAAGGGCTGGCATGTTTTGGGTAAGTGAGTGCCTTATGTTGCTGCTCATCTCTTCACAGAATCTGTGAGAGCCTTGGACTTTCTCCATTTGACCTCAGTGAAAAAGAAATGGATCGAATTGATGCCGTTCTGAAAAACATTCAAGATTCCAGCACAATCCTCAGAAACAGTGAGGACTGTACCTCTCCTGGTCACCGAAAACTCTCCTCTGCTATATTTGATATGACTGAATACCTTGCCCAGTCTCCTCCTCCTTCACCTGCCAACTCTGAACCAGACTCCCCTCGTTCATCTTTGTCATCTTTCAATGAATTGTCAAAATATTCACGACAGATTTCTGACCCAGAGTCATCTGAGACTGAAAGTGATCAAAGTGACATTTTCACTGAAAATGAGGTGTTTATTTTTGTACTTGATGAACTCAAACCAAGCGGAGATAAAGGGTAACAGACGTTATTCCTAAGAAAGTCCCTCTCAATCCAAGTTCTCCAAAGTCCACATGAGCAAAATTTGCATGACAGGATAGCTGTTTTCAGACTCTCCAGGAATTTCTGAAATCGGAAGTGATCTACGACTAAAAATAGCTTGAGGTGGACTCACTTGTACCTCAAGTGAGAATAAGGCCTATTTCTTGTTACCCTTCATCCTCTCTTGATATCACGTAGATCTACCGGCACATATCCGACTTTTGGTTTTCTCTTGAACTTGCAAAATAATAGGCAGTCAAGAGAAGAATACGAAGCCGGAAGGGTGGTAAGATACAGCTGGCCGGCGTGACTCCGTGGGTTTTGAACTGTTGTAGTTTCAAACACATCCCAGCAGCTTTGGTTTTGTAAAATAGTAATGGAGTCCGACACAACAAGGTCCGTAAACAAGCTTAACACGACTTACAATAACCATGTACATCACCTCTACATTAAAGCCACTTTGAATGAATCAGTCTTGAATTTTTCGAACACTAGGAACACTTATTCCCATCAATTTTGAGTACTTCACGTTTGCTTTTAGGATGAAGAGATCAAGAAGTCATTTGCAAATAACATGGTACATAAAGCATCAAGTGTGTTTGCTGAAGTTGAACTGCTTGAAAAAGTACGCATGGAGGAGCAGAGAAAGCATAAGAGTGTTTCCATTCTTGGACAGGTTGGTAAATAAACACAGAACTACACCTTAAACAGCTGGACCGGGTTGTTCGAAAGCCGGTTAACGCTAACCCAGGATTAAAAGTTAACCGAAGTATAATTTTTTCTTGGATATAAATGTTTTTCACTGCGTATGTTTTTTGTAGTTTGAGATTATTCAAATTCAACACTAAAGGACAAACAATATAAACAGAAAACCTCACCGCAAAGTTACAAACCTCAGATCAAAATTCCCGCTAATCTTGGGTTAGCTTAATCGCGCTTTGAACAACCCGGCTCTGGATGTTACAGTTAGAGCTTTTGCTATTTTCCTCATTTCAAAGTTGTCGCTTTATATAGTGTAGGTCACCCTGCGTTCTATTTACTTCCACTTGTCGTAAGATTTGATGCTGATAACTTCTTCCTGACTTGGGCGAGTCGCCGAGTTACTTGTTAAAAAGTTTCAAATCAAGGAACTGCCAATGAGAGGAAAATCGACAATCGTGTTTCACCAGCGTATGGAATATGGCCGTCCCTGGTCCTTTCTTCTTTTATTCCCTTTCTCATTCACGTATATTTTATTATGCCCATTTTACACCAGGGTGTTAGCCTGGAACAAGCTAAGTACAACAGCCTCAGTGGTGCCTTGACAGATTTGTGAATGACACATCATTATCCACTAGTTTTATATGGCTGAATGTAGTGAGTCTGCAGCGCTTGATGTTATAGTGAAAAATTCTGTACAATGATGTTGCAAGAACAGCGTTTTCAGCTGCCTGTTAGTGTCCGACGTTCATTTCAGTACAGACACTGACTTATACATCACTGCTACATGATCGCTCAAGTAATCAACCATTTTCCCCGTAGCATTGTGTATGCCTTTCAAGTGATAATTCAGTAAAATACCTCGTACTTTGTCTTGCCTTTGAAAGTAACTTTTTGTTGTATATCTTTCCTACAGGTTCACCTTGAGCTCGCTAAATACAATGATGTGGGTCGTTTTACTAACCATGAGCCGCAGATGGATTGTGCCATGTTTCATCTGGAGCAGGCTGCAGCTTGTTCTGTTTTACCGGCTATAGTTACAATGGCTGAGATATATTTACAACTGCCCCATGACATATTGGCCTCAGCGAGTGTTCAGGTATTTAATGTTATTCCACACTGTCAATTATCGAAATTTTTAATTTTTCTTCCAGTGGTAAAATTGGTAAGTAATGAATGAATCGTAACGAAACCAGTAAAAGTTCAGGTTTGACTGTGATTTCAACCCACCCGGTCTTAACTGGTGTGATTCACTACCAACTAAGCTGTGAAGCCGTACGTTGAGAGAAAAGTCAAGTTCTATTCCCATGGAAGTGATAGAATGACAAAATAAAAATAGGTCAATGGTGTGTAAGTATTGTGGCAAGTCAGGGTCTCTTGAAACACTCCTTGCTGGGTTTTAGCAGTAACTACATGATCACCTACTTTGGAGGTAAGGCTCTCATATGCTGGTGCTACTGGCTACTGGGAGTTCTGTTTGTAAAGCGTATTGTTCCGTGGTGGACAATTATGACATTCCCCACGTATTTATAATTTTCTTTATCGTTCACACCCTTTTATATTGTTCCGAAGGAACTTCGCGTCTGTCTCCTGTAACATCTTGTGTTTCATTTTTTTACTGATTGATTCTGCTCTTCAGTGACATCTGTCGTTCCTCTGATTTTTACTCTCCACATTTACGTGTATCTTATGTACATTTTCCATATGTTGTCGAGCGTAAGTCGATGTTATCTTTTCGTCATTTATTTATTGGAGTTGATCCTTTCCTTGACAGGCGTCTGACGAGGCAGCAAACTGGGGGGTGGAGTACATGTTGCAGGCAGCTGTTTTAGGGGACAGGCAGGCCATGGTTTACATGGCCAAGGCATATGAATCTGGGTCAGGATTGGGCTTTCAAAGGTACGGCACGGCAAGCACTTTCAGAGCTTTGTCTTGTATGTTGCATGTGCTGTCTCTGGTTTCAAAAAGAAAACACTCACTCTCAAGCTTTTGGGCTAACAATCCCATCGATGGCGTCCCGCGACTTACTGAAGAGTTATTTACCGGTTAGTGGTAGTATCTCGGCTGGAAAGATCGGCAAAATGGCTATCACGGCACAGCCTTAAAATAGCGGAGAGGATGAGTTCTCAACTAAGAATACTTAATCGTACCTTTTTGGTTTGCTTCGGCAGCAAATCAGGCGAGTATGGTCGAGCCATGGTTCGTATTTTGGCGAGACCTAGTCAAGCAAGAATACTCATGGCGAGAACAAACGAGCAAAAGCGTGTCAGAAAAATACGATTAGGTGTTCACTGTACTCTTAATTCGGCCAAGTGACCATGATATCATAGCCATGTCAGACTATATCAGACCATATCAGACTTAATATCAGGCCATTTCAGACTTGATATCACAGGATATGTGGACAGTAGACACGGCTTCTGATTGGCTCATTGCGATATATTACTCAACTAATCGTCACGATCCTCGCAAATGGTCAGGACGTCCTTGCGATCCGTCATGTATGCATGACAGACATCCTGTCAGTAGTCATCCGACATATCGTTTGCACGCATGATATATGGGTTATTGACCAAGCTTGTTCGGTCAAGATGGCTGGATATTGGCCAAGTTCTTTTTTTTGCATGTTTATGGACCGAGACGGAGTCGAGGTCCATAAACTCGCAAAAGAAGAACGAGGCCAATACCCAGCCATCTTGACCGAACAAGCTTGGTCAATAAAGGATTTATTATATGGCTTTCGCGGAAATTCTTCTTGCGGGACACGGCGGGTAGTCCCGAGCGGGCAAGATAGCTCCATCTTGCCCGCTCGGGTGGCCAATTACAGCGCAGGATTTGATTCATCTTGCCCGCTTACGGAGCTAGCCATATAATAACACAATTTACATCGTATGCATTTCGTTCCCGACAGCTTGTCAAATAACACACACCTGATACTCTGCCTCGTCACTTAGTATTCAGGCGATATTCTGCGCGATTTCAGTCGATAATTATTAACTATAATAGTGTTCTATTGTCTAATGGAATCAACCGTTTTAGGTTGGTTGGGTGTTTTCAAACTGTTTTCCCTTGGTTTGATTGATTCATCAAACTGGTTGAAACGGTTGATTTGCTTGGAGTTTTTTCAATTACTTTCGTTTTGAGTGGAACCAATTGAAATCATCCTCACGGAAACACCACATTTTCGTGACATGTTTGCATCTTTTACTTGTAGAAATGGCGGAATAGAAACACATCTTTATTTTTGAAAATCTGTTTGTTCAGGGAACGTTCCTGGGTGGAAGCCGCTAAGTGGTATCAAAATGCCATCGATGTTGTGTACGAAGACGATGATCCCCAGAACACCCTCTTTACAGACCCAAACTACGTGTTGTGCGCTAAGCAAGCTAACCTGTATCAACAAGGAGGTTATGGACTTGATAAACAGCCTCAAGTAGCGGGTGAGCTGTACTCGGCAGGTGGTGATTTCGCACTTGCTGCCATGAAGGGAAAACTGGCCAACAAGTACTATGCACTGGCTGAAGAAGCCTGGGCCGAGCTCGACGAATAAGTAGTTTGCTGTGGAAGCCTGGAAACTGACACTCTTTGCTGTTTATAATTTATATTCCTCATCAAATTAGGCTTGATAGTTACAGTTTAACTAACGAGAGCCAGAAGCTTTGATAGAAATATTAAGTTTATATGAAAATGTAGCAACCAATACGTGGCTTGCAAAAGTGGACATGTAGTGTCATCACTAAGAACCTTAGAGCAACATGTGACAATTTTCGTTTTACAACTTAGCCTTACCGTCATCTTTCTTGTGGAGACAGATTCCATTAATATATTTTCCATATTGATGACATACTACTGAGATCCAACTTTGGCTGAGTAAATGTTAATGGTACAGTGATCTCTACAGTGTGACTCATCAGTATGACATCCCTGACGCCTCTCTAATGACACGAGAAAGCACTTACTAGTCTACAAACCAGCTACTTATAATACATGTGTGCAACATATTAGTTTGTAAAGAATCTGTTGTGCTGCGCAGAGGCAGAGGGCGAAATAAAATCCTTTTATGTTGATGAGGGTGACTTCAATCGTGTCGTAATTTTGGTAAAGGAAGTCCAACGACGTGGCGGAAACGCTCCAAAAATACTCATACTAAAACCTGTTGACAAAATGTACCATAATGCGGCGCCTGCGAGAGGGGGTAGGGAAGGAGTAAGAAAAATAATCTGGAACCAAGAAACCATCTTATCACAACTTTCCATGCCGTCAGTTTGTGTTTTGGCCAGGTGTGTTTTTCTTGTAAGGCGTATTTTTGAGTAGTCTCGCCGAGTGTAAACTGCGCTACAGACTGTCTACGTCACCGGAATAGTCCAGTGTATCGAAGATTTTGAGATACCGCAAACTCCACACCAATTTAGTATTTAACAAATTTCATTTTTCAATCAGAGCTCTGTTTTAACAACTTTCCATCATATTTCCATCATATTTCCGTTGAACATTCCAGGAGTGTATGTTTGGTAGTTACTTCCGTCAAATTTCGTGGCTTTGTGGTTTTCTGATAGCCTTGTCTTGTTCAGATATACCTTTACTGTTCCGAGGACCATTTACAGCTTTAGTGAACAAGCGCGTTCCACTTAGAATTTTCTTGACCGTTTTTTGCACATTTTCCTTCTTTTTAGCTGATATCACATCAGGTGCGCTGTCTCTTTTCTCAAGCGCATCATTCAATCCATTTTCCTGCTTATTGCCGTCTTTTGGGTCATCTTTTGTACTATCATTGTTGTCTGTTGAAGTAGGCTTTGGCGCAATTGATTTTCTGTCAACTACTTTGTTTGTGCGAACCATTTTAGGCGCTGAAAACTTGGCAATATCTACATCTGCTCCCAGTCGAGTTACTTTGAGCTTCTGGGGATGTGCCTTATCAAGTTTCAGTGTTGGTTTCTTTGGCTGGGCTGTTTTGCCAAATCCTGACATTGATAAAGATTCCCGGACAAAGTCTAACGGGACGCGACCAAGTACGCCATCGAAGCGATTCTTCGTGACCTGTTTTAAAGACAAACAACATGAGCAATACTGGTTTGCGCATCTTGAAAAGTTCGTTTAGCCTAAATTTTTCAAGTTCGTCGGTTTGTAATCCGTGTTAATCTTCTCCATCCTTAACCATCCTTGTTCCTTTATGGTTTATTATTATCTCTGTGGCGTTTTTCTATCTTAGAAAACTACTATTTTCAGGTTTTCACTTTAAAGGCAATTTTGCGCGTGGTCAAAATGACAAAATACCGCGACTGATCTTTAACTGATAGCATAATCGGCTAGCTGCAAGCTGAGTCGGCGACCCCACCATTCTTTTTAAAGTGCTTTTCCACCCGTCATTTACTGTCGTACCAAATACTCGCTCATAACTTCAGTGACAGCGCTACGCGCCGAACTGTCGTCACGCTAGAAACTGGTTTATAAAAATAATTCTGATAGATACTGCATGGGGATGGAGCCCAAATATTAGATTTTCCTCGAGCGCTTGTTGCATTTCTAGAATGGAAGATCTTGCCAAGCTAAATGGAACCTATCATCCACAAGAAATGCCTCATTTACGCCACAACTAAGGGACATGCTTTTTCTACATGGTCTACAGCATTTGACAATAAACAACCAAGATAAGAATGTTAAACTACGTTAAACAACCTGCAGATATTTTTCGGCTGATCCTTTCTTGCTCTGAAGTATGATCACATTGTCTGCTTCTTGGCTTGCTTTCGCTGTTCCAAAAATAGACGCTGTTTGAAGTTCAACATCATCATTTTCCTGAGAAAAATATAACACAATGTCGAGAAGGGCTCAACATCGCTTAGTAACTGCAACTCGGTAGAATAGTTTCTTGAAGATATAGATACAGTTGAACCTGTCGCGAGCGGACGCCGTTGGAACCAGAGGGCTACTGGCGGTTAAAATATAGTGTTTGTATTTAGCAGAGCTGGGACCTTGACGAGTGTCCGCTTACTGCAAATGTCCGCCAACATGAGGTGTCCGGCAGAGGAGGTTCGGCTGTATTTACTGAATTGATTTGTAGCAAACTGAAATCGCCGCATTTTTAATTTACTTCTAGGGAAATACGGAAAATGAAACGTGTTGACATCAGACGCATTATCCGTCCGAGACAAATCACTCGTCTAGTTAAATACGACATGCATGAATCAAAAAAGTTATTTCAGCAAACTGGGAATCCGCTCAGGCAAAAAAATTGTAATCGAGCGACCAACCATCTCCTTTATTTCTTTCTTCACCATTTCTTTGTCAATATACGGGTTTTACGCGTCGTATTACCTAGACATACTCAATGTAGACCATTATGTCTGACAAGTTACGTACTGTGTGCCTTCTTAGGTAGACACGGCAGCTAATAACAAAATACCATTTATATAAGACACAAACGAGTTTCACGTACGCGTGTGAAGAACATAGCGTTGAATTTTCTGGTCAATGAAAAAAATTCCTAGTATTTCTAAAGCACTACTTCATACATTGGAATCAGGATTGATTGGAATAGGAAATTAAGTAGATGAGCTTGGGAACTGGTGCCTGAAAGGTCAGCGGGGAGCAGAAGCCGTACGCGGAATGGGAGGTATCCATGGCAACCCTGGAAGCGGGAACCACCCCCAAAAGCAGCCGCTAACTGGCACCGTCACACTGATTGAATCAGTGGAAACAATTTACCTGACCCATACTTACTTAGAGACCAGCAACCAAGAGGGAGGGACGGGAAGGGGCGAGAATCCGCAAAGATTCGCCAAAGTACAAAACAAATGATCCGCAACGATCAGCTGGCAGCACAATACGTGCAATGCAATGTGAGACAACAGCCCTGCAAATCTCCAAAGGGCCGCCCCGCAAGTCACGTACTGTAAAAGGGGAAACCGCTGACTGCATTGGTTCGAGTCTAACTTTGCCTAACTAACTTTGCCGTACGCGGAATGGGAGGTATCCATGGCAACCCTGGAAGCGGGAACCACCCAAAGGAAACCTTGCCAGCATTGAGCAAAATGGCACAGGAACCGCGAAGGGTATCTGGCTTGGGGGCAAGTTCGCTGCGCTGCTGGGCAAATGGCCTGACAATAGCCCGATGATCTGGTAGTCCACAGCCAGCGGAAGTGGATGCAGCCCTAGTGGGAGATTGATGGCCACTGAGAAGACGCCAGCTTAGTGGAGAGGGCTGCTAAAGACTCTGACGGGGTCCTGATGTAAAGCTGATAGGCGGAGCTTGACCAGCGACCCAAGGCTTGTATTAGGTGATCAGGAACTCCATAGTGTGCCGCCACAGTGGCAGCCCCGATGCGGAAACTGTGGCTAGAGAAGTTGCCTGGAATGTGCGCGAAGACCAGGATCTGCCGAAGCCAGTCCGTGAGCAAAGCACGCGAAAGAGGCTGCCCATTCTGGAACAGGAACAAGGGACCTGGACTGTCGCCTCTGCTAGTGAGATATGTCATCGCTGAGTGGACCACGCAGAGTGGGAGCCGGCCAAGGCCAATGTGGATAAAGGCACCCTTCCTAAATGGATCAGTCTTTGAGCCCTTGATCTTTATGTGCATGCACGCAGGCGCAGACGAGGAATCCACTGCAATGTCTTGCACTCCTAAATGAAGTGATGTAGAGAAGTTAGCCAGACTGGGCACTGTGAACTCTGAGGCGCAGAGAAAGCCAAAGTATGCAAGGGAGCAAGCGGCCCAGAACATGAGGTGATCTGGGAGACGAAGATCCAGAGACTGCCAAATCAGTAACATCAAGTCATCGGTAATAGGCAAGCGGGATGAAGAAGAGGAGCCCTGACAACGCTTGATACTGCGGACCACCCTCTGAAGGCGGAGACAGTTGGCAAGGGGGTCTGGAAACCCCTGTTTGATGTGGAGTGCTCTAACCCCGGACAAGTAGACCTTAATGGAGGAGTGCTGAATTCGTTTGGCCAAGAAGGTAGCAAAAAGGCACAGCATCCATTCGTCAGCTGGACACGGAGAACCCGAGGAATGGAGTTTACGAAGTTGAGTGCAGAAAGAGATAAACTGAGCTTAGGCCGCTGCATAAGATCAACGCGTAGAGGGGGCAAGGCCTTGGGTCAAGAAGGGGTAGCACTGCTGTTCTAAGGCGGAGATGTCAAATGTGCCAGGAGTTCGAGGGGTACCACCGTGGGAAGATAAGGCATCAGTTAATTGATTGTTAACACCAGGTACATGTTGGGACGAAAAGGAGAAGCTGTGACGCGCAGCGGAAAATAACAGACTGCAACAGCAACCACATTAGGCAAGGCACTCTTGACGTTCTGGTATTTAAGATGTGGAATACTGCGTCGTTGTCAGAGCGGAACAGGACATGTTTCTTGACCCAAAAATTTCCCCAGACATGAGCTGCGAGAACTATAGGGAAGAGCTCCTTGTAGGCAATAGACTGTGGCTGCTGGGACGGAGCCCAGGAGCCAGCAAACCAGTGGCCCTTCATGTATGCTCCATAGCCGATCGAGCCTGCAGCATCAGATGACACTTCAACATCAGCCTCGGGCAGCAGTCCTGGGAAGAGCCAGAAGCTAACACCGTGCCAATCCTCCAAGAACTGGTGCCACCATAGAAGATTCAGATGAAATTCTCGGTTAAGACGAATGGGGTGATCTCTCCTCTGAAAGCAGCATAACAGGTCAATCATGCGGCGTAAGAATGTCCTTCCCGACCAGACCACCTTGACGGCGTGATGCAAGTGTCCAATAAGGGATTCAAGCTCACGTCTGTTGCACCATTTTCGAGGGAGCCAAGAACCGATCAGATTTTGCAGTGGTAACAACTTCTCCTGGGGGAGACGTGCCACTTGGTTGACAGAGTCGAGCTCAATACCCAAGACAACAAGCACTGTAGAGGGGACCACACACTTGCCAGGATGCAACGGTAGACCGAGCCGTTGGCACACCTGCAGTAATGAAGTCGTCCAAGTAATGGAGGAGATCTAGAATCTGGTAGGAATTGACAAGGATCCACTCCACCATGTCTGCGATGGAGTTGAAAATAAATGGAGCTGATCGAAGGCCAAAGGGGAGAACCAGGTCCACGTAGAATTGGTCGTGCCACTTCATCCCCAGAAGAACGCGGTGGGAGGGGTGTACGGGCACGTTGCGGTAGGTGGCCTCCACATCAAATTTGGCCATGAGGGCCCCCGGACCAAGTTTGGAGACTAGGTGGATCACCTGATCGACTGTAATGTAATGAAGGGTGAATTCCTCCGGGTCAATCCGGCTGTTGACACTAGCCCCCCGAGGAGGAAAGTTCCACGATGAGGCGCCATTTCCCTGTTTGGCCTCTTTTGGGAATAACCCCAAAGCTGCTAACATGAAGATTCGGGTAGTGAGGAACACTGAAAGGACCTGCCACCCTACCTAGGGAAACCTTGTTGGCCAAATACTGGTCGACCACAGGGGGATGTTGAGCTGCGGATGGCTTGTTTTTCTTTGTGGACTTGAGCTTTTGGGAGGAGAAAAACCCAAATGAAACCCATGGCGTAGTCCATTTAACACAAAATTGACCTTCTGCCGGTTGGGATGAAACCGCAACTCCCAGGCAAACTACTCTGCTTGCAAGGGGGTGACTGCAGAAACTGGGGGGGGGGGGGGGGGTCCGACTAGGAAGGAAAAAGAACAGGAGACACAACTGCCGGTAAATCACAGCCCCAAGAAGGCCTAAATAGCCCTCCCAGAACCCCCTGAATTACATAGATGAACAGACAAGGTAACAAAAGAAACAATCAATTTTAATAACACGACAACGGCCGCAAATACAGCATTTAGTCCTGGATCCCTAAGGGGCATGGCCAAAAAACTGGGGCAAAAATACTCAATAATGGAAACAGCACAAGAGGGGGGGGTGGGCGAGTCTACACACGATGACACTTGCTGCTGGACCAGGGAGGCGGAGAGTCAGGAGAACACTTGGAGGACGAGCTGGGCTTGGTGGGCGTCTCAGCTGGGCAAACTCCAGCGTGGTGCGGGCCATGACAGCTGGCACATTTGTGAGCAAAACGGCACAACGCTGAGGGAGCTACGCAATGACCCCGGTTCCACGATTTGCAAATGATCTGCGAAGAAGCAGCACCGCGGGGCTCGTTTTGGCCATCCGAAGAATCGCGGGGAGAGCGCGAGGACCAGCCAGCCGAGTGAAAGCTGAACAGCGTACTGTTTAGTTGAGACCGGAGAACTGGCGATATGTGCGGAGTATCAGGAGTTGATACTGCAAGAGATCTTTCCAGCGATGAGGGAAGTACGACACGATGATAAGGCAGTAAACAGAGAAAGCCTCCAACCATGTGGAAATATCTTCGATGCGCCGCTTAGGTTTCTTCGGCGGGGACGTTAACACAAGGCGCCCATCGAACAGCAACGGAGGCTCAGGCTCTGTGAGAACAATGTTCGAGGGCAGCAACTCGTGGAGTTCAACGAACTTCTCAGCCACACGATCTGACTGACTAACATTGCTGGAACGGGGGAAAACCCAGGGCCCACCACGAATGGCTGATGCAAAACAAGCAACGGAGCCAACGGTGTAGCGCTAACGGCGTTCGAAGGCAAAGCCACATTGATAGTGCTAGAAGATGCCGAGAGAGCGAGCAACGGAATTGGAGCGGAGAAGGTCGACACAAAGGTAGGGACAACAAAATTATTTGGCCTTCCTGAAGCAAGAGGAGTCGCCGTGGCCGGTGAAGAGGATGCAAAGCCAAAGCCAGAAGTGGCAAAAGACGAGGCTTGGGCGACAAGTTGGCTAGGATTAGCCAGCGGAGCAGAAACGCCTCCGGAAAATGGCCACGCTCGTGGAAGAACTAGAATTAGGACGGCCTGCGACTGGCTGGGCCGAAAGTACTTGCTGGACGGCGTTTGCGACGACGGCCAGAAAGGCGGGAGACGTTGGTGATAAAACAGAAGGAGGAGTGGACGCAGCTGTTGAGGCCACACTAGAATCCAATGGCGTTGAAACTGGTGGCGGAGGAATTTCCTTGGACTCCGGCACGAGAGACAAGGCATCGTAAGCCGCCGACCAGCTGTTAAGCGTGTTTCTGGTGTGCATCACGTCAAACAGCGACAAAAACAAGCAGTACTTAGAGCGAGAATCCGCAAAGATTCGCCAAAGTACAAAGCAAATGATCCGCAACGATCAGCTGGCAGCTCAATACGTGCAATGCAACGTGAGACAACAGCCCTGCAAATCTCCAAAGGGCCGCCCCGCAAGTCACGTACTGTAAAAGGGGAAACCGCTGACTGCATTGGTTCGAGTCTAACTTTGCCTAAATCATATTTAGCCACATTTAAAAACGTTTTGGGAGTTTCCAGGAAATCTGAACTAAAACATCTATTCATTATGGGACTGCTCTAATTTCTGAATAGCGTTCACCAATTCTTAATTTCCCACAGTAACGTTGCCAGCACACAACAAAAATTCTGACAATCTCCAATATTTTTGCAAAGACAAAACGGTAAAACCACAATTGAAAAGTATGCGGTATATCTGTAGACATACATATACGTACGTGACATACAGACATGGATATTCAAATGTGCACGTTGACAAACCTTTCTTGGGTGAATGACCAACGTAACATGCACGTTTTTGGTGCTCGCAAAATTCCTCAGTGCAGAAATAACATGATTCTGGGTAAAAAATCGATCGTCCCCACGGCTGAAAGGAAATTGCAAAAAAAACAACTTCTTAGGGTGTAAAAAATAAAGTTCTTCTTGGAGTGAGGTGAAAAGATAAAAGAGGTCAACTGACCAACGTTTTCAAGAAAAACATTTCACATAATGCTGTACCTAACATATGACGTCATAAACTGCAGGTTGTCCACGATGACGTGTTCAATATCGTATACATAAGCAGCATGAGTCATAGTCTGGAAAGGAAAAACTATATTGAAGTTCTCATCATTTTTAGGAAAAAAATACACCTTACCACTAAATGACTAACTGCGACAGTAGGGGTGAACAGCGAGCGTTACTTACCTCAACAACTGTTTCGATATTCTGAGCTCCGTAGAAACACATGAAGTACATTGGTAGCATCTCGAAACTGTCTGCCCAGTACTGAAATTGCTCAACCTGTTTCTCCAAATTCAACCTGAGGGAGAAATGAATTACATCACCTATAGTATTACACTATCACTTCCCTTAGTATTCTTCGGTATTCACTGATTTTTTTTAAGCGGTTGAGAAAAGCAGCACAGATTCCGGCCTGCTTTAAATTATTCAATTTTCTTTTTGCAGTCTGTTTTCCTGAACATCGTACTTCAAAACTTGAATGTTATGACGCTCTGTTGTTCTAGTCAAGGTACCCAGCAAAATGGACAACGCATAACGATACATAGCTACTATAATTATCAAAACCTGTACCGAAATCAGAAATCTTTTATTCCATCCTTGCGAACATTTCACTCGCGGCATGCATGTCTATGGAACTCGTAAAAAAAATCACGATTACAAAGATTACAAAAAGACAGTGCTCTTCAAGTTTACAAATAGTATTATACGTAGAGGAGTGTAGTAGGGACTTTTAGGTCTCATTTATATCAACTCAGACACATGTACTTGAGGCAACCCTTTGCGTTAAACGATGGGCGTGAAGTATTGTTCCCAAATATTTCACTAATTTTGTTATTTATTAGTTTGGAGCAGAGTGTATCCTAAAACCATATTGTAGCCTCACTGATCAAAACAACTTGCTATGCTATTGAAAGAAGCCGAAACCTAAACAATTAATATAATTTTGCGATAGGCTATTTTAATAGCGATTTTTTTTTAATCTGCTAGTACATGCATTAATCAGCGATCTTAACGGCTTACCCTGAATACTGACACATCATCATTTTTACAAGGCGCACATTACGAATCTCAAAACTTCCCCACAGCGTGTTCACCTAAACAAATATGTCAAGCAAAACACACTCGTTCAGTAAACAATGTCAAAACTACCCTTTACAAGAAATTAAAAATTCAAATGGATAAACGTTTACTTTTCTAAAAATACCTCATCACAGACATTTTGTACTGGCAATTTCTGAGTTTAGAAAAAAGACACTGTTCTGGGTTTCAAGTGGAGTTTCGCATTTTTTCACTCTAAAGGTCGATACATGACTTTGTAGTGATATGTGATCATACCAACGGACAGCCCTACAATCGAATGTGTAGATGGGTTAAAGAGGAGCCAGTCTGGAAAACCTCTCTGGCCAAGTTCGAGGCAAAAATTTGAAAGCCGAACAATTTAAAACGACATCCTGAAGCATGTCAACAACCTTCCAGCACAATCACAATCAATAAAGATGGTGTGATGTTAAGTTACTCATCATATGTAGGTCACGCTGGGCAATCGGAAAATTAAATACTTTGCTCATGATGTTGCACAGACCTTCCTAAATGTATGTATTTTTCCATCCAGTAGGCCCTTCTACACAGTGAGTTACATTATAAAACTGTTTAAAATTCTACCCACCCCCTGCATACAGAGGTCAAGGGACATTTCACTCAGTAGGGTGGTTTTTCCAGCGCCGGTTGGTCCAGTGAAAACTGTCACTTCTCCTCGCCTCAAACCTTTTAGAACGCTGTTTAATTTCGGAAATCGGGTCCACTATGAAAATACAGATTACTGATAAGCATTTATGCATTTTCAAAACCTTAAGGTGAAAAACTGAAAGCACTTTATTGAAAAACAATGCTGTTGTTTGAACATGATCAATATTTTCTCTTGTTCTCAGATTGCATGTTCATAATGGCAGAAGATAGTTACAAACCTTCACTCCAGCCACTTGATCTGCATTGACAAATTGATCAAACACTTCACCTCGCAACTGTTGAAAGCAATACAAAGACGTTTAAAATTACAAAACACAAAGAAATTAACCAAACACATCACAGAAAAAAAAGATCACATTATCTAATTCAAACTCCAAGTACGAAAGCTTAGGGAAGAAAGAATTAAGTTTTGAACCACTAAGAAATCAATCTTCAACAAATATGGCACAGCAGTAATGGTCTATTTTAACTGATAGACATCAAATACTCTCAGAAAACAACCAAAGCAGATTAAAAACAAAATGAAGAATTTACTATTAGGAACCTGAAGACCACACCTGATGAAAAGTAGTGATTTTCTCGTGGCTGATTGGTTGAGCTTTGGAAACTAAGGATGGAAGGTCACAACCCTGAGGAAAAGAAATATGTGCTTCTTATATATACCAGTAGGTACATGTAAACAATCAATTTGTCAAGTGTCATGGTGAAGCTGAGGGCAGTGCTGAAAAGGAATGTTGTTCATGATAATTCTTGACACCCTGAATAGAAGTGATCTGCAGGGTGAAGCCCCGGCCAAACGATCACAACATTTCAATGCAACATATCGCAACAATGTTGGACAACCTATTGTTGAAAATGATCAAACTTAAACCAACAACACCCAACATGTCCCAACACATCACAAGGTGGCCAAACGCGCACAACATGTAGCGCCCAACAATGTTGCGATATGCTTGGTTGAAATGCTGTGATCGTTTGGCCAGAGCTTGAGATGAAACATTGTTTGTCAGACTTGGTAGTAATCAGTCAATGTAAATTAAGACATCGTTACCCTGAGCTGCAGTTACATTACAGTTTCTCTGTAATGCCACTGGCTGTCAAGGTTTGATGATAAATTTGGTGTTAGTTCTTCATGAACTTAAAGTTCCTTGGTTGCTTATGTTACAGGACGTGAATAAATTAGTTTTAAAGTGCAAAACTTAAGCAGCTGGAAGGCGATTAAGTTTGTAAAGTATCACCTTTTTGTTTCTCTTGGTACTGCAACTGTAGGTATAGTAGTACAGCCAGTATAGCAGGATTACATGATTTGGTTTGAAAAAGAAAGACAGTTAAAGTAAATAAAAACTAAATAAAAAAATTGCAGCTAAACAAGTAGCCCTAATGGTACATATCGCTTATCCTCAACGGACTTACCATATTCAAAGCATCTAAAGCATTTGCTGGAGTGTTATCGCCAGTTGGTCTGATCAAGAAAAGAGAATCAATAGCCTTTCCAAGTAACTCTATATTATTTAAGTACATTAATAATAAGAAGGAAACAACAGGAAATGGACTTCTGACATGGTAACTGTAACTTGTGATCTATTTTTGCCCATTTTGTATTTGATCACTGTCTTTTGTCTCGTCACAAGCGTCCCAAACTCACGATTCGAGGAAACGATCAAAGTGCACGGGATTGTGTTACACATTGGGCCGTTTAGAATTTGAACGCTTTACAAGTCATTGTATGGAATTTAAAATAACAAAGGATAAAATCGCACAATGAAATAAAATGTTTTCTGGAAGGTTTGTAGGTGTTTGTAATAGCTTAAAGCTGTGACAAACACCTCAAACCCCCCCAAAAAACAATGAAATAGGCCTAATGGACAACAGAAACCAGGAAAGGTGAGTATATTCTCGTTATTTTATGCAAAACAGTAATATTTTATTCAAGATTAATGATCCAACATCACTCTGATTGTAATGCATCGCAGAAAGTGATGATCAGCCCACTCTGTAAAAAGATTCATCAGTTCCTTTGATGAAACATAATCTGAGTGATCTTGAAGTAACCACACACAGCGGAGTATTTTTGAAGAAATTCGAGGTGTTTGGGTAGCCGATGAAACAGTGTCTTGAGTGTTTGATAAATCTTCCCAATCGAAACAAAAACTAAGGTCTGGAGTAAATGGAGAAATAAAATCGGCAAAATTTATGTTAATTAAGTCTGTAACTTTCTTGTTTTAACTTGACAAATAATTAATGAGTTTGAGAATCATTAATCTTGATCAGGATTATCCCAAAGTAACTGACACGCTTTGGTTTTGTTACCTTGAAGTTAACAAATTTCAACCTGGTAACCCAGTGCTTAGTTGTATATTGTCTTATGTGCTAAATAAATTAGTTAACTTTAATCTAGTATGGGAATAAAGCTGTTAAAATAATAATATATAGATTTAGCCAAGCCTGAAAGCTGAGCTCCTTGGCTGGTTCAAAGCTCAATTATTTTGTAACTTTGTGATGAGGTTTTCTATTTATACTGTTTGGACTTCTGTTTTGAGTTTGAATAATCTCAAACTACACAAAACATAAGCAGTGGAAAACATTTTTATACAATGAAAATTGATACTTTGGTTAACTTTTAATTCTGGGTTAGCATTAACCAGCTTCTGAACAACCCTGCCCTGATTACAACAAGTTAACCTGGCTTGAGCCTGTGATCCAATCGAAAAACCAGCACTTGGTCAGCAGCTAACTTCAGAAAACCATGTGATCTCTATGAGCTCTAAACTCAAGCCTGCGATATGGTCACATGATACTGGTCAGTGGATACCTTGTTTTGAGTGGTGTCAATTGATCTCCAATATCAAAGAAGTGTGCTATAAACCAAGGCTGCACTTCCTTATGTCAACCTACTGCATTAGCAGGAGTATGTCTGCCATGTTGTGTGACATTGTCATCATGGTGCATGCACGCCCACAAGCAATAGTGCTAACCAAGATAACCATGAGAAAATCCTATGCTAATACGGTGCTCTGCTTGGCGGACCTTTGGGCCATTGGAGCTCCTCTATAATGGCAGCAATAAGCCCATGATATGCTCCATATAAGCAGTAATAATATTATGTGACGTGCAGGCACAAATTCTGCCAACAAAAGTTACCTATTTTCAAGATAAAAAGATCATATAAGAGTGGTACAGGTGGTGGTAGGAACATACCTGACAAGGAAACACCTCTGCAAGTTTAACTTCTTTGCAAACTGATTTGCAGCGTGCCGTGACACAATGTCATTTCCAAACCAAAGAATAATTTTCTCAAATTGTTCAAGTTGCGGAAGAACCTGAGGACAGGCACAGTCGGTTTATTAAACAGTCAAATTAAGACAGAAAGAGATCTTGTTGAAGATTTTAACAGCAGTAAGCCAACAAAATTAACTACTACAGCATATTATTCACTGCCTAACTATTAGGACAATTAATAAATTATTATTTTAAGGTGGCTGGAGTTGGTTTCCAGCAACCTTCAGCAATTCTAAGTTTGATTGACCAGTACTAACATTCTTTATTTAAGAAATAAACAACATGTACCGTTTTTCTTATCGAGTTATAGAAACACGAATGGAAGTTTGGGAGAATGAGAAATGCTGTGGGAACACGAGCCACAGGTGAGTGTTTCAAGTTCTCCCAAACTTTCATGAGTGTTTCTATAACTCGATAGAAACATGGAGAGCATGT
This sequence comes from Orbicella faveolata, assembly GCF_042242905.1. Lineage (NCBI taxonomy): Eukaryota > Metazoa > Cnidaria > Anthozoa > Scleractinia > Merulinidae > Orbicella > Orbicella faveolata. Next base: position 11,412,053 of record NW_028301547.1, on the reverse strand, counting down.
TTTCTATTTCTTTTAGAAAACACCACAACAACAAAAAAAGGAACACAACTTGTCAACTTTGATTATCAAAATGTGAATTCTCTTTGCTCGCACCATCATTACGTCAACAGTTCATGCTAGTTGAATCTGTGTTACTATTGAGTCATAGAAAGACAATTTTTAACCAATCAGCGCACTTATTTTCTTAGGACTGTTTTCTAATAATTGATGTTACCTGTATAATAAATGGTAATTCACAACAAGTTTTGGTCATCTTACTGAAAAAACCTTTAACGTCAGCTTTTAAACTGCTTATAGCTCAAAACAAGTTATGGAATTGCCATGTCTGATCATATGACTGTGATTAGTGTATATAATGTACAACGTTTTACAAATTCTTTAGTTTGGCACTTAAGAAAGTTGACAGCTATTGCTTAAGTGTTAGAAAATTACTGCTCTGCATAAGCCTCTCTATCTATTACTGATTACTTGAATGATTACGATTTCAACAAAAAGGAAGGGGTAAAAACCGCAGAGACAAAACAATAATTAAAAAAAAAAAAATTTGAATTGAATTTAGCATTGTAGAGATTGGTCAAGGGTTCTCATTTCAGGAGCATTCTTTTACCCATAATTGCCAGCTCCTGGACTATTCAACCAAGACATCTTGCATCATTTTATTACATCATTCCACATTTGCACCCGCTTTCAAAACAGTCTATTCATCTCTCACAGAATGACTCCTTAATACTCCTAGCCTGATTCTTTCAAGACTAAAGTTGAGTTCAACCATATAAAAGAAGTCCGTTGTGCTCACATTTTTGACATAGGCCAGGTTGCATAGCACATCAAGAGATAGCATGTCGAAAAATGGTCGAAAGATGTTGCCTATGCACATAACACTGAAAGCGTGTGTAATACCAATATTTTGGTACTCTGATTTGCATCAATATTACCTACACAAAGTCAAACAGAACTGGTTTAACACATTTCAAACACAAAATTTTAGTTTCAACAATAGCATAATTATAAGTCTACAAACCTCAAGAGGGAGAGAATTTGCTCCCAGTGGAAGACAAATAGCTGGATAGGATGTTGACTGACTTACAGCAATAGCATCAAACTCTGTTAATGTCAACACAACCTAAAATTGACCAAAATAAAGTAAGATTTACTTACTCAAAAACCCATGATGCATGGACATGTCTCAATAATTTTATTATGAAGGCTGGCAGCAGGTTCCCAGTGCTTTTCCAACAGTTATACTTTGATGGATGAATATTACAACTGTTAACAAAATTATGATGCCACAATAGTGGTATTGCATAAATGCCCAGCCATTTGACAATGCAATAATGGTAATTTTATGGCATAATAGGTTACCATAGCAACAGTTAATTAATACAGGTGATGTTCCTGAACTATCTTTCCCAGTGGCTGATTTCACTGACTCTAATGGCACCACTCGAGAAGAGGCAAACATGTGACTGTGAGTGGCCCTTGGTCTCTGCCAAATGGTATGCATCGCACGCCTCAGCTCAAATTTTGCTTGGTGATACCCATTTTTATAATTGAACTGTTGGTGTAACCAACCTCTTTAGCTTCAGCATCTACTGTATTCCAACCAAACAGTCCCAAGAAACCCTGACTATAACAAAGAAAATGTTACAAAAATTAAGACTCCATTTTAATCAACAACAGTAACTGATTGTGCAGTTGAAACTGAATAAAGTGGTGAACTCAACAGAGGAAATAAAGAGTTTCTGTACTGATTATTATTCATTTTAATCAAGTCTCAGACAATGAAACAGACTGATGCCAAAATCTACTTCTTTTTATATAATAAGGCAAATTATTCTCACATGTTGATTGGTCCTTACTTATGATCTGTTGGAGGACAGAAGCATAGTTGATGTAATTAATATTCTTTGATGTCTCCTTATTATATAAAACAAGTAGAGTCCATGTTGCCGTACATCTGTTCAGTAATAGATCACAGAAGATGTCAAAATGCAGTAAGAATATTTATAAGTAACACACTCGCCTAACAGCTCATGCTCCACTTTTTTTGTTCTTACCACATTTTGACGTCATCTATGATCTATTTCTGAACAGACACGTGGCAACAGGGAATCTACATGTATTGGTTAAGTAGTTCAATACATATTTCTTCAGACAGGGAAAGAGCTGATTGCTAATGGAATATCTCCAGTCAATGGTGTAACTGTAGTCAACACATTACAAGAGACTGTCACAGCCACTTGTAAATTAGTAATGCTGTTATTCTACTTGAGGAAAGTAGTGAATCAACTCAACAGTTCTCACGCATGTGCTCTTCTAGACTGAGTTTGTGGCAGCAGAGTGTGAATGTGATTGAACCTATACCTGGCCTCCTACATCACATAATTGTATGCTCCACATTGTTGTCTTGGAAACTGACAGTATTCTTACCGAGGTTCTATAGCAATGCTTGAATCAGATGAGTCAGATCCCTGCAGCTTTACAAGCTTGATGCCCTTCACCACTGACCTGGCAGAATCATACCAGGGGAACAATATGCAATCATGTTCCTTGGTCTTTCCATTAGGCTCCTTAAACTATTAATTGACAGAGGGGAATATATATTAACAATAATATATGCAAATCTGCTTTTACTCTAGTTTCAGTGGGTCTATACATACAGTTAATACCCTACTGAGAACATACATGTGTATACAATATAATGTTGGCACTTCCACTTAGGATAATTTGGAAATGGTCTCTCAGGAAAATTAATAATAATTATGGTAAAACTTAAAACATGCATTATTTCCAGGACAGTTTTGTTCCCTTTAAAAAATTAACACTGGAGGTTTAGTTTAGGAATTATTGACACTGAACATTTAAACAACATTATTTCAATTTACACAAACATTAAATTCACTACCTCATGCTCAGTAATTCTGACTTGAAACTTTTCCAACATATCCTTTCTCAATTCCTGTAAAGGTTAAGATACAAAGTAAATGAAACAAAAGATCGAAATCAACCTAGTTTTTGGTTACCTAATGTTTCACATCTTCTTTGTACACTGGAATTACTATGAAACAGATGAACACACCTTTATTGAGAATTGTGTTATGAACTTCTCCCACACATCATCATTGCATTGAGTCAGTGGTGTGGACCTTTCCCATATCTGGCTGGATAGGTCATCACTGCTTTTAGAATGACTATCACTTGCACAAGGCTTGATACTCTCTTTACTGGGTCCCTCTTGTAAAGCCATCTACAAAACATATGGTTAAAGAGACATCAGAAATAATTGCACATATATGCATGTCCTGTATAGGTACAGTGAGATCAAGTTCTTTTTTCCCAGGAAAGGATGGCTTGGGAAAATAATAAGAGGAAGAAAACCTTGAAACAACAAAACCTTTCCCTTGCACCTCTTCTCGCTTAGAAACATTTTGAGCAAAAATGTTTTCTTGTTTGTTGTGGCCTTAATGATCATGATAAATTTAAAACAGTGGCCCAATGTCTGGTTTAAATCCTTTAGGGCCAGCACTTGAAATGTCAGCTTCATAGACTACAGAACACAGTGGTTAATTTACCTCTATCAACAAAATAAACAAAATAATTTATTTTGCCACAGACTTTCTCAATTTGCAATAAGGTCAACAGAAGATATGTGATATGTCATGTTTTTGTCATATAACATATCTTCAGTTTGTTGAACATCTCTATAGCCACTGACACAGGAAAAGGGACTTGGCAAAATTACTGAACAATGCAGACTGTTAGCACTGAACCAGAACTCCTTAAATGAAAATGGAGCGGACTGTAATGAGGGTGATAAATTGGATTATCAGGGTATTTGATGGTTCATCCATTTTGTCCTTGGTCTGATATTTTTCAAATAAGTTTTGCTTTAACTAAATCAACTTAACAAATCACTGTAGATCGAACCTATCAAATTTCTTAGCACCTTTATACAGGAATAATTTTGAGGGAAGAATTTTTAAACAACTTGTTAACAAACTTTTCAAAAAAGGTAACAACAACCTAAACTCAGTTTAACAAGTGCATATTTCAAATTTGTCCTAGACTGTGAGCAGTCTCTCTTTTTCTCAAAGATCCACGAGGAAGAATGCAAAACAAGTGAGCATGCGAGTGTCACTGTGAGCATGACGTGCAAGAGGCGAGCAGTGATGCCACAAGCAGCTAGTAGCGTGGGCATCGGAAGACGAGCGAAAAGAGAGACTGCAAGGTTTCATACAACATTTTGGATGCTACTTTGACAGGTCATATCACAATGCCTCTGCCTTTTTTGACTATGACACTCCGGTGTCTGATTTTTTTATGAAAATTGATCAAAGCTATATCTGGTAAGATGTGATGAATGTTTCAACAGATTGCAGCTGAAACCAGACCTATGACCTGTCAAGAATTTTCACACTGCTCATTAAAACAGCTCTACTCACAGGCGACCCAAGCTCCCAATGTTATCCTTTTTTTTCACTTTTATGCGAACGTTCAGCCTAACATGACCTATGGCATACACTATTACATAACGACCGAATTTGACTACGCGAAACGTGACTCTCGCCTTGCAGCATATGGAGGTGTTGTGTTACAACGGTTTGAATTTATAAAGTTTTGTATGAGAATGCAACCTCCGACTGCAGGGTAGTCAGCAATGATTTGTCAACAGTCAAATCAAAATGCTATGCGGGTAACCAGGTACTCCCTTTATGGGTTTCACAAATAAAGCATGAGGGTACCCAGAGAGCATTTTGGTTTGACTGTTGACAAATCGTTGCTGAATACCCCCGGTCGGGCTAATTACAGTTACCCAACACCGCGAAAGTGTCCTAACTTTTGTGAAGCGGCTGTTTTCGAATTTGCGAGCGAACCACTCTCGAAATAAATGTATCGTTGCGAAGGCATTGTGGACGGAATCGCCTAGCAAGTGAACTGACATGGAACTTCAACATCTCTTCTTTGATTCTATGAAGGAATTGACCCGGAAGGGTTATTTTCAGTGGATTTATTCACTTTGAGCAGTGGGCACTCCGGAAATCAGTGTCCAGCCTTGTCTTTCTTTTAGTAGTGGAAACCCACAGAACGATAACTTGCCGAAATCGCATTAGATCGGCCTGAGGAGACGGCAAACAACAAAGAATACAACACAGTAACAGGGTAAGTAGATTTTATTCACAAAATATAAGAATAATTGACTTTTCAAGCAAAGCCGTTGCATTCTCATAAAAACCTTTATAAATTCAAACCGTTGTAACACAACACCTCCATATGCTGCAAGGCCAGAGTCATGTTTGGCGTAGTCAAATTCGGTCGTTATGTAATAGTGTATGCCATATGTCAAATTAGGCTGACCGTTCGCATAAAAGTGAAAAAAAAAGGATAACATTGAGAGCTCCGGTCGCCTGTGCTCTACTCTACTTTAAAGTCCTCCTAATACCACAGTCCTTCAAAAACAAGTGTGAAACATAACACCAATAAAAAGGTCGCAAGATTAAAATTAAAAATGGAGTGGCAATTATGTCGCGAACTGCAGGAGTCACACTGTAGGAGACAAACATTACAACAGAGTTTGTCATGCACTGCATGTCACTTATAAAGGTTACTGACAGATGTGCATTATAACTTTACAGACCGACCAATAGAATTACTCCATCACCAGAGTGCCAGGCATCCAAAATGTTGTATGAAACCATCGCAGTCTCTCTTTCCACTCATCTTCTAATGCCCGCTTTACTAGCAGCTCACAGATAGGGTTGCATTTTCACGACTGTATTGAATATAACATGTTGCATTCTCAATGGGTCACACATTTTCGGAATTTAGGGGGTAAGAAAATTCTGGCAAGTAGGGATTCAAAATAGACCATAATAGGGTAGGGGTTCTGAGAAGCCACAGGTCAGCAGCACATACCCAGCAAAAATTGATCCAAGTACCCCCCACACTCCGAGAGGGTGATAAGCTTGTCAATATATGCACAGTGTAGAAGTCAAAAGCTCTTAACCAAAAGCAAATTCAATACATCCTTCAAATTGCACGTGCTGAATTCTACAGCAAAAAGTTGTATTAACTTTTGATCATCCTGCAAGAGGGTCCAAGAGATTACCTGGACATTTTGCATTATGTAAACATTTTGCCACGCATTTTGCTCATCAAAAGTCGAAGTTCCCGCCATTTCCCGGGGTGGTGCTTAATTATGTACCTTAAATTGTCTCCAACTCCCAGATGAGCCACAGTTACTGCAAAAATGACTTCCAGTAGTCTTATTGATGTACAGTGTGAATGTTTTTGCTCTGTCTGTTCCCTCCTCTTTACTAGCACAAAATGGACAACTTGCTATCAGTGACGTGTGCCCATGCTGGAACAAAACTTTACGGCTCGATAAGAAATGCTCCATCTGTTTTAAACTTGGTAAGTGTGCACTAAAATCACTTGGCAAGGTCTGGTGGTTCCTCCTTGCAGCTTGTTGGACACCTCTTGGTTTAACAAGACAGTTCCTGTTGTTCGATGTAAACTGCTTTGGTTGATCGTTAGGTCGCTGCAAACACGTGCAACAACTTCGGAAGGAATTCCACGTATTCCTCCCATTTTTAGCCACATCAGAACACAAAGAAAACAGCAGCATGCGATTTAATCTGTAAGTCATCATTAAACAGGCATACTGTGAGATCAACAACATTTAGAGAGCGAAAACCTTAGCAAACGCTGAAAATCATACTTGGCCGCCATTACCAGATTCGAGATCTATATATGTGCAGCACCACGGAGGGGTAGGGGAGTAAAACATCATAGGGGCAGCGGAATAGGCTTTTCTAAAAATCGCCTTCCATGTTCACACATCTTTAAATAGCTTTAATTAATACAAATTATCAATACGTGGCCAAATAAACCGAGCCTAAAAACCTGTCTGTCTTCAAAACAAGCGCTCTGAGCTCTGCAGGCCACAAATTGCCTCCCATCCCGAGTGGGGTACGTGGGTAAAATGAATACCCTCGTCCCAGGTCGCCCACGCGAGACATTTAAGAAGGCCACAAGTACAACAACAGCTATTTTCGTCCCAACGGCCGCTAAGCGAAGCACCATAACTGAGTATAGGAACAGAACCACATGCATGCATAGAAATAGAAAACCATGCAACCCTTCTTAGGTACGCCCTACGACGACGACGTCTCCAACCAAAGCGACAGCCGAAGCTCCTTTGCTTGTGTGGGGACTGACTCTCTCACCTTGATAATCTCTTTCTAAAAGTTAAAGAGCTGTTTTTTGAGCTTCTTGAGTTAATAGATTTAATACATTTTTCGGGGTTTCCATAATGGCAGTGGAGTAGTGTCACCTCGAATTGTAGATACCTTAAGCGTGTTAAGCGAATATATTGGATAATAAACAATGTATTTTTGGGCTTCTTATACCTCGGACATAGGTGAAACACCAAAATAAAACAAGGTGTTTAACAGTTTGAACTTTATTGTTTATGGGTATTAGAAGCTGATTATTTAAGAATTGAGAAGATATCCATGTAAGCAAAAACTTAATTAATTTCACTTTGTAATAACTGTGATGTACCAATAAATCTGACCGGAAATCCCCAAGGTAAAAATTACCCGAATTTGTCCAAATTCCCTCCCTTCCCATATGGTAATAAGTACGTCATTAGGCAGTCAGTGGTTGGTAGATAATGATGTCTCATCATGCTCGAGTCAGTCGGATCTGAAGAAGTATTTGACGACAATGATATACTGTTGTAACTCGCTTCGGCAAGTTAGAAGTTAGTTTGTTAGTAAAGGTCAATCAAAAAAGTGATTATGGATATAAATCTTTTTTAAATTGTGCAATAGGGCAACTTGTTGTAGTTAATATCATAACAACCTTGTAGCACTTTTAAGAATTCGGAGCAACTTTTTAGCAACGTTTAGATATTTTTGAGCAACTTTGAGTAATTTTGTTAAAATTTGGAGCATGTTGGAGGCAGGCTTTCTGAACGGACAAAGGACAGAAGCAACATAAAACAAACGCAGCGGTAAAACGTTTCTTTGGGAGCTAAAATAACTAACTGGACAAAAACACTTTAAGGAATTCTTAGCACTTGTGCATGTGACGTCAGCCGACTTAGTCCTGTGGAACTACTTATATCAAGTAATTAACTGAAGTGCTAGGAATGAGCCTCAGTTACTGAGCCAAATACCTTCAAGGTCAACTGAAAATGGGGTGCTAAGCAAACCATAACAGGAGTTGGTGGGAAACCGAAAATATTCAATAAGTTGACTTATGCCCGGCTTGGAAAGTGCGTTTTCTCCAAACGGCGCCAAATCGCACAATTCTTTGGGGCAACGTACGTAGACCCGAGATGGTAAATTGTTCAAGTTTCTATGTGGAAATAAACATTGCCTTAACATAGTCAGTTCAGAAGCCGATAACAAAGTTAATGGTTAGAACTAGATAACTGCAAATGGAGATTCGTAGGTGAAAATATAAACAGGCTTTTAATTGCTTATTATTATTTTTTTTTGTGAATCAACGTCGTCCTCGGCGCTGTCCCAGTGGCTTTAACTCCTCAATTATAGTCTATTGTCGAAATTATTCAAACGAATAAAATAACAGGCCATATAATTGAGTGCTTTTAGTCAGTCCTGCTGGTATAAGCCTCGCCATCAAAACGAAGAAAAGAATATTCTTGTTTCTATGCGCATGCGCAGGAAGTCCGGTCATATTGTAATTAGCCAGGTATACTCTGTATTACCTGCTATTATAGGCTCGGAACAAAGATTGGACGCATTTACTTTTGCAATCATTCTACTTTACAAAAAATCAGATCCATGTGTTTTTGTAATAATAATCAGTCAACGAATTACGATTTGTTCGACGTTTTAGCGATGTTATCATTTAAATTATTTAGGCTCTCGTGGACATTCCTTCTAAAAAAAGGGTCTATTTATTGTATGGACTAAACAGAATTAGTTAATCGGCCCGTAGAAGTGGAAATTTAAGCACTGAACTAAACGAAGTAAACGAAGTAAGAAAACGAATTGTGATTTCTTCAACGTTTTACTATGTTATCACTTAAAATATTTAGGAGCTCATGGACATTCCTACTGAAAAAGGTCTCTTCACGGCATGACCTAAACAGAATAAATTAATTGGCCCGTGGAAGTGGAAATTACAAGTAAACATATAACATATTAACGGTTAACATAGCCAAACCAACCTCAGCTCAAAACGTTTGAACTGATGGATTGCGACTCGAACAACATTTCATTTGGCCTATGCTATACTTGGCGCAAATTTTATACTGAGGTTTCGAAACAACTATCTCGACTGAAAAGAAAAACTTAGCACGAAAGAAATGGCTGTACGTAATAACGGAAGAGATTGGTAATATCGGGAGGGATGGAAATAACACATCCGTTGCACGATTATATTTTATTCACAACAAATTAAGAACAGATTTTGCGATAAGGAACAATATATTGACTCCCTAGTTAGGAAAAGAAGCCAGCGGATACAGCTCTGTTTTTTAATAAGCAGTTACATGGGGAAGTTATTGCAAGTGCCATTGCGCGAAATTAAAAGTGCTTAATAACGAGACCGCAAATAAATGCGCACTTGAACTATTTTCTTCATCTTTTGTTTGCTGCTACTCATTTAATAGCTGGCACGGAAATATTTAAATACTTCGTGTTGTAGAACTTTCAAATCGTGTTTGATAGCTTACTAAGCTGCCATTGCCCAATGTTATCATCACTATGTTTAGATAAGTCCGGTACAGACCACAGCTAAATGGCAAGCAAACACCATAGCGTTCCTATAGCAACTAGACTGTTTACTCGGTTGACTCTCAAGACAAGTTACGCGTGTGTTATTGAAGCACACGTATAACGTTTGGAATGTTTGATCGGCACGCATTACGGACGTATAGTGTGAAGAAAGAATTAAACCGAGTCAAAAATTGGTACACAGGTGATAAGACCTGAATAATCGATCTGAACAATGCACATACGATCCGCTTAAAGATAAAACTCTCAACGAAACCAATGTGAATATTGAGTTTTGTTTTTCACCAAGAAAAATTCTTGATTATATTATTAACTTGACATTATACGCTCTAATTGAGTCTCACTAGTAAGTTTGTTTTTGTCATGAAAGCACGGAGGCGTGGACAAATTAATCCATTCTACTTCAATGTTATTTACGATCTTAAAAGAAAATCTTCATTATAGTTCATGTATAAATACTACAGGGATTTTAACTGTGTATATAGTCGTGTTCTACGTCGTTTTAAACCGTGACTAACGTTCAGTTTCCAAGTAAAACTGTATATTGGCTCATTTAGCAAGACAAATAACAGCCAGTTTACCCGTCACGCGATAAAAAGAAACCTCGAAGTGAAAAAGCACTTAAATTAAGATTTTTGCCAGCATAAACCTTTTGTGATATTTCTGTAGTCCCAGGTTTCTCCAATATTTTTCAAAACAATGCCTCAATATGTGTGTGAAGATACTTCAGATGACTTCACGTGCAGAGGACATTTTAATCGAAAATGTTTTTCTCACAGCACAACACCAAACAGACGAGTTACCTAGCAACATTGAGTGCTTATTCAAACTTGTCATCTTGATAAAACACGAGAACGACCCAAATACACGAACAACGATGAGAATTAAAGAGAGTTTTTGGCTCTGTTTTTATTTTCTGTTCCTTTTTTTCTGTTTATTCAAGGCATTAGCGATGGAAATAGCTGTGTCTTATAACCACACTCCATCATCCAATATTTGAGATGGCAAATACTAAACAGTGAAATAGTAACACATATTCTATTTTACCTAGAGATAGAATATTAAAAGATTTTTTCTAAATATGTCACAGATACCCCCAGAATGAAAGATAAAAATACTGAACAATAGCGGAAGTGTTTTTGTCGAAACTGCTTGGAGACATAAAAGAACACACTCTTTAGGATCCAAGTGTTCACAAGTGTTCTTAACGAAACAAAATTACCATTATGACTTGAAAACTAGAAAGGGCCAGGAACTAATATCAAATGCTAAATAAATGTCAAAAAGATTGATTAATTATTTGTGTTTTCTAGTGATATATAAGGAGTGTTCCCCTCGCTCTGTTCATTTCTCATTGTGTGGACAGTCATGGCGTTTGCCCAGCAATTGTGCAGTGGTCTGGTACTCCTCTGCTTTGGTAAGTGAACTGACTCAACTATGGTTCGTTTTTATTCCAAGCATGACCGCAAATTATGATTATCAAGGAGGGGGGTGAATAGGCTTTCGGATCGACGGATTTGACCTTAAAAAGCGCTCGGATTGCGGATTTTTGCGGTGAATCGAGCGGATGAATTCGCGGATTTTGAAAACACAGTGAATCGTGGATCAGCTGTGAATTTTGGCGCGGATTCCGGATTGTGCCTGTCTTGATGTTCGGATCTTGGGTCCTAAACGAAATTTGGATCATAGGTCTTTCTTCAGCCTTGGTCGGTATGTTAATGAGTTCATCCAAATTATTTCTTTTTTCGAACGAAGCTCATTTCAACTCAGGTGTGAGACTGTTATTGGAATTGTACCGTATTATAATCATCAAGCATGTTGCCTTCTTTAATATTTGTGCGAAATTAACAAGGGCATTCACATTTACCAGTTTACCTTTAAACTTTTACACTTCTGTTTTCGGATGTGGTTGTGGTTTCGGATTTGAACAAAAATATTGGCGGATCGACGGATTTGGCGGAAAAAAGGCACGAACATACCCCTATTCACCCCCCTCATTAAGCCTGGCAGATTACATTTTAATGTGTTCTCATCTACAAGCCTCTCTCCGAAGGTTTATTTGTTGCGTTTAAGATAACAAAGGTTCGGTTGGAGAATTGCTATTATATTAAATATATTATATTTTGTCGTGCGAAAAGTTACCGTCTCGCAAAATACGATACAGATAGGTACTTACGTTGTAGTTGTTTTCGTACTGAGCTACATAACTTACTGGCGTTTGGTGCGGAATGTTTTAAAGATTAATACTCATTAGAACGTTGCGCAAGATTAGCTTTTTGGTCGTTAAATTAGAGCAGGCAAAAGCGACTAGAAGAATTGACAACGGCATAAAACTAGAAAGAAAGGAAAAAGGAGCGACAATGCCAATCAGAATTCGAGCTTTTCCTCGTTGTCTGGTTTCAGGCTGCGTGACTCTTGGCCAGTTTACTCGAAGTTCCGGAGAAAATGTTGTTTCCAATTTTCAAAATGACATATTTTCAGTTTAATTTGCTGCCTTGGAAGCTTGGCGCAGAGCAGTTCAAAGTGTAGATAAATGTTTCTAATCGCATGGTGTGATAAACATCTATATAGGTTTTTTATACTTGAACATTTTCACAGCGTAACTAAAAGGATTGAACACTATACAACTTACTTTATTAAACTCAAAGAAAATTTTACTGAAAACAACACATGCATAAAGTAAGGAGGTGCCATATGTCTATGCAGTTGTGGTCTCAGTTTACAACAGTACGAATCGATTCCGTCAAGAAAGAGCAACATAATTTTACTGTCGTATCGAATAAATTTTTCTTTACCACCCACAAAGCCATTATTATGGGTAATGACGCCGATGGGTCACGAATGCGCCGCAATATTTGATGAAGGCCACTTGTGCTATGCAGAAATATTGCAGTCAACATTTCAGTATCAATAAATTCCAGCATGTGATATCTAAATGTAGAATCTATTTCATATTTAAGCTTCCAGGAATATCGGCTTCTTACTAAGATGGCATCTGTTTACGCAGGCTAAACAGACTTCAGCTTTCTCTTTATAACGAATGTCCCCGCGATGCGAGATGAAATTCACGGCAGTTAATTCAGTGACAGAATCTTTCTTAAAATTTTGAGAGCTAGTGGCTTGGCTTCTTTGAAAGTTAAACGATTTCTAAGACCCAAAGCACTGGTCTTCAAGTAATCATGATGTCACGGTTGGTTTTTTTCTTGTGCGTACTATATATTGATAGCAGTTTGCGATATTCTGCTGATGTTGGGTGGATGACCAAATTACAAGCGACTTGAATTTTATAAATATCACCAGTTTCAACTTTTGTCGTGTACTGAAATAATCCCACGTGCCGAACCTCAAGTACGGAGGATTATAAACTCGAGGGTTTCTTGCATCATAAACCTTTCCTGACCTGATATTCATACGTAATTTTAGCACTGTATTAGTTACCACACCTTTTCCTCAGTCTAGTATTACAGAATATTTTCTCTGCCAAATGCTTGCCTGTTCCCTAAAATCACCTCCTGGCATCTATTTTAACAGGTTTTTTATGGTTACAACTGTTTCTCTATTTTAATAAAGGTCACCTGGTGATTTTCCACCATTATAATTATTATGATAGCGATGACATGATAATCAGTTTGTGTATTAGTGGAATCCAGCGCTGATACTTCTCACTATAGTTTTCATCATTCGCTGTTTCCATCGTTAATTGTTAACGAAGACTTTGTATTTTACACTTTACAGCTTTGTTTCTAGTTGCGTGTTTTGCCGACGAAGTCGACAACGATGACGTGAAAACAATTCGCGGAAGTAATGTCTCAGTCAGAATACTTGCTCGCTCAGGTAAACTCATGATTGTTCGAAATGACGACGACGATGATAAAGAAAATAGCAAAGACGATGATGACAAAGATGACGACACAGATGATGACGACAAAAATGATCAAGATGATCAAGACAGTGATGACGACAACGACGCCAAAGATGACGATGATGATGATGATGATGATGATGATGACGATGAAGATTTCGGGGATGACAGTGAGGACTTATTGTCATTTGAAGTGGATGGAATTGAAGAAAAAGATTCCCAAGGAAATGAAGTTGATGACAAGCATTCTGTGAAATCTTTTGACAACGTGAAGTTTACGTTTGGTCTTGTGGACAGGCAAGCCACTTTTCAAGGAATCCCTGTTACCAAGATGAACTACTCAGCATATCTTCCCGACCCCGAGGCCACTCTTGAAATCATAGTTTACCTCTTTCATGAAGCTGGGACAATCACGTTTGGGAACGAGACGTTTGCTGTGCAGAGTGAAACCGTCAAGTTCAACATTAAGGTAGCAATTAAAAATCTTCTGCTGCTGGCGTCAATAGCTATGCACACACTTGTCTTTCTTTAGATACGTATTACAAACTTACAGTATTGAAAATCATGATTACCTGAGTTAACAATTCGAGGGAGAGAAAAATCTTAAACGCCCAGTCAGGTTTAAGTACACAATCCCAATCCGAATACGATAATCTACTGGTTTAGGAAAGGGAAAGGTCAATTTCACGATCCTGGCACTCAGTCTAGCGGTATATGTTAACAATTTGGATCAGTATATTATAGGGGTCGTTGAATTCGTGCGGGGATTTTAAGCGGTTTAAAGAAGGATGCATACCGTTAAGAACTTGAATTGAACAACATCGTTATACCATCTTGTAAAAAGTTCCTGTCAGTTGCAATTTGACTTTTGTTCGAACGACCACTGTCTGGTCACACGTTGTATCCGCAACAGACGATATGTAAAAACATAGGGAGACCAACATATTGACATCTGCGTATTTTATCTGGCTTCCTTGACTTCAAGGGTTTTCTTTTAGGGTACGGGGTAGGGAGCTGAACATTCCGTCACGTCCAGTTTAGCCTTTCTGACCCTCTGATGTCAATTTATCTTTCAATTGCCTCCATGCTTTGATTTAACACCAGTACTGAAACGACGTGTTTGGTGAAACCAATTTTCTTAACAATCATTTAACTTAATTGTTTCTGTTTGCTTTCTCGTCATAGATAAGTAAATGGGATTTCTGTGACGATTCGCCCTCAGACTGTGGTAGTGGCAAAGCGGGAGAATACCTTGATGTTAGTCTTAAAGTCAAGAGCAAGGGATCACCAGAAGAAGTAGACGATGATGACCGTGAGAAGGAAGATAAAGAACCTATCTGTAAGGACAAGGATGATAAGGATGATGACGAAGAAAGTGATAACGACGACAATGATGATGATGATGATGATGATGACGATGACGACTGTCCCAAAATATTCGACTTGGGCGGGGAGTCGGAAATGGTACTTAACCAAGGGGTAAGTTGATGAGCCTGAGTGGTGAAGATTTCTTGGTTCGTAGAAAAACCTAACTGTCGTTTGGAGTAAAACGCTGACATTTCGAGTGCCAGCTCTTATCATTGGAGCAAATAAGAACTTAAGGGCCACGACTTCTTCTTCTGCAGCCATGTAATCAGAAGAATGGTCGCGCAGATCAAAAGGTTTAAAGGGGATGGTTTGTAGGCGAGTTTAACATTATATTTTACAGTGCTCAAGAGTTCAAGGAAGCGATCATTAGCTCATTGCAGAGTGTGCACATCTACATTAGGCTAAGCATGTGATGGGAATGTCACGTGTATTAATTAACAAATGTCTTTTTCCAGGTCATGATCGATGATGATGACTACACTGCAATGCCGGATGAATTTCCCAAATTCGAGAGAGACGACGACAAGACGAAATTCGTGTTTCGCATTCCGAAATTCGGCAAAAACGTGTTGGTTGATCCAAGCGTCAACGTAGGCAAAGTCAAGGTCGAGAAGGTGATCTTGCAGAACACGGCTTCCTGGTTACAGTTCAATCTTGCTGTTGCTGTCTTCTTTCAAGTTGCTGCCATATTTGTAGCTCAATAGCAAATTCCTCAGTGTAATATGTCTCAACTAATACAAATAAATTAAACCTGCAAAATCAATAGTGAACGCACTAATATATTACAGAGGTACGGTAGAGAGAAGTAACAAGTCTATATACTATGAGATACAGAAGTATTGTATGTTAGGAAAAACGAACTTACTTGTTTTTAAACTAGACTTGTTTTTCATAAGGCATGCAAGAACGTAATTTCCCCACACTGACTAGTGAAGATTGGAGACTGCGAAACCTCTTCTCCTAACCTTACCTTTCTCTTTCCACTGCAAATGCTAAGAACATGAAATCTTTGTTAGCTTTTTTTTACCAAGAAAACCCAATTATTACATGTTTATTTATTATCCTTGATATCAATCGCTATGTTAGAAAGTATTCCACGTTTTTAGCTGTGCGTCTATCTCAATATGGATACATTTAGGAGTTTGGATGGCACTTGATGGACAAACCATGAAAAGCGAGTATTTTCTCCCCAGGTTTTTCCATATCCTCGTCTTTTTTCGTGATGAACGTTCAACCTCGTTGACAAATCTTTTGAGCTCGATTACGACAAGCTAACTGACTGGCACACCTTTCAGTTTATTTTAAATTAACTTAGATATCACAGTACATCTATGATCTCATTCATGCGTACTTGTAATAAAGAATACCTTTTATGCTTATATGTGGTTAGTGATTTAAATTTAAGCCTGCTGTAGGCGCTTTAACGCACCGGGGAGTTAAAAAATAACGGGATAATTATTTAGCTGGAGTCTTGTTGAATCTGACGCGTGCTCTTGTTGGTTGACTTATGGTCACGTGAAAATGGTTGATTCTAAATGTCGCCAGGCGGGCAACAATCGCTTAAGTGTTGCCCTCTCTTCCACTAACCAGAGGTTACTCAGTGGTTACTTTGACTTCTTCTTGCCTTATTACTTTACACTAAACTCCAACTATATAAGAAAACACTTATTCACAGGTCCCTTGGGAAACAGTTTGTTGATGTTTTTCCTTGACTTCGCCTCGGGAAACATCAAGATTCTCGGGACAACAAAACTGTTTCCCTATGGACCAATGATTAATGTATTCTCGCTAAGTCATCAAGGAATTCACAAGATGCTGTAATGATTAAAATGCTATTTTTGAAGCTGCAGGCAAAGGGCAACAGTGTTTGTAGTGTTTCTTCCGCGTTTATCGGCCTACATTCGTACTGTCACATTTCAGACTCATTGCCGGATTCAAATGCTGCCAAACGCCGTACAATATGTCTTTCAAGAACCGTATATGAAAAGTGTATGCGCTTCGACCAGATATAGAGGAAAAACGTAGCACTATGTGATACGCTCTATGACTTTAT